>NC_053023.1:15382351-15420880 GCF_003073215.2 Triticum urartu
CCCCCCCCCCCCCCCGCGGCTGTCGTCCTCCGCACTGGCACCTGCCGACACCACCGGCGCCCGCCCCACCGGTGTCCACCGACCCCACCATCGCCCCTCACCCCGCAGGCGCCCCGTCCCCAACCGCGTCGGCGACCCCCCAACCCCGCCAGCACCAACTCCCCATCTGAGTGAGCTTCATCTTGTATTTATGCATGAGGGTATGTATGGATGCATGGATTTTTATATGGATGCATGGATTTTTATATGGATGCAAGGGTCGATGGATGCATGAATGTATGGATGTAAATATGTATGTATTAATGCTTGGACTTTTTTTGTAGTATTTTTTGTAGTTTTTGTTATGTATCAATATATAGATGCATGTATGTCTATGCATGAATGCATAGATGGATGCAAAGAAGTATGGATGAATGTAGATAATTGTTAATTTTGTTGTAGAGATAATTATTTGTTGATGCATCTAATAATTCTTGTTGTTTGTATGGATGCTATATGGAGGAAGAAAATTGACTTTTGACAATGGCGGTCAATGTGGGCGAGTTCTTCTTGTGATATACATTTGTCACGCATGATGGACTCGCCCAGCTTGACCATCACCGAAAGTCGAAATATCCGTGAGATAGTGTCCAACATATATACCACCACTAGAGAGAGTTCCACCATATATACATGAGAGAGATGAGAGTTGTTCTTGGAGAAAGAAAACCGTATTTTGCCGATGGCGGTCAATCTGGGCGAGTTCTTCTTGTGATATACATTTGTCACACATGATGGACTTGCCAAGCTTGACCATCACAAAAAGTTGAAATATCCATGAGATAGTGACCACCATATATACCACTGTCGGTTCTATATCTGGCATATCTCATAGTAGGTGTCCTAAGCTAGGCATCTAGGAGCGATGGTAACATGGACACGGGGTTTTACCCAGCTTCGGGCTCTCTCAAAGAGATAATACCCTACATGCTGCTTTTGATTGTTTTCATATGGGTGTAGTACAGAGTACATGTATCTACCACGAGATTGTAGTAATGAATATCAGATTGTCTATTGAGCCTGGCCTTGGTTTATATATGCACCGTAGGCCTAGGGTTTAGAGGAGTCCTTGTCTTGGGCGTCAAGTCTTGTGGAATCCTCCTTGTATGAGGCATGGGCTGTCCGAACTGGCCCATGAATAAATGGCCATGGGGGTCCTCGACCCAATCCAAGAGATCGGGAGACGACGTGGTGAGTACCCCCTAGTCCAGGACACCGTCAGTAGCCCCCTGAACCGGTCTTCATGTTGGGACGCTCCTCAATTCTTCCGAACTGCTCTTCGTCTTCGGTTGTCGGTCCTGAAAACTGGTTCAACAAATCTTCCTATCATCTATCTTGAGGATTGCCGAGCTAAATCTGAAGAGTTTATATGTCGGGTATCCGAGGAGCCCTTTAAATCTTCAGCCTTTATCAATGCCTTGTTATTTTTTACACCACACCTCGGGTTTTAAGTTGTTCCCGTGCAGCGGTGTCCTCTTGCACCCGAGCTCCAACGCCGGACTGTATTCGACGTATCCTTTGTAGCCGAGCACCAACGCCGAACTGTATTCGAGCTCCAACGCCAGACTATATCCGAGCTCCAACGCCGGACTATATCCGTGCTCCAGCGCCGGACTATATCCGAGGTGTCATAGATCACCTTGGCTTGAAAAAGTTTGAAGGAGGTTATCCGAGTTTAATGCTGAAAAGTTCTCTATGGAATGAGCCATTCGAATCCGAACTTTATGCCGGACCACTTCCGAGCTCCAACGATGGTCAGCGTGTGAGGTGTCGTAAACTACCTCGGTCTTTTAAAAGATTGAACGAATTCAACCAAGCTTAATGCCGGAAATGCCCTCTATGGAGCCAGCCACTGGCGTCCGATCTTTATGCCAGACTACTTCCGAGGTGGTGCACCACCCCGACCGCGGGCTGATTTTTTGTGAATATTTTTTATTGGTGCAATTTATTCTCTGCCGAGATATATATCCAGTATATGCATATCCAGTAGCCCTCAAGGTGTGTGTCGGTTTAAAACCCGAGCTGCACCTGAAGGAAAACATAAAACTGCTGATCCAGGTAGCCCCTGAGACTCAGGTCGATTTGTAAAATCGGCCTGAGGATCAACTCCTAGCTCGGCGGCATACGTAGGAATAGAAACGCAGTGTAATATATTAGAAATAATGATTGGCGGACAGGCCTTTGAGAGAGGGTTGTGAGAAGTCGCCGTGATATATTAGCTTGATGCCGGATAAGTCCCAGATGGTACTTATTGTTGTCCAAAGATGCGCTTGCCCATAGTTTGGTCATGCCGAACACTCAGCACTTTGAATTCTCTGCATTGAATAAGCGATGCAGTAGCCCACGAGACACTGGTCGGGTGGCAACACCAGTTCAGGGGATCGATGTGCCCCTTTAATATTTCCAAATATTGAGCGCAAAGCCCAGTAACCTCCGAGCCTTAATGTGGGCACGGGTGGCCGAATTAAGGATCGATATCCCTAGTAAAATCACAAATTATGTGTAATGATTCTATGTATCCAAGTACTTTACATCATTAATGCTCGGATCCGCATTGGACAAAACTTTGTTGACCGACCATCGTCTTCCACCTCCTCGGCCAGTAGCCGAGGAGTGTTTGTCCTACTTTATAAAGCCTTTATGAGGGCAAAGATTTACGACAAATAAGGCAATCCTGCCATACGGTGTTATAAACAAAGGTACACAGAGAGATATGTTATATTATTGTTTAACATAAAAAATGTCTTCCAAAGAAAATAGTCCCGCTATCGGTTCCTTTCTTTGGGTTGTCATGCGAAGCATGATCATGAAACCTCACCTCTGATCAATGCGGATATTGAGTATTTAGTTTGGGGAAAGTTCCCGAACTATGTGTTCTTTAGCGAACCTAAATTTTCACTTCCGTCATTGCTGACCAATTATATCCTTTAAGATCGCTAGCTTTCGACTTCACCCAGTCTGAGGTACTAACTCGGATGACCCGGTAGTAACAATCGGGAATGTAGGGGTAAGCACAGGAGCCAGGCAACCCAGCTTGGCCAAAATCTTAAGTCAAATTGATGCATATTTATGGCTTTATAACGATGATTACGGAAGGCAGCCCTCATATATTAAATACAAATGCCGATGATATATGTTTATTTTAACTCCATTGCAACCGTTTATCAATATAAAGTGGCCCATCGTCGGCTTCTACCCCTTTGTAGATACTACGCAGGGTGTTGCTGCAATAACCAGGCAACCCTTAGCCGACGTCTCGGTGCCCGGAGGTGGTTGTGTTAGCAGAAACGAGGCAATCAGATATGCGGGCTTTATAACTTTCACTTAGTCATAGGAGCTTAAAGTTGGGAGGCCAGCTACTAGCCCCTGGTTAGTGTTCAGCGACAGCCGAGGTCAAGCCGTAAACACTTCAGCCAATGTTATCAACGACCCGTCATTTAACACGGGGTGACCTCTATCGATCTTATAGTTTAATACAGTCATCGAATCACTGACCAGTTTACGCTTATTGTGACAGTCAGTTTTCGGCTTTCTCCACTGAGGTATTTAACCATGCGAGCTGGAAGCACAATCGCAGTGGTTCTCCCTTTGCACGCCTAGCCGAACAAGGCGGAACGTAGGAGGCAAGCACAGGAGCCGGGCAACCAAACTATTGACCGAAGACACAATTTGAAACTGATGCATATATAGCAATGTCCGAGAATGTTTTTCCCGAATCTCTAAAGGTGTCCAGCGTTGCACTGCGAGACTAATGCTGGAAACACACGAATAGTTTAAAAGTGCCATAGGCTTGGAAAACCAAAAAAAATTCAGTAAAAACTTGACGTCCAAACTAGATCATGTGTTCGGTGACAATCCGAAAATTGGTCTTAGAAAAAAAGTGCTTCTGTCGTGCTTTGACATAACACATCCTATCTCAAGACTTCGAGCAGGTCAGCCTATGGCTTCAACCTCCTATCCCGAAGGCGGAGTACATCTCGTTAGGCCAGTTTAGCAAACTAAACTCTAGCGGTTTTGAGAGAGAAATTAGGCTCCCCGGCTAGTGACCACACACTCGTGTCGAGAAAAGGAGTGATAAAAAAAGAGACTTTGCAACGACTAAGAAGAAGAATACTTATTATAAAACAACTCGTATAAATTTAAGAGCCCCCAAATGACTTGGGTAAAAGAATTTTATGTATAACTAGTAAAGTGGCTCGCTCTTCGCGCGGGCTAGTATTTAATATAATTAGATGGAAATAGTTAATATAAGTTCTTTGCGCTGGTCGTGAACTTGTGATTTCAAGGATATAAGATTTACCCCTTTAATATTTTGGGGAAATATCTGGAGGCTATGGCGTTGCTGAATTATTTTAGTGCTACGTGCTTGAATCCATGGGTTTACCTAATGCGCCTGCAGTGATGTGTACATGGTGTGCAGTTGGCGTGACAATACCGTTTAGACGTATTAAAGTTTCTTGTTTGTAGTATATAAGTTTTTCCTGAGAAGTATCATATGCTCAAATTTGAGTAAATATTGGTGATTTTCTAATGATTATTTCTTTTTATTCACATTCCCATGAAGTATATGTTAGCATGGTCTTATTTTTAAAAAAGTTTACATGACCGCAAAATACATATTTACGCAAAATAGAAGTATATGCACTATGTTTTTTTCCTTATATCATGTACACTAATCATAGGTGTTTTTTTATGTCATAGTTATTTTTATTAGAACAATTCATAGATAATTATTTGTGTTATTTGTAGTAAAATAACTTTTTCATACTTTAATGATTATTTGGGCTTTTAGCCCAACAGACTCAAGCAGATGCACACAGCGTCCATGCATCTCTCACACCTTCACAGAGAGGTTGGTCTTGCCCGATCCCCTTTGTCCAATTTCTCCCTTCCTTTTTCCGTTTTCTCCCGAGTTCTTGTTGTTGGTTTGATGTCCAACTACTCTTAGAGCAAAGACACGCTCCTTTCTCCGTTGACTCCCAGATTGATGCCGCCGGCTGATGTCCAGCTACGCAAAGAGCAACATTGGTGCTGTTGTTTATTCGTTGTGGGCATGGATCTCATCTCCTGTAGCCAGCTTGGATTCGGACTTAGTTCATCCTCCAGAAGACACATCCATATTAATGAAAATCAAGGCCGGTCCACACGTCGTCTTTATCCTCAATAGCGGCTGCCATCTTCCGCCTCCAGGTCAAACTTTTTTTCCTTCCCTATTCCTATCATATTTCCCTCTTTTTCTTATCCCTTTCCCGTGTTTTTATTGTTGAACTGGTGTCATTAAGGTAGTGAAAATATTAACATTTTATGCCTATCCACTTTATTCGTGCTTGGGATCGACATTGGCAGCTGGCCTTGGATATTAGCTTATTTATCTTTTTTATTAACCCATCGGACACTTTATGTGTGTGTGTGTGTGTGTGTGTGTGTGTGTGTATATATATTATATATATATAGGCAGCATATCTCGTGAATCCGAGCTTATTGTGTATCCATGTATCCTGTGATCTCAGCCATTAACACTAAATCATGCGCCTCCCGTGCAGCAACAGGAACATTTACAATTAGCCGCCCGCTTTTGGACCTAACAACCATTTATTTTGCAGCAAACTCCCGAAAGTCCGTCCTCCACGATCCTCAACCGAGGTCCCCATGTCGTTTCGTGCTGCCCCAAATCCTCTGATCCTCTGCAGCCAAATCCCGCACGCCGTCGCTCCAAAATCTAAATCCCAACCCAAAGGCCTCGTACGATAGAAACCTGCTAGACGGCCCCCATGAAGTCCTTTGCGACGGCAACCAAAGACGACAACACGACCAGCGACAGCAACGGAGATCCGGCGGCCGTCTCAACGACGAAGCCATGGCGAATTGATGGTTCCGCGACGGTGACAACTCGTCCCAAATGCGGCGCCAACACCCCCTGGATCCCTCCTCACAACCACGACAGTCCCCGACAGTCCTGATGTTGTAGCATGACGTCTGTAGGAAGCTGTTTGTTGACTGTAGCAGATGTATTAGTGCGATGCTTAATGGCATGCCATGCTTAATTGCTTTGCTTATATAGCCTGTAGCCTGTAGAGATGTAGGCTGCCGAAGATGTACTAGTGCAGTGCTTGTATCCTATATGGAGTCAGTTTGCTTATATCCTGAAGCTGTAGGCTGTAGTAACAGATTGTACTAGTGCAATTCTTGCTCACATGGTCATATTAGTGAAATTCCTGTCAGTTTGCCTGGCATTTGAAAAAAAAAACCCTTCGCTGCTACTGTGAAATAATTCTGTGACTAGTTCAGTTATGCATTGAAAAAATTGGTGACTTCATGTGGTCAAAACATGTAGTGATCAGTAACCTTTTGACTTAAAGGAAGTGGTCTGCAACAGCATTGTCCGGTTTTGAGATCAATGCCATAAGCAAAAAGTCAGTATGAGAGGTTCCCATGAAGTGACTAGATCCATTATGTGTTGAAACTTTCTGAGTTATCGTGGTTGAAGCAAATACTGTTCAGTAAAGCTTCTGAACTATGAGAAGTGGCTTGCGATGTGTTTGTTCAGTTTTGAGATCAAACATATATGCGATGCGACACTATGAAAAGTTTATTGAACATTTGCCCTAGGTCTTGGTTGATCAAATAAATTGACAAAACTGCATTGTTTGTCCTTGTATGATGCTAGTCTGAGGAAAAATATTGGTGCAACAGCAAGCATGGTCAACATTTGAAATCCTGAACTTCAGCTTCATATTTAACCATCTAACGGATATGAAGGGGCAATAAAAATGCATGTACTGCCACTATACAGCCTCTCAAGTTACATAGAAACCAGAAATGTCATCATGCTTCCATACTTGGTAGAAAAACATTAAGTGGATACATATGTTCAATATTCTGTAACAATTTGACAAGCATCAAAACTTGTCAGAAATCAACTAAACTTTAATTGGATATAACACAAATTCTGATCCATTATATGACTTCAGTATATCAAATTGCAAATAATATAACATAGATTAAATCATTATTTTCTTGGACAATTTTTCATATCAGGAAGCACCATTTGGTTGCACATCTTCCGCAATCAAGCTCCTTTTCCCTTGAATAGTTTTGCTTGGACAATTGCGACTATCATGAAACACCATTTGCTTGCATGTCTTGCACAAGCGTGCAACCTTTAACTTCGCTTCTTTGTCCTTCCTTTTCCTATCACCCTCCTTGATCTCCTTTCCACTCTTTATTCTTTCGCATCTCCCCACGGTACGAACATCAGTTGGTGGATGTATATCAACTTCTGTAGGAATATTACAACCAATAAAAGCCTCATATTCGTCTTGCCTAGTGTTCTGTGTGGCTGCAGGGACCATTTGGTCTAAAGGCGCCTCAATGCTCAACACACTTGATGTTAAGAAGTCCATGCCTTCATTTGAGTGCTTTGCCTTTTGAATCAACTCTTCCATCTTATCACGTACAGTCGAAATCTTCTTTCTCGTGGCTGCATCTAGTGAATCTGTGGGCTTTTCTTCTAGTAGGTTCCCCTGTTCATCATAAACATTCTCCCTGCAAAAGAAATAAGATATTGTTAGTCCTATGATTTTGAAATTAGAATAAGAAATTGATTGGCATGCATTTTTTACCTCTTGCACCGTTTCTGCCATCTTTTCATAATGTAATAGTTGGGAAGTTCATTTTGGTTCTCAATCCTCAACACTTGGATAATATGTCGACATGGAATACCAATTGACTCAAATAACTTGCACGGACAATTTGCTATCATGGTTGTAGTGTCATAGGAGACCTCCCTAACCTTACCAGATCGACCTCTCAGGGTCACCGTTTTTAACCCCACACCTTGTGTAATACCCTGAACACAACAATGATCTCTAGCAGCAATAACTTGTAGCTGAAATTTCTCGAATACCTCATATGTGAATACCTCACTACCTTGTTTCTCCATTGTCCATGGCGTAAATAGTTGTGGGGTGGTATGCATGCTTCTGTTGTCTGCCATTAATTCTTCCTCACGTTGGCATTCTAAAGCTGTGTCGAACCTAAGCCAGAACTCAACAAAAGCAAGCCTACGATGAATGAAACGGTTGAAAAAAGAATTTGCACTTTCTGACCTTGAAGTGGTTCGGAGCAAGCCCGCAAGAGATATATCCATAAAGTAGGCTGGTATCCATGTATCTCTAATGGTAAACCTCTTAGCTAACCACTCGTTATCCTCCAACCCAAAATCTGTAATGATGGAATTCCATTGTGACTCAAAGTCACTTGCAGTTTCTGAACCCCAAACACATGAGTTCAACCTCGGCCAAAATTCAGAATCTTCCCTAATCAAAGGTCCAACTTTTTCAGGCACCTTTTCCATTATATGCCACATGCATAACCTATGCATAGTGGCTGGAAGAACTTTGTCAATACCATTCTTGATGCTAGCAGCTTCATCAGTTATGATGAGTCTAGGTGCTACCCCTCCCATTGCTTTTAGGAAGGTCTGAAATAACCAAATGTATGACTCATCCTTCTCATTTGATAAGAATCCAGCACCAAAAAAGACACTTTGTAAGTGATGATTAACCCCTGTAAATGGTGCAAATATCATATTGTACTGATTAGTGGTGTATGTAGAATCGAAGGATATCACATCACCAAAGTGACTATAGTTCTTCCTTCTTGTGGCATCCGCCCAGAACACACGCACCAGGTTCCCCTCATCATTCACCTCAAAATCATAGAAAAATGTTGAATTCACTTCCTGCTTTCTAGCTAATTGGGCCACAAACATTTGAGCATCTGCGTCTCTGATTTTATACCTGAGTCCGCGATAGTAATTTTGCAAGTCCCTCTTTGTGCACCCAGCATTCGGAATTCCACCCTCGCTAACTTGCAGGAGCCTGTATGCCTGGGAGGTTCCAATGCTTGCCTTATGACATGTGTATAAAGTATTCTTTGCCCTCTCACTAACTCTACGATTGGATCTGATCAAATGACGCTTATCAGGTGATACAAGACCATGAACATGATGCTCAATCCATGAGTCTATCTTGTAGGTGTTCTCCCCACAAAGTCTAACAAATATATGAGCATCACAACCGCATCGCGTGTCTGTCTGCTTACGTCTTTTCCTCAAGGGGTCATTAATCTCCTTAATATCTTTTGACTTGAATCCTTCTCTACTACACATGAAACGCTTAGTCCGGACCACCTTATTCTCAATCTTTTTCTGCTGTCCGATACGAACGCCAAAACCTGATTGATGTGCATATGCCTTGTAGAACTTCTCCACGGCCTCGAGTCCTTCAAATGTCATACCCACTTTAGGCTTCAAATGCTCATCACATTCAGGCGTAAAAGAAGAAGACTGCAATGTCAAGAATAAACGGAAATAAGTAATTTCATGTGTTCAGTATTTTTTTGGCAAATGCATGCATAGTTTCAGTTAGTGCAAACTGACTTACAAAGAGAGGTATGGTTGTGTTCTTTTTGGGCGTACTAAATCCCCCGGGGCTCATATGCATTTGAATGTTATTGATTGGATCCATACTTCTGCACATGTAGCTACACAATTAGCCTTGCAAAATACACTATGTATACACAAGGACTGAATTTGTCGGTTGTTTTACCTCAAAGTTTTGATGCCCACGTGTCTCTGATTGCAAGGGGTACTTGCTACTTGTCCGTGTCTAGTCGCCGCTGCAGCAGAATATTTCAGTTATACATGAGATGGATCAGATCGGGGAAGTACAAGCATGGGGCACTTGTTGGTGCTTATCTGGTTTGTGTTAAGTGTTAACATGGGAGTAGAGGAGCACGTAAAGGATTGGGATGCTACCTGCATGGGGGCGGCCGGGTGGGTGCCAGTGCACGTCAGGATCAAGTCGATCCAGATCAGACGTATGTGCAGTTCGGCGGCGGCGGCGGCGCACGACGCATACAGAAGTTGGGGTAATGTTGCAAAATTAAGTTGCTGCTTTTAGTCGGAGGGCGGGCGTGTAAGTGTAAAATTACCGCAAACTCTGATAATTCGTACGATTAAGATCGTGGGGTGAAAAGAAAAGGGATACACGGACACACAAATAGCTCGGATTCACGAGATATGTTGCCATATATATATATATATATATATATATATATATATATATATATATATATATATGGCAACATATATATGGCAATATATATAGGGTAATGCTATTCTAAGCGTGAGTGTAGAATAGCTTATTCTACACCCCTAGTAATGCTCTATACAAAATATAGTAATGTAGCATACAAAATATAGTAATTTGTTTGACAATGGTGGAAATTAAAAACTTGGATAGTAAAAAAAATATTTTAGAATTACTACATTTTATATAGTGTTTTACTAGATTTTGTACAGAGTGTTACTGGGGTGTAGAATAAGCTATTCTACACTCACGCTTAGAATAGCGTTACTATACAAAATATAGGGTTACGCTATTCTAAGTATATCTACAATCTATTTCTATATCCGGTCTTCATATTGAACTCAACTTGTATGTGGGCACATTTTATTTTTGCTCCGGACAGAACTTTGTGTAGTTTGTTTCCTTAGACGTTGTTTCCTTTTTTTTCCTCCCTCTATTTCGTAATGGACGTACCAACGATGGGTGAGTATGTGACTTTATTCCAAAAAGTAGGTAGGATTCAGCCGCACGTATAGGCTAAGGATATTCCAAAAATGATAATTGTATTTTCTTCCTTTTTGAGATGGAGTAGTCTTAGATCTAATCTATTCATTACGTCTTTTAAGTTTTGGGTCCACCAAATAAACGACCAGATATTTCTAATTATTGTGGTAATTTTTAGCTTATTTATCTTTTTCTTGATTAACCAATCAAGCACTTTTTATATATAACAGATTTTTGTTGGGAAAATAAAGTTTTTGATATTCATATTATGGCGTTAGAAATGAATAGCGTGATTTTGTGACCACTTCTAAATTTGATATTCGTATTCGATTTGTATGCTTAGTAAGGACTGGAAAACTCAATAAAACTTTTTTTGGTTCAATAAATGGCAGTGGCTTGTATGGGACCATAATTCTTATTCGATCCATATGCTGAGTAAGGACCGATGAATGTAAACAATTACATGTCATAATAAAATCAACCTTTCAAAAGAATAGTGAAACTATTTTATGCCTTTTAAGTACAATATTAAAAATATTGTGTATGTCTAGTAGAGTAATTATTTTGTCTTTCTATACTAACTCAACATTTGCCATCGGATATGTTATGTTATGAGCTTTAGTTAATGTTTTGATCATGTTGTAATAAACTCGACAATTGAAGTGCCATTTAATTGTGGGATCTTTTTCAATGAAATAAATAGTTACATTTAAAAATAGTTACTTATTTTGGTAATCTGAATAATTTATGCAGTATCTCGTGTAAGTCACCAATTTGGTTGCAAATAATTTATGTTAGGACATTGAATCGAAGTACTAACTTGATTGTGACTCATTAGTCGTTTGTATAAAAGAGGATCAAGTAAAATGGCTCGTGTAATAATTCCTTAAAAAGTCTCATAAAATCACATGTATATGCAATTATAACAGCACACATATATTCCGATATGATGTTGAACGACGCGAGTACTCCCTTTAGTGCACCGTCTTAGTCATGCTAAACCAATCAGAGTTGTAGAACACAAATTGGTATTAGTCTACGTAAGAAGCAGTACTCTAATTTTTTCAGATTAGTAGTACTTAATTTAAATTTCACCATGCGTGTAGCCAAGTATGCCGCTTTTCTTTACCCAGCAAAAAAAAGTATGCTGCTTTTTTAAGTATGTCATCCTCTTTATATTTTTAGGGCAAGTTCGTCTTTCCTAATTAATCATTATAGCCTATATGAGAGATGTAGGAGTTTATTTGTAGACACATGATATATGATAGTTTTTTTTCATTTTTGTGAAGGGGCGTGTAGATAGATGTAAAATGAGCACGTAGGATGGATCTCTCATCTCAGTTGTAGTTTTTTTCTTTTAGTTTTCGGCGGGAATTTTAGCTTTTACATATATAATTGAGTAATGCGTCTAGTAAAAGAAATATTTCCAAACTGCTTGTGAATTTTGGATCTACCAGTTTTACGTGCAATTACATAAATCTAATGATTTGTTAGCCAGCTTAAAATGGTTTATTAGCCAAGTGAGTCGTATCGTTCTCCATTTTTTTGGGGTGAAGCGTGTCTTTCCTATTGTCATTGTATTGTCAGGATACGTGACATGTATCCTAAAAAGAACTACTTGAGATGTAGAAGTTTTTTTTTGGGAACGTGAGATCTAGTTTTATTTATCTTTTTTGAAGCGACCGTGGGTTGTATCCTCAAAAAGGATAAGTCAGATGTAGCAGTGTTTTGAGACGTGAGATCTACATTTTAATCTTTTCTGTAGCGACATGCAGATAAATTGTTGCGTGCAGACGTAGGGAGGATCAATTGGCTTACTTGTTTTTTTTATTTTGTCTTTTCCCACATGGTATTTTTTTCTTTTAGATTTAATTGAGACATGCGTGTAGTAAAGGTGGGTTTTGGGTCCATCAGTATTACATGCAGTTACGTAAATCTAATGGTTATATTTCATTGGACCACCAGATTAAAGGTCGGATGTTTCTAATTTTTGTATGATTTTCTAACTTATTTTCTTTTTTCTGGTTAACCGGTCAAGCACTATTTATACATAATAATAGATAGATATATAACATATATTTTAATTTTTATGATTAAAAATATTAAACTTTTTGTATTGATACGAACGTATATATACAAGAGATAATTTGGATTTATGAATAGATTAATGTTTTTTGTTAAATTAACAGATCAATATTGTGCACGTGTTGGATACAGGGACATATATATGTAAGATCTCATTGTATTGTAGAAGTGTTGGACACCTATTAGGTTTATTTTTTAAACGTGGATGCCTAGTAGTTTTTTTTTGTAAACATAGACGCCTAGTTGTTTACTTTTGAGGGGAACGCCTAGTAGGTAAGTAGACATGTTTCATTAGGACTCTAGTTAGACGTGTTAGACCAACTCAAAAAAAAGTTAGACGTGTTGGACACATGATTTTATTTGGAGGTTAGACTGGGTCCACCAAATTATGTTGTTACGTAGAATGAAAGGCTAAGAATATTTTATAATGAATATTTGCCAGATCGAGGGCTGGTAATATCTGATTAACGTGGAATTTTCTTTGTTATTTCTCTGGCTCTTAATTCATCTTATATTACTTTTAATATATAATAGATTTGGTAATTTTAGTTAGTCATAACAAATATTATTGGCATTTTTTTTCACTTTGAGAGGAGCTCAACAACGCAGAGAGGGACGGGCTTTTGTTTTTGTTTTGCTTTCTGTATTTTTTTTGTTTTTTGCTTTATTTTTTAATTCCTTTCGCTTTTAGGTCAGCAAAATTATAAACTTTCTGTTAGTGCCATTAGTTTTAGAAAAATTATAAACTCAAATTTGAATAGTTAAAAAGTTGGCATAGCATACTCGTCTGTTACAAATTTGGCATGGTATCATCATAATAGTTGTGGGAGAAAGTCTTCACTTTTTCTTCGCTTGTGTCATTTGCTTATTGCGCCGTAACCATGGATAATCTTCATCGTTTATCAGGACGCTTGGGTCAGCCTTGACATTGAAGGGAGGAATTTCATGAAACCTTTCATAATCTTCAGACATGTCTGTCTTGCCCTCCACTCCCAGGATGTCCCTTTTTCCTGAAAGAACTATGTGGCGCTTTGGCTCATCGTATGATGTATTCGTTTCCTTATCTTTTCTTTTTCTCGATCTGATAGACATGCCCTTCACATAGATAACCTGTGCCACATCATTGGCTAGGACGAACGGTTCGTCAACGTACCCAAGATTTTTCAGATCGACTGTTGTCATTTTGTACTGTGGGTCTACATGTACCCCGCCTCCTGACAGATTGACCCATTTGCACTTAAACAAAGGGACCTTAAAATCTTGTCCGTAGTCAAGTTCCCATATGTCCACTATGTAACCATAATATGTGTCCTTTCCATTCTCGGTTGTTGCATCAAAGCGGACACCGCTGTTTTGGTTGGTGCTCTTTTGATCTTGGTCAATCGTGTAAAATGTATTCCCATTTATCTCGTATCCTTTGTAAATCAATACGGTCAAAGATGGTCCCCTGGACAACAAGTACAACTCATCACAAACAGTGTTGTCACCTCTGAGACGTGCTTCCAACCAACTGCTGAAAGTCCTAATGTGTTCACATATAATCCAGTCGTCACACTGTTCCGGGTGTTCGGAGCGCAGACTGTTCTTGTATTCATCGACATACGTGGTCACCAAGGTAGAGTTCTGTAGAACTGTGTAGTGTGCTTGAGACCAAGAATGCCCGTCCCTGCATATTATTGAGTCCGCTCCTAGCGTGCCTTTTCCAGTCAGTCTCCCCTCATACCGCGATTTAGGGAGACCTATCTTCTTAAGGCCAGGAATGAAGTCAACACAAAACCCGATGACATCCTCTATTTGATGGCCCATGGAGATGCTTCCTTCTGGCCTAGCACGGCTACGGACATATTTCTTTAGGACTCCCATGAACCTCTCAAAGGGGAACATATTGTGTAGAAATACGGCCCCCAGAACGACAATCTCGTCGACTAGATGAACTAGGACATGCGTCATGATATTGAAAAAGGATGGTGGGAACACCAGCTCGAAACTGACAAGACATTGCGCCACATCACTCCTTAGCCTTGGTACCATTTCTGGATCGATCACCTTCTGAGAGATTGCATTGAGAAATGCACATAGCTTCACAATGGCTAATCGGACGTTTTACGGTAGAAGCCCCCTCAATGCAACCGGAAGCAGTTGCGTCATAATCACGTGGCAGTCATGAGACTTTAGGTTCTAGAACTTTTTCTCTGGGATATTTATTATTCCCTTTATATTCGACGAGAAGCCAGTCGGGACCTTCATACTGAGCAGACATTCAAAGAAGATTTCTTTCTCATCTTTCGTAAGAGCGTAGCTGGCAGGACCTTCATATTGCTTCTGAGGCATGCCGTCTTTTTCGTGCAAACGTTGCAGGTCCTCCCGTGCCTCAGGTGTATCTTTTGTCTTTCCATACACGCCCAAGAAGCCTAGCAGGTTCACGCAAAGGTTCTTCGTCACGTGCATCACGTCGATTGAAGAGCGGACTTCTAGGTCTTCCCAGTAGGGTAGGTCCCAAAATATAGATTTCTTCTTATGCATGGGTGCGTGTCCCTCAACGTCATTCGGAACAGCTACTGCGCCGGGACCCTTTCCAAAGATTACGTAGTGTAAATCATTGACCATAGCAAGTACGTGTTCACCGGTACGCATGGCGGGCTTCTTCCGGTGATCTGCCTCGCCTTTGAAATGCTTGCCTTTCTTTCGACATTGATGGTTGGTCGAAAGAAATCGACGATGTCCCAGGTACACATTCTTCCTACATTTGTCCAGGTATATACTTTCAGTGTCTTTAGGTTAAATTCCTAAAAGGTTACTTTGTGTGCATGCGTGGTATCCTTTGTTTGTCTGTCCTGAAAGGTTACTGAGAGCGGGCCAATCGTTGATGGTCACGAACAGCAACGCCTTTAGGTTAAATTCCTCCTGTCCGTGCTCATCCCACGTACGTACACCGTTTCCATTCCACAGCTGTAAAAGTTCTTCAACTAATGGCCTTAGGTACACATCAATGTCGTTGCCGGGTTGCTTAGGGCCTTGGATGAGAATTGGCATCATAATGAACTTCTGCTTCATGCACATCCAAGGAGGAAGGTTATATATACATAGAGTGACCGGCCAGGTGCTGTGATTGCTGCTCTGCTCCCCGAAATCATTAATGCCATCCGTGCTTAAAGCAAACCATACGTTCCTTGAGTCCTTTGCAATCTCATCCCAGTACTTTCTCACGATTTTTCTCCACTACGACCCGTCAGCGGGTGCTCTCAACTTCCCGTCTTTCTTACGGTCCTCACTGTGCCATCGCATCGACTTGGCATGCTTTCCGTTTCTAAAGAGACGTTTCAACCGTGGTATTATAGGAGCATACCACATCACCTTCGCAGGAACCCTCTTCCTGTGGGGCACGCTGTGAACATCACCAGGGTCATCTCGTCTGATCTTATACCGCAATGCACCGCATACGGGGCATGTGTTCAGATCCTTGTATGCACCGCGGTATAGGATGCAGTCATTAGGGCATGCATGTATCTTCTCCACCTCCAATCCTAGAGGGCATACGACCTTCTTTGCTGCGTATGTACTGTCAGGCAATTCGTTATCCTTTGGAAGCGTCTTCTTCAATATTTTCAGTAGCTTCTCAAATCCTTTGTCAGGCACAGCATTCTCTGCCTTCCACTGCAGCAATTCCAGTACGGTACCGAGCTTTGTGTTGCCATCTTCGCAATTGGGGTACAACCCTTTTTTGTGATCCTCTAACATGCGATCGAACTTCAGCTTCTCCTTTTGACTTTCGCATTGCGTCCTTGCATCGACAATGACCCGGCGGAGATCATCATCATCGGGCACATCGTCTGGTTCCTCTAGATCTTCAGCACCTTCACCCGTTGCAGCATCATTGGGCACATCATCTGGTTCCTCTTGATCTTCACCAGCTCCCCCCGTTGTAGCATCACGGTATTCAGGGGGCACGTAGTTGTCATCGTACTCTTCTTCTTCATCGTCTTCCATCATAACCCCTATTTCTCCGTGCCTCGTCCAAACATTATAGTGTGGCATGAAACCCTTGTAAAGCAGGTGGGAGTGAAGGATTTTCCGATCAGAGTAAGACTTCGTATTCCCACAACCAGGGCATGGACAACACATAAAACCATTCTGCTTGTTTGCCTCAGCCGCATCGATAAACTCATGCACGCCCTTAATGTACTCGGAGGTGTGTCTGTCACCGTACATCCATTGCCGATTCATCTTCGTGCATTATATATAATTAAGTGTCCAAATTAATAGAAGTTCATCATCACATTAAAAGCAAAGTACATACATAGTTCTCATCTAACAACATATAGCTCTCCAGAGCATCTAATTAATTAAACCATACATTGAAACTATGTAAAACATTTTAATGCAAAAACAAAGGCGATCATAATCGCAACGAAGGTAACAATTGATCCAACGACATAATGATACCAAGCCTCGGTATGAATGGCATATTTTCTAATCTTTCTAATCTTCAAGCGCATTGCATCCATCTTGATCTTGTGATCATCGACGACATCCGCAACATGCAACTCCAATATCATCTTCTCCTCCTCAATTTTTTTTATTTTTTCCTTCAAGAATTTGTTTTCTTCTTCAACTAAATTTAACCTCTCGACAATAGGGTCGGTTGGAATTTCCGGTTCACATACATCCTAGATAAATAAAATCTATGTCACGTTGGTCCGCATAATTTTCATAAACAATAAATGAACCAATAGTTATAAAGATTAATATATATACCACATCCGAATCATAGACAGGATGAGGGCCGACGGGGGCGGATACCAAAACCATCGCACTATATAAGATGCAATAATAGAAGTAAGAAAATGATACAAGTATCTATGTAAACATACAAGTAACAATATTTTTCCTTTCAGAAAGAAGATAAGAACAAGAGGCTCACCACGGTGGTGTCGGTGATGAGATCGGCGCGGGTGATCGACGGCGGTGAAGACGGGGGTGGGGCGTGATGGACCGCTAAATCTAGACAAATCTCGAGGAAAATGGAGCTTTGAGGTCGAGCTTCGAGAGGAGAAAGCTTAACTAGTGTGGCTCGGGCATTTCATCGAACACCTCATGTGCATAGGAGGTGAGCTAGAGCACCACAAACCCCTCCCCTCGCCGGCCCAGAAAAACAGAGCACTGGAGTGCTCTGCTCGCGGGCGAGGGTATATATAGGCAGCACTATTGGTCCCGGTTCGTGGCAAAAACCGGGACTAAAGGGGAGCCTTTGGTCCTGGTTCAGGCCACCAACCGGGACCAATGGTGGTGGGCCAGGAGCCAGGCCCGTTGGTCCCGGTTCGTCCCACCAACCGGGACCAAAAGGTCCAGACGAACCGGGACCAATGGCCCACGTGGCCCGGCCGGCCCCCTGGGCTCACGAACCGGGACCAATGCCGCCATTGGTCCCGGTTGTAGACTGAACCAGGACTAATGGGCTGCCCCGGCCTGAACCGTTGCCCCCTTTTCTACTAGTGGTGGCAGCTCCAATCTACATGTTGACTTCCTCGTCTTCTGATCTCAAACCGGCTGATGTGGGATTGCTCAGACTCGGCCAGGGTGAAATCCCCAGTCGGCTTGTCGATGCTGGCAGCGGCGACACTCGCGGGTGCCGTCACCTTCTTGAAGGCGTTGTCATGGCTTCTATCTGAGCCCCTTCGAGCATCGGGGGAAACCACCGGTCCGACTCACCGGATCGGACAGCGATGACGCCATAACGCCGTTTCCCTTCTCGAAGGCGTTGTCTTATTTGCTCGGCATCCCCGGTGTTGGATCTCAAGTTATGGAAACGATCATGTCGGTTCGGACTGCACCTCATGGCGTGGGCACCTTAGGTGCTATGTACGTCATCATCGGTGCTTCTCCCATGGTTTCCGTCCTTGGCCCGGCCGGGTCTTGCCGCCCACTAGCCGATCTCTTGGCGCTCTAGGTGGGAGTACGTTGATCCTGTCGAGTTTAGGGCTGCGATCGTTTGGATGTGGTGCCTTGTGTTAGCCATGACGCGGTGTGCGTGTGTCTTGAGCCCCGTGTCTCCTTGCCTTTTGTGGACGGAGGCCGGGCTAGGTGGGTTTAGCTGCGTGTGTCCTCTATTTGGGCTGAGCATCCCTCTTTTCTTTGCTTCGGGTACCATACTCGCGCCTTCCTGCGTTCGTGTAGTGTGTTGTATCATCTCTCGTACTTTCTCTATTCTCCTCTATTAATGAAAAGATATGCAACCTTTACGTATTCGCGAAAAATACTATGAAAGATAATCATGGGCTACCATACTATAGAATGTTAACACCCGCACTGGCAATTATCTAGTACTCCTATATTAGAAGAAGATTCGCACCTGCCCAGCACTTGCAGTACCATATTCGCTTGGGCACAACCACACCAAAGCGCAGGAGGCACATGGATGATAGAAGGAGAATGGACTGGGTTGCTTTCTCAGACTGAACCTGTCATAAGTAAGAGTCCGATACATAGGATACCCACCGTGTGGGCAAGACAAGTTATTATACGTATACAAGTGGCCAAAATTACTTACACCTTTATAATTTGCAGTAACCAGGACATCCGTGTCGAGCAACACCAGCTGAATTCCAGGGCAGTCAAGCCCCCAGAATGCTTGACATGATAAGAAGTTGCTTGATACCCAGATTTTAGGAAACCAGTTTTGCGAAAATACTTTTACTGTTCTAACTAACTCAAACTATGTATGATTAGCCTAACAAATCTGAGGATAACTAAATATTACGTTGTTTGCAAGGATAATCCTATTTAGTCAGACCTACAAGCTAGCCACTGCTACAAAAACTTAGCTTAACTACATTAGGGCAACTTAATGTCGTGCACCAAATCGCCCCTAAACTTATGGACATCAGCCAACGCCATGACAAAAAAAAGGTGTGTCCGAATTCCCACAAATATGAAGCAGAGTTGGGGTGGTTTGGAGGCATCAGGACCCCGCCAATGTAGGCATCTAACACCCCGGCCCACCCAAAAAACCATATCCGGAGTAGCAGCTTTCTCACTCCACCCCCACCTTGCTTTGTATCCGCTGCATCCCAGACAGACGTCGGTGCTGCACCACCCTGCCTGCCCTTCTAGGTCTTGCCAGATCTCTGCCGCTCCTCCGAGGCACCAGGTCCGCTTTTGCATTGATGATGCTTTCCTATGGCATGGCCGTAGATTCGTGGGACAAGTACCTCCGGATGTCTGAAAGTACTTGCGGAGTTGTCATAGTCTGGTTCGCTACTATTGTGGTCAAGGTGTTTGTGCATGTGTGTGTGTGCGCGCGCGCACGTTGGTTTAGTGATAGATAGATCAGGATTGCCCAATTCTTACACAGGGACCTTTATTTTTCATTGTCACGCTTATGTGTATACTTTTTTTATTTGATTGAGCACCTTTTACCCCATCCCTTTCTCTATCTCTTCCTCTCATTATAGCGACATGGGAACCTTTATTTTTTATTGTCCAAACCTTGTATAATCGTATGTGTGCACTTCTTTTATTTGACCGGTCACCTTTTATACAATGAATGTTATACACCTTTAGGCACCATCCTTTATCAAGCCACTCCATTTGAATCCCAACCTCTCTCTCTCTCTCCCCTTTGGGTTTGTGTGTGTGTGTGTTGGTCTCGAGGTAGACATATTAGGATTGCCCAAACATTACATGTGAACCTTTATCTTTTTTCATCCTTCTCTATCTCTCTATCTCTTCTCTTAGTATATTGATACGGGAACCTTTATTTTGCATTGTCTGAACCTTGCGCAATCGTATGTCTGCACTATTTTTCTTTGAGTGGGCACCTTTTATCCTATCCCTCTCCATCTATTTGTGTCCCCCTTTCATTATAATTACACGGGAACCTTTATTTTTCATTGCCCAAACCTTGCACAATCGTATGTGTGTACTCTTTTTATTTGACCGGGCACCTTTTATCCCATCCCTCTCCATCTAGAGATAGACGGATTAGGATTGCCCAGACATTACATGTGAACCTTATTTTTTTCATCCCTCTCTATCTATCTATCTCCTCTCCCAGTATATTGACATGGGAACCTTCATTTTTCATTGCCTGAACCTTGCGCAATCGTATGTCTGCACTGTTTTTCTTTGAGCGGTCACCTTTTATCCTATCCCTCTCTATCTATTTGTGCCCCCTTTCGTTATAATGACATGGGAACCTTTACTTTTCATTGCTCGAACCTTGCACAATCATATGTGTGCACTTTTTCTATTTGACCAGGCAACTTTTATCCCATCCCTCTCTGTCTATATATCTCTTCCTCTCATTATAATGGCACGCGAACTTTTATTTTTCATTGCCCCAACCTTGCACAAATTGTATGTGTGCACTCTTTTCATTTGACCGGACACCTTTTATATCATGAGCGTTTGACAGATGCGAGCGGTTTTCACGGGCTCGGGCAGGTGTTGCTTTATCTCGACCCTCTCCTCTTTGGCAATGGCGGAGGCGGCGACGGCGGCGCTGCGGCGGCACCAGAGGGACCAACCGGAGGCGAGGCGTACTCCCATCTCTCTCGCGCATGAAGTAGTCCACTTTGCGCCTCTGACCGGTAGCGACCGAGGCGACATAGGCAGGGCAACGATCCGACGCGAGCTGGGCGGCGACAATGGCCTTCTCCGGCGTCGCCCTCCATCATCGGCTTTCTTCACGCTGGCAAGATCTCCCTCCTCTTCCTCCTCCTCCACAAATTTCTTAATTTCTAGGGTTAGGATTCTTGGTTTTTGGGAGCAAGGCAGAAGAAGAGAAAGAAAGGAAAAGAAACAGAAGAGAGGATCTTGCATAATGAAGAGGTGATGTACTGATGTAGGTTGATGGTGGAGACTTGCGCTCGGAGGTGGGATCAATTCAAGGAGGAGGCGTATGTCATGGTGTAGGAGGAGAAGAAGGCTGAGAAGAAGGAACAACAGTACATTATCTTCTTATATCCAGCCAAAGGCGATGGCCGATGGCCCTATTTCTACTCTGTTATAGATAAACTGTCCCTTTGTTTCTTCATTGGAGCTCCACCATTTTGAACGAACTAGACTGTCACATAGTATTGAGAAATACCATGTTCAGCCATTTACATAGAATGGAGTTGGGATGCTGCTACTGTATGACAATGGTCATCCCATCATTGTAAATATGCTCTGTTGCAGATGGCACATAAAGAACTCGGAAAGGGTAAAGTACAAGTAAATGTGAAAAAATAAGCCTCGCAGCGAAAAATCATGCCCCAAAAAGAAGCACAAAACATTCGTGCCCAAATAACTGTAACCTTAATGCACAATGTCACCGGCTTGTTGATAGGGAGTATAATGTCTAGTTAGTTTCTGTTAGTTGAGACACTGCCATCTGGGGAAATCATATTCTGAATATGTCGAGATTTAAACCTATCGATTAGCTAATCTTACTAAAGAACACAAATGTGCCTTTTCTTAAACTTGAATCGTGCTGGTAAAAGTACGGATTTTCACTTTGACCTGTGGTTGTCTATATGTGGAAGGCTTCTGAATTTCTCTAGGCGTAGAACTGAACAATAGTGAGACATTGTAGGCGCAGACCTGAATAATAGTGAGACATGGTATCAACTAGGGAAAAGTGCAAGATGCGGGATCAGCTTTTCTTTTTCCAGTTCATGGTACATTTGTTGCTCTTTGTCACCTTTTTGAAAGCACTGCATACACCTGCAGTACAGTAAACTTTCTCAGGTTTGGTTCTCATATTTTCACATTGAGCTCAGGCTAACGCTGGATAGCTAAGCACCTATTTATTTCTAGTTTTGATCTGTTGATACATGGTGAAATGAACAGAACGATATAGCTGGGCGTGCTCCTATTTTATGTCGATGTAAAGAAGAAATGCAATGTATATCGGATGCAAGTTTGGAAATGTATTATTTGTACATGCTCCTATTTTATGTTGGCCCCACATCTCGTAACTCTCAAATTTCTTACATCGGCTGGCGAATGTGGGCTAACTCTGAACTGCTAGATTTTTATATGTGGTTGGTTGGACACCTTATGTTGGCGGACACTGACCGTCTCCCAGCCTGTCAATATTCACGGAAGCTAAGTTTGATTTATTTCTATTGCCAAGAGGTGGACACTGATTGTCATCCAGCCCGTCAATCTTCACTAATATTTTGGTTTAACCTGCTCTCAATGCAAGAGTAATCATGTATAACAGGGAAATGCGATTTTTCTTTCAGGTTATTGCTTGTTTGTTTTTTGTAGCATACACCAGATGGGAATGTGCTATTTTTGATGAGTAAATGCGATTCTAGCTATGCTCCATCAATTTAATTTTTTCCGTAGCCATGGATACGTAAATAAGATCAGCACCATTATTTTTGTTTGAAATTCCTATATACTGTAAGACTTTGATTTTGTTCACATGTGACCTATTTTCCTATCTTGCAGAGCCATCCATTCAAATATGGTTAATATCTTCTACCCTGTATTTACTGTACCACTAGAATAGGGACATGCATTTATTTTAGTCGATTAATTTTTCTGCTGTAGTAAAGACTTTCTGTTGTCATCCTGGTTGTGCTCCAATTTACTATTTCCATGAATTAGTGTTAGGTACTCCGTCAGCATGTTCACATCATGTGCTAGCCTGCTTTTAAAGGTATTTAAGTTTTGATGATACGTAATTCATATTCATGAGATTGTGCGTGGATAACTTGTAGTCTTTATCTCTTTTATTTCATCTTATCCAATTGTATCTCGCACAGTTTGGTACAAGACATGATTTAGGTTGCATTGCAATTGTAGTTACAGCACTTGGCCTCTCTGTCTTTGTTTCTCTGTTTACTTTCGATTCATACCTGTAGCTAGTGTGTTCATGTGATTTTCATAAATCCGGTACATCCAAACTTCCCTTGTGTTTTTTTCAGTTTAAGATAGTAAAGCCTCTGTCTTTCTTCAAGTGTGATGTGTTCTTGTTTGTCGGTGGTCTCTACCTGTTTGTTGGTATGCTCCTCAGAACTAAAAATATTCTGTTTTTTCAGGTCTATTCAAGTGGATGACGACAACTGTATGAGGGTAGAGAGGAATGAGTTTTCTGGAACACGTCTTCGTATTTTAGTGTATGGTGGGTACAGGTATTGTTTGGTTCAAAATTTAGACCTTTTACCAATAATTAGTAGCAAAATTTAGGATTGTTGAGAAGAGAGGTGAAGCTAAAGGCTTCGTCAGTACTATTCTTAGGATACTATATGTTGCTTCCAGGCCATGTATAAGAATTGTTCAGTTACTTGAGAGATTGTTGAACATATGAAATTGATGGAAATCTTTGGGCACCCTCAAGTTAAGTTTCTTGAAGACCAAGTTCAAATATGTGTGAGGGCAGTGCAGTTGGGCATGCCAGTGTAGTAGATCTGTTTTGAAATAGTGCTTTCAGAAATTTTCATGCTGCTGGTCGCCAAATGGCATTCAATTATCTCCAAATGATTTTTTTCTATACTCATAGGGATAGTTTTAATTATGTGAGACATTTCCCAGAACCATTAGTTAGTTTTGTACACTGAATCTATTTATTAGACGGCTTTGTTGTTCCTAGGGCCATGTTGATCGGTATTCCATTTGTTATATAGCATTATTTTAGAGCCATCGGGCTACCATCCATTCCATGGGCTCATGATTTTACTGTGTTCGTGATGATACATCAGTCCCTTATATGTTTGGTTCTTCAGATTTTAATGTTGTCATATCAATCAGTGCTGAGCATCGTTTGTGGGCTTTTGGATTGTTATCATCACTGCAGTGCTGATGTACTATGAGAAAATTTTGGAATGCAGTTCTAGGATTCTGGATATAGCATTTTCAAGGTTATTTCATACTATGAGAAAAATTTCGTTTGATCTGCACATCTCAAAGTAAAGTTAACAACGCTCAGCAATCTTTTTGTGTTTCTGGTCTTAGTCAACAAGATAATGTAGTACCTCGCCCAAAAAAAAGACGATCCGTTTGACAATTGTCGTGCAAAACATTGGAGAAAAAATGCAAACAAGAACTACACTGAAGAACAATTTATAGGAACACAGTCACATCCTACAAAAGAAGCCAGGCACGCCTCCTACGCATCCTAAAATTACAGCAACATCATCGAAAGTACATTTCTACACCCAGGAGCAAATGCTCCTGGTATGAACAGTAAAATTAAAAAAATAGAAAAAATATTCAAAAAATTATGAAATTTTTTTGTGGCATACTTCCACAAATGTTTGTTGTGCATGCAAAATTTCATCGCAAAATCACATTAGTGGAAGGCGTGCCAAAAAGAACAAAATCAGAGCTCCAAAATGCTTTGTTAAATAACATTTTCAGAGCATCGATTTTGTTTTCTTTACCACACCTTCCACCAGTGTGATTTTGCGATGAAATCTTGCATGCACATCAAACATTTGTGAAAGTATGCCACAAAAAAATTTCAGAATTTTTTGAATTACTTTTTGAATTTATTTGATGCTACTGTTCACACCAGGAGCATTTGCTCCTGGATGTAGAAACTCCACGTCCCAACATCATTTTGTTTTTTATAGTGTTATTACTTTGTTGTGCCGTACGGATTTCTCAAATGCCTGATGTAACTTATTAGCATGCAAAATGTAATATTACGTCTGTCCCTTTTGTTTTCTAGAACGGGGACAGTTTCCTACTTACGGCTGTAATCTTACCTCAAGTGCCTTTGTTTTCTTACATTTTGAAGGTATGTACGTGGGAGATGGCTGTAATCTTACCTCAAGTGCATTTGTTTTCTTACATTTTGAAGGTGTGTACGTGGGAGATGGACTGGGGTGAAGAATAAGAATTCTTCACCCTGGATGACGAATAGCGCGTATATATATATATATATATATATATATATATATATATATATATATATATATATATATAAACTGAGACGTATTTACATCAAAACTGAGACGTATCTATTTATGATGAAGGCATTTTTTTATTTATATTCAGCAGTACTATAAAGAAAGTAGGAACATGGTTGATAAATAATCAGATTGTTCTGCCCATTTTTCATTTCACAATCCATTACAACTACTATGTCCTTGCAATCATACCATTACACATAAGCTACCCAGATTTGGAACCCAACCAAAGAACAATCAAGTTTGATTCGTGCTGTTATTGGGCCTTGCCGCGACGCTGATATTTTTCGGCCAAGTTGCGCAGAATCTACTCATGCTTATAAAGCAAGTTTGTTAACAAATTAGGTAGTCCCACCTTGCTTCTTACACCTATTTCTATCGAGTTAAAAAAACTAATTCTATCAATTTATATATGGCTCTAAGTATGAGAATTAACAAGTAGCCTCAGAATAGTACGGTATTTAGTTTTCTGGAAGGATGCAAAAGTAATATTGGCCTTCCTGTGTATACTGATTGCTAAGGATGCAATAGTATTTTTATGGTGGGGAAGCCTCACCCTCTTAAGAGATCTAACCCTTGTCACTGTAAGGAAAAAAGCAAAGAGTATTATGACGCCATAAAGTTTGAATTCAGATAAGTATATGCTGAAGAACACCAGAATTAGTCTTCATGAACCAGCGTTGCCTTGTTGATAATGCTTCATATGTAAGTTTTCTGGTCCTTTGACAAGGTCATCTAATTATTCAGAAGTGATGTCAAATGGTGCGTACCATTTTTTATTTTAATTTTCTTGAATTGTTAAGTTGAGAACGGATGCTTGCATTTCCATTTGGGAAAAAAAGGAGAAAGTGATGGATTGGAGCTTTGACGGAACAGTATTATTGTCTAGAAAATTCATGGCAACAAGGCCAATGGTTGAACATATAAATCTTTTTCAAGTAAATTCTTTTGTAACTCTCAGTCTCAGTATGTGCTTAAGCAGAAGAGAAAATCTTAATTAGTGGGTTCAATGGATGGGTTGACTGGATGTGCTAACCAGAAACGGCTTATCGGGTTTAGTGGATGAAGAACTTGATAATTCTTCTTCAGTTTGTGATAATTGTGGTGTTGCTTTTATCTTGTGGTCGCATGTAGAAATGCATTGACCACTTTATTGTTTAGTCAGTAGGCATTTGTACTAAAGAGCTACTTTGTCATCTCAAAATAAGTTCGTGTGAACTATTTTATGTAATGGTTATGTGAGTTTGTTGTTAGACATTCAGACTTGAAATGCTTGTTTATGTATTGTATATAAATTATTGCAGTAGGGATCAGGAGAAAAGCAGTAAAATGTTGTCTGGGAATGGATCTTTGCCGAGAGTGGCTCTCGGCAAAGTGGCACGCTGGCAGTTGGCTGTGGCGTTTTTGCCGAGAGCCACTCTCGGCAAAGTGGCATGCAACAGCTGTTGGCTATGGCATCTTTGCCGACAGCTACTCTCGGCAAAGAGATGATAGAACCCTGCACTGGAGATTTGTTGTCTTTCTTTAGCCCATCCTTCGCCGTGAGCATTATCTGCATACACGATACTGGCAGAGCACTGCTTAAACTGAGATAGAATCCCTTCATCGGTGGCTTTATGCAAGTTGCACTGGAAGGGTTCCATGGCAAGGATGAACACGATCGGCGAAAAAGGGCAGCCCTGCCAGAGACCCCTATGGTGTTGAAAAGATTTACCCAGACAGGCCCGAGACCCCATGTGGCCGTGCGCATACTCAAGGTCTCAACAGGCTTTTGACGTCGCGTTGTCTCACAAGCCGAGATCATTTAGCACCATGTTTGCTGCATTAAAAAGGGCCCATCTTATTTTAACCCTCGTCTCTGTCAACAGTCATTTTTAAGAAAAAAAATAATCATTTTTAAGACAATCCCTTTCTACATTGGTAGCTAACTCTAATTGGGTAAAACAATTCTTGGGGCCTGTACGAATGTAATTTTTGATCGTACGTGCACAACAAGATGCAACTAAGAAAAGTAGGAGAATGAAAAGCACATGAAAAAACAACTAACCGTCCATGCTTTAGAAGCTTCACTACAGAGTGTGAGCACCAGAACTTTGTTAGATGGAAAAACGATCTACCAATAGGGCACCTCAAGCATGCATGTGTCATATGCTTTTGACCTGCACAGTCCACGACGGCTGGCCATACGGGATGGGAGACTCATGCAGATCAGATATATATGCATGACAAGGAGATGTACGCATAAAAAAATGAGGAGATATATGCATGACAAGGAGATATATGCATGAAAAATGAGTGAGCTCTGTGCCACTGTGATGTGATATGTACAGCTCTCTCTCTATATATATTTCCTCCGAGATATCACTTCTTCACCATTTGGTAATTTTGGTATAATATCCTTCGCCTTCTCCAAATTTAACTATTGTGAGATTTTGGGGGAGACCAAATCCGGACCAATGCTTCCATTTGCTTTTATCTCATAGAAGTTCGAATACAAGCAATATGAATTCAAAGTCCATTACAGACTAAAAACGAAGCCAACTTATTTCTAGAAGTTCGAATACAAGCTGGTAATGGCGTTTTTGGTGAGGACGGTGGGTAGTTCGACGTTCTTGCCCTTCTTGGGGGTCGATCTGTAGTAGTAAAACTAGAGGATCAGCTTGACGAGACTGAAGATTGTACCGAGGCCATAACTGTTAGAAAGATCCACTCTAAGGAATTCTTGATTGTATTTGTGGCTGGGTTTGTGACTTCTTATTCTGATGTGTATGTGTATGTGTATATACATACTGTTATGTAGATGTCAAACTTGATAAGCGCATAGCCTCTCCCGCAGCAGCCGTTGAGGAAGTTCACCAGCGACAGGAAGAATGGCATGTACTCCACACTGTTGGTCCTAATCACTTTGCCCTGCAAGCAAGCAGTACAATATTACTCCTTCCATCTTAATATTTTGAGTCATATTTGTAGACTCGTTAATTGGTTAAAGCGTCCGTAATTAACAAGCAGCCTGAGCTAGTAATTCACCCTGTACAGGAAGTTTACCTTTGAGGTAGAAATAAACCGTAGGCTTTTGTGATTAAACATACTAGTCGTCAACCCGTGCTACTGCACGGGCTATGAATTTTTGAAAATTTATAATATTGTACATAAAAAGTATCAACGAATATTTACATAAAAAGTATTAAATATTTATAATTTTTTACTACTTATTTTCATAGTGTTTAAAATATTATATCTCCATACGCTCTATACTTAAAACATAGTGGATCATCATACATCTTTGAAATTTCGGTGTTAATCTTTAGGCCACACCAAAAAATAATCACACCATTATACATATTTAATGCTTCCTAAACCTCACAGTTCGTAAATGCATATGAAGATGCCTTATGTTTTAAACATTATTATACATATGTTATCAATGGTTTTGCTTTCTACCACTTACTATTGGCCTGGTTACTCCATGCTTCCTTATGCATACTTGTGATTAATTATTTCTCCAAAACATGTGTGACCAACAATCATTGCCTCGGCAATTATTTACATCGATCACTCTTAGCCGCGTCCATGTGTACTCTGTGTGTGCCTGGACACACACAGACCCTAACCTAATTTGTCGCCGCACCCTCCAGTAAGTGCTCATCAGTTCAGCATGCGGATGAGCAGCAGGCCTCGGTATGGGTCGCGGCTCAGTTCCAGCATATCCATGTACTATTAAATGTTTGGAAGATCATTGAATTTCTGGAAGTTTATTTAAACTCGTGGAAGCCTTCTATGTCTTTTTAATAATTCACTAAATTTTGATTTTGTTCAGATCATTTTTGTACCTGGACTGTATAGTTCCAGAATCCATCATTGTATTTTTAAATCCTAAACACCAAAATTTGGGAGTCTACTTGAATATTTTTAAATTGCACATATATTTGTAGAAGCTTGCCCCTTTGTTTTTTCCTAACAAATCGCCTAATTATTTTATGCCGTCCAAAAATTTATTATATATTTTTCTAAATTGAAATTCCAACTGAGCCACCGGGTAAAGTAATTATGATGCTTTTGTTTAGGCCATGAATGCTAGCCCATATCCCAGTCCCTTTTGCTATCGGCCAGTCCATGATATATAGCTTTATCCACGTGACGCCTATGTGATGAATTTATCTGGAGCACATCTATCCTTTTAACTACTATTAAATTGAATTTTTATCAGGTATAAACACTCTTGCATTGTGCATTTGTTTCTTAAATATCATATAAATATGAAACTTACTCCCTATGTTTGAACTCGGTGGTTTTTTCTTAAATGTACTATGGTATTATTTTTTCCCGCAAAAAAATAAAATATGGTATTATTTTATTAATATGTTTTCACATAGATTTAGATCCTTTTCTATAGTAATTTCTTTATATTTAGAAAACGCCGTGTGCGCATGTCACACACAGATTTGAGGATATATACTTAAGTTGTACTCGGCGAAATAATATATGAGTTGTGGTTGTGTACAATACACTGATGTAGTGTACGCAGATTTTTATGGAAGAGAACATCATCATCCGTGATGTATGTATATTTATGGCCGTGTTATTCATGGACGTGTAACATCATAGATCAGGAAAGAGAATCCTAAATTTGCTAGTTGATTGTAGCCTACACGTTTCCCTTTTTTGAGGGAGTTCACGTGTCCTGCTTTTTTTTTTCTTTTTTTTTGTTCCATCGCAAGTTTCCTTCCAAGTATAATACCTATGGACTCTTTGGCTGATCGGATCTCACTTTTAAACGTACAGATTCCTAAACATGAGGAAATAGACTTCCCATATTTCATTTAATTCTAGATGCAGGATTAAGATCTAATGGTTATTTATTGGTAGTATTTGGGATTAACGTGGAGGCTCATATGGTTATTTCTAGATGTAGGATTAAGATCTAATGGTTATTTTTAGATAGTTTTTGAGGATTAACGTGGAGGCTCGTATGGTGCCCCCAATTAGTAAATATAAGATATGATGTAGCATCTAGTACAAGAACTGGGGTGTATGAGAGGTGAACAACAGAATTCGGACGTTTTCTTTGAACAGGGTTTTCGTGTGAACGTTCAAACATGAAAGGTGGGTGCACCTTTTAGATGGACATAGATTTTCAAGCAGAATCAACAACGAACAAGGTGTACCACTTCTTATTTTTGAGGGAACAAGGTGTACCCACTACTGGAATTTTCATATATGCCGGACGGCCAAAATACGGGCACTCGGCAAAGTAAAGAATGCCAAGAGTCGCACTCGGCAAAGGGAATAAGTCAGCAAACACACGACAATGCCGACAGTATTGCTCGGCAAACATGCCATACTCGGCAAAGGCACTATTTGCCGAGGGCCATCCGACCACACACGGCAACACTAAAAAAAAGACACATCCGTGACATATTTGGCTGAACGAATTTTTTCTGTCATGCTTATGACACTTCTATGAGGACAATTGTGACAAAACCCGGTATTATCATAGATGTGGTGGGCTCCTATTTCTATGATAAAAAATCATGACAGAAAATGGGCGTTTCGTCATGGACATGCCGGAGACGCAGCAGCATGACATTCTTTGGGCCGTCCATGACGGAAAAACCATGGTAGAAGCGAGGGCGAGGAAAATTTCATGGAGTTCCCAGTTACGGTGGGTGGTCGAGGGCCGAGCGATGCGCGTTTCTCTCGCACACGTACGCGTATGTGTGCGAGGCGTTGGCTCTAATTGAATCCGAGCGATTGCACTAGCTACGTTACTGAACCCGAGCGATCGATCCCATGCTGCTAACTGAACCCATGTGATTCCTTCGCTACTGCTGCTAACTGAAGCCGATCGAACCCTGCTACCTCCTTCCCTTGATGAACAGTGAGCGTTGTTGGGGACGTTTGCAACAGTTCTCGGTGGGGGTGGATGAACATGACCCCGTGGTGTTGCCTCTGGATGAACAGGACCCCAGTCGAGCCGGTTGGGGGTGGATGAACATGACCCCGTGGAGGGATAGATGAACAGGACGACCCCGTGGAGGGCTGGTTGAACAGTAGCCGGTGGAGGGCTGGATGAACAGTAGCCCGTGGAGGGGTGGTTGAATAGGACCCCGTGGAGGCTGCAGGAGGTCGACGGTGGAGATGAACAGTATCCCTTGGAGTCCCGTTTTGTGGTGCGCCACACCCCTCCCGATGAACAGGACCCTCGTTTCGACCGTAGCGCTCCAACATAAGTCCGTTTTCTCCGTTTTGCGGTACGCCACACCCCTCTCGATCAACAGGACCCCGTTTCGACCGTAGGAGGTGCAACAGAAGTCCGTTTCCTCTGTTTTGCTGTATGCCAGACCCCCCCCCCCCCCCATGATCCCGTTTCGACCGTGGCCGGTCGAACACAATACCGTTTCCTCCGTTCTACAGTACGCCAGGCCTCGTTTTAATCGGCTGTTCAGTCCAAGCCACCGGTTGGCTCCCGTTGAACAGCACGCGTTCCGTTGCCTCCCGATGAACACGACGCATTCGTTGCCTCCCCATGAACACGACGACGATGCAGTTTCTCCGTTCCGACCTGGCCATGTACACGAGCCCTGGCCATACGTATGCGCGAGTAGGCGTTCAAGACCCCGCCCGTATGTGCGTACGTGGCCGTATTTACTTTCTTGCACCCTGGCCATTGTACGTACGTGTACATGCTAGGTGCGCGCCTCTACATCGTCCAGTATATACGTACACGTTCGCAACCAGAATAACAAAGCTACGTACGCTTCGACCAGGTGGGTCCCGACTATCATGCACTTTTTTGCGTGCGAAGATGTAGCTGGTGGGACACAACAGTCAGGGGCGAATCATTTTTCCCCGTAATATGGACGCACTTCCATGTGTGCAAAGATGTAGCTGGTACGTCCCAGCAGTCAGGGGCAAACATTTTTTCACGAAATACGATGGCCCGTCCGGTGGGTCCCTGCTGTTAGGTGGAGGAATAATTGTTTTGCATAATAAGGACACACTTCCTTGCTGCGGCCGTGGACCCAGCTGTCAGCCTCTCCACGTACGGTACTCTTTAGATGGAAGTCAGTCGTAGACCATATTGACCACGTTGCGCCGAGTGCACCAAGGCGGTGGATGACGGCGAGGCTTAGGAAGGGGACGGCCCGGAGCCGGGGAATACACGGTAGTGGATGCTCACGCGGAGAGGAGTACGAGGGTTCACTGGTTTAGCTGCAGTGTGAGGCTGCCGTCACTGCAGAATAACAGGGGGTATGGGTGAGTAGAGGGATGGACTGGCCAGCGGCGGAAGTAGTAGGGGGCAGTGAGGCCTCCGCGGCAGCACAGCCGGTCACGGGAGGCAGAAGCAGGCAGCACGACCGGCGCTGCTTTGGGCGGCTGGAGCAAGAAGACAAGAGGTTGAAGAAGCACTACGGCCGTTGGATGGATATCATACGGTCACTGGAGCTAGAATCGTTCATATTGACTAAGTTGACAAAGCCCTCCGTCCCCGTAAACTTAGTAGGCCCACAAGTCAGCCTCCCACTATGCTAGGTCCCAGCTAGCAGGGGGAGTATTCATTTTTGTGTGCGTAATAAGGAGGCACTTCCTTGCGTGCGAAGATATAGCTGGCGGGTCCGAGCTGTCAGCGGCGGGTATGTTTTTTTCACGAAATACAGAGGCCCTTTCGGTGGGTCCCAGATGTCAGGTGGAGGAATCATTATTTTGCGCGTAATAAGGAGGCATTTCCTTCCGTGCGGCCATGGACCCAGCTATCAGCCTATCCACGTACAGTCCACTTCAGATACATGTCGGTCGTTTACCACGTTGACCATGCCGCGTCGAGAGCACCAGGGCGATGGACGACGACGAGGCCTACGAAGGGAACGACATGGAGCCAGGGAAGACTCGACAGTTATTTCCCACGTAGGGGAGTACGTGTACGAGGTTTTACTGGTTCATCTGCCGTCGCCGGAGAATAACGGCAGGTGTGGGTGAGTAGAGTGATGGCTAGGCCAGTGATGGGAGTACGGTGGGGCGGTGAGGCCTGTGCGGCAGCACAGCCGACGGCGGGAGGAGGGAGCAGGCAGTCCCGTCGGCGCTTGTGTGAGCGGCTGGAGCAGGACAAGCAGAGATTGAAGAAGCACGACGGCCGTTGGATGGACATCCAACAGTCACTGCTTGTGCGTCAACCTTTTTTTAGGGAATCCTCGAATCTGTGAAAAACAGCATACAACCCATCTGCCATTATTTCTAATAATTTACAGCACATTTGCTAATTCTTAAGTTTTTTTTAATCCCATATTTTTTTGTTTGCATTACAGCCCATATTGTTGCCACGGTTAAAAAATTATACGAAATTTTGCATATTTCGGTACGGTCCGAACTGTTTTTAATCCCAAAATTTCGAGTCAAATTCAAACTGGTTTTAAAAATAAATGTCAATTTTAAAAATAAATTTCGAGTGCGACCTCTTTGTCAATTATTTTCATCAAAACTGAGACGTGTCTATTTATGATGAAGGCATTTCTTTATTTATATTCAGCAGTACTATAAAGAAAGTAGGAACATGGTTGATGGTTGATAAATAATCAGATTGTTCTGCCCATTTTTCATTTCACAATCCATTACAACTACTATGTCCTTGCAATCATACCATTACACATAAGCTACCCAGATTTGGAACCCAACCAAAGAACAATCAAGTTTGATTCGTGCTGTTATTGGGCCTTGCCGCGACGCTGATATTTTTGGGCCAAGTTGCGCAGAATCTACTCATGCTTATAAAGCAAGTTTGTTAACAAATTAAGTAGTCCCACCTTGCTTCTTACACCTATTTCTATCGAGTTAAAAAAACTAATTCTATCAATTTATATATGCCTGTAAGGATGAGAATTAACAAGTAGCCTCAGAATAGTACTGTATTTAGTTTTCTGGAAGGATGCAAAAGTAATATTGGCCTTCCTGTGTATACTGATTGCTAAGGATGCAATAGTATTTTTATGGTGGGGAAGTGCCATTCCCTCTGTTTACTGATGGGCCTCACCGTCTTAAGAGATCTAACCCTTGTCACTGTAAGGAAAAAAGCAAAGAGTATTATGACGCCATAAAGTTTGAATTCAGATAAGTATATGCTGAAGAACACCAGAATTAGTCTTCATGAACCAGTGTTGCCTTGTTGATGATGCTTCACATGTAAGTTTTCTGGTCCTTTGACAAGGTCTTCTAATTATTCAGAAGTGATGTCAAATGGTGCGTACCATTTTTTATTTTAATTTTCTTGAATTGTTAAGTTGAGAACAGATGCTTGCATTTCCATTTGGGAAAAAGAGAGGAGAAACTGAAAGTGATGGATTGGAGCTTTGACGGAACAGTATTACTGTCTAGAAAATTCATGGCAAGAAGGCCAATGGTTGAACATAAAATCTTTTTAAAGTAAATTCCTTTGTAACTCTCAGTCTCAGTACTACCTTGTTCATTTATACTTACAGGACCAGAGGGAAAAATCCAAAGCAAAGCCCTACACATGTCTGCGCATCCGGCGCATGGCTGTGATTTGAGCAATTTTAGGACATTAAGCATCATCGTCATGCAGCCCCTGCCCAAAAGGAGAAACTGCATTTTGACTATAAAGCATCTTTGACTGAAATTCCCGTTTCTATTTTTTGCAGAGTGCTCACAAATTACACAACCTATGAAATGGCCAGAAGGGACCGGATATCCTTCTTAGCATGTGGTTTTAGAAGCGACTTATGTTCAGCTTGCCGTGAATTTTATGATTTATCATTGCTATACTGTTAACTACTTAACTCGATACTGAAACATTGGAGCGTAGTAATGTGCAGAGGAATTCCGAACAGGCTTCATCAATTCCGTAAAGGCCTATGTAGAAACATCTATGACTTCACTAGAGAGTGGATTTGCACTCGAGGAGCAGCTTTGCGCACATGCATAGACCTACTTTCCTGTCTGTGCTGTTGATATGTGTTGTTCTGTGTCATTCTTTAGCTCTAGCGTGTGATGTAATCCATTTTCAAACTTTTTCTAATAGATGATCATTGAGCTTATTTTCACATAAAAGTGCATGTACATTCTCTGCAAAAACAAGAAAGTGTGTGTGTGCCCGACCTTCTCCCAGTCCGACCTTGACCAGGAAGCACGTCAAACAAAAACGCCAATCTTTACACCAGCATCAAGCCCCAAGAAATAGTCTATCACGTGTATCTTTGCATATCACTGAGATGGAGCCAGAAGACATTTTTTTATCAGTTTATATCATTGTTGTGTAGAGATAGAAATATTCAGATTAGCAAACATTTACCTTAAGGTGTGACTGGTACCCAATTACTCTTGGTCTCACTATTTGATCTTTTTGCTGGACACTTTACATCTCTTTTGATTACGAAGTCTTTTAGTTTCTATTGTTTTTGCTTCCTGTTCTGATGTCAGCTGAAACAAGAACACAAGGCACACAATTTTGCTTCTAACCTCACACAATTAAGGGAATTTATTTCTTTCTTTAAGCATCACCAGATTTTCTCTCTTTGTTTCAAGAATATGGTCCTTGGTACTTTTGATTATGTTAAATATTGTTTTGCTACTTGCAAAGTTGTTTAAGTGGTGAATTGTTTTTCAGGTTTCTAAGCATTTTTTTGTACCCGTTGCAACGCACGGGCACTTGTGCTAGTGTAAACTAATGACAAGAACAATAAATTGGCAGAGTACTCCTATGCGGCTAAAGAAATTGTTCCTCCCGTGAGAACATAGTATCAACGATTCAACTGCGAAAAGTTCATTGTCACTACTGGAATTTTCGTATACGCCGGGTGTCGGCGTCTTCGCCGAGAGAGAAAACATGGGCACTCGGCAAAGTAAAGAACGCCGAGAGTCACCCTCGGCAAACGGAGTAAGTCGACAAACACACGACAATGCCGACAGTAGTGCTCGGCAAACATGCTATATTCGGCAAAGGCACTATTTGCCGAGGGCCATCCGGCCACACACAGCAAAGTTTTGCCACATGGCACATTCGGCGGCGACTAACGGCACGGTTACGGTTGCAACTCTTTGCTAAGAGTGGCTCTCGGCAAAGATTTAGTCCCACCTCGCCTGCTGACTAGCAAAATAACGTGTTTAATTAGTTCGATAGTCCAACCGCATTAAGCTTCGGTCTTCTCTCATTACTAAGAGCCCATACAGTCACTATGAATCTTCTAGTGGCTGCTACCTGAGATTCTCCCTCGGTAAACGAGCAGTTGCCGAGAGTGGCTCCCGGTAAAGATAAGGCCACCATCAAAATTTAGTCCCACCTTGCCCCCGGAGCAACTCCTGCACCTGCTTAAATACCTTCATCTATTAGATTGTTACAAGCGTGGGTCTTCCTTGCACTCTAGTTGGAGGATATGCAGGATGAATATGATTTATCATCTATAATAAAGACTATATTAATCGTGTATATTCTTCAACTGGGGAGTATGGATGACTGATGTATTTTTTCCGATAGTCCAGATGCAGTAAGCTTCAGTATTCATTACACCCTTGTTAAGGAGATGGACTATTTTTTATGTCGATGGTAGGATTGCTCGGGATCTGGCACGGCGTCATCACAGGGCCTCTGTAGGGTGTGGTAAAAGTTTGGACGCGTTTCGAGTAAGCCTTCCCTGAGGCCGCTTGTAAACCCCACCGTCTCCGAGCTAGTATCTGGGTATCGAGAGGGAACGTGTCCGGTTTGTGCAGGAAGTGCTGGTCTTGTTGCTCCGTTGGCCTCCAAACTTCGCGTGCTCTAAGAGGAGGCAACCGCAGGGCACGTGCCACGGCCTCGCATTTTTCACCGTCTCCGAGCTAGTATCTAGGTATCGAGAGGGAACGTGTTCGATTTGTGCAGGAAGTGCTGGTCCCGTTGCTCCGTTGGCCTCGAAACTTCACGTCCTCTAAGAGGGGGAAACCGCATGGCACGTGCCACGGCCTCGCATTTTTCGAGGACGCGGGCAAATATTTGTGAAATATATTGCTCTGTTAGGGTTTCATCGCCGGGAATTGCAGATCAGCAAGGTGGCACATGAAATCATGTAGGGTAGCAGCATCGGGAATCATTTATGATGTCCTTGTGGCATGCCTATGCCTTGCACAGATGAGGGAGGGGCATGCCGTGCCACCCGGTTACCAAAAGTACCTCGATGTCATTCCTGATGCAACCGTTGAAATCCTCAGAAAATCATAGGATGGTAGGATTGCTCGGGACCTGGCACGGTGTCATGACAGGGCCTCTGTAGGGTGTGGTAAAAGTTTGGACGCGTTTCGAGTAAGCCTCCCTTGAGTCCGCATGTAAACCGCACCGTCTCCGAGCTAGCATCTGCGCATCCAGATGGAACGTGGCTGGTTTGTGCAGGAAGTGCTGGTCCTTTTGCTCCGTTTGCCTCGAAACTTCTCGTGCTCTAAGAGGACGCAACCACATGGCACGTGTCATTGCCTCGCATTTTTCGGGGACGCACGCGATATTCGAGAAATTTATTGCTCTGCTAGGGTTTCATCGCGTAGAATTGCAGATCAGTAAGGTGGCACATGAAATCATTCCGGGTAGCGGCATGGGAAATCATTTGTGATGTCCTAGTGGCATGCCTACGGCTTATTGGATGAGGGAGGAGTGTCATTTCCGAGTGCCACTCTCGGTATGTTTGCCATTTTCGAGTGTGCTTTATCCTTTGCCGAGCGTTTCCCTCAGAAAAGGTGTAAAACCTAGATCTAGGTCCCGTACCTTTACTAAGAGCGGCACCGATAGATGCTCGGTAAAGGTCGGCGAACACTTACCCCCCCCCCACGGTCTCTTCTCTCTCTTTCTCACCGCACCCCCACCACACCCCATCGGCGCAACGCATCGTAGCCCC
>NC_053023.1:15421880-15527229 GCF_003073215.2 Triticum urartu
ACGCCCATTTTCTGTCATGATTTTTTATCACAGAAATAGGAGCCCACCACATCTATGATAATACCGGGTTTTGTCACAATTATCGTTATAGAAGTGTCATAAGCATGACAGAAAAAAATTTCGTTCGGCCCAATATGTCACGGATGTGTCTTTTTTTTAGTGTTGCCGTGTGTGGCCGGATGGCCCTCGGCAAATAGTGCCTTTGCCGAGTATGGCATGTTTGCCGAGCAATACTGTCGGCATTGTCGTGTGTTTGCTGACTTATCCCCTTTGCCGAGTGCGACTCTCGGCATTCTTTACTTTGCCGAGTGCCCGTATTTTGGCCGTCCAGCATATATGAAAATTCCAGTAGTGGGTACACCTTGTTCCCTCAAAAATAAGAAGTAGTACACCTTGTTCGTTGTTGATTCTGCTTGAAAATCTATGTCCATCTAAAAGATGCACCCACCTTTCATGTTTGAACGTTCACACAAAAACCCTGTTCAAAGAAAACGTCCGAATACTGTTGTTCACCTCTCATACACCCCAGTTCTTGTACTAGATGCTACATCATATATGTTTAATCACAAAACCCTACGGTTTATTTCTACCTCAAAGGTAAACTTCCTGTACAGGGTGAATTACTAGCTCAGGCTGCTTGTTAATTATGGACGCTTTAACCAATTAACGAGTCTACAAATATGAGTCAAAATATTAAGATGGAAGGAGTAATATTGTACTGCTTGCTTGCAGGGCAAAGTGATTAGGACCAACAGTGTGGAGTACATGCCATTCTTCCTGTCGGTGGTGAACTTCCTCAACGGCTGCTGCTGGACAGGCTATGCGCTCATCAAGTTTGACATCTACATAACAGTATATACATACACATACACATACACATCAGAATAAGAAGTCACAAACCCAGCCAGAAATAAAATCAAGAATTCCTTAGCGTGGATCTTTCTAACAGTTATGTCCTCTTTAAATTCTTTGCAGATCCCCAATGGCCTCGGTACAATCTTCAGCCTCGTCCAGCTGATCCTCTAGTTTTACTACTACATATCGACCCCCAAGAAGGGCAAGAACGTCGAACTACCCACCGTCCTCACCAAAAACGCCATTACCAGCGGCAACATGTCTGTCGCCATCTAGAAATAAGTTGGCTTCGTTTTTAGTCTGTAATGGACTTTGAATTCATATTGCTTGTATTCGAACTTCTATGAGATAAAAGCAAATGGAAGCATTGGTCCGGATTTGGTCTCCTCCAAAATCTCACAATAGTTAAATTTGGAGAAGGCGAAGGATATTATACCAAAATTACCAAGTGGTGAAGAAGTGATATCTCGGAGGAAATCTTACATTCTTAAGAAGTTGCTCCCCACTACTATCAATTCTCTCTACATGCACATCGTCCACGTCAGCATGATGCCACCTCAACCTCAGTTTCCAACAACCAATCGGCCTCTCCCTCTGGCCCGCCCCTCCCGGTCTCTCTCCCATCGCTATTTCCTTCTATACGAAAAAAAATCCCCTTTGCTCTAGCTATGGGCGGCGGTGGAAATCCAGTCCTCCCACCACCCCATGAATAATTTCTGACTGTTCGGTTCAGTTCACGTTTCCCTTCCACTTCCCCTTCATTCATTATTTAATTACCAATCAGTTCTATCTCTCCCCAGCTTCGTCTTCTTAGTGGGGAGCCTAACAAATCTGCCATGGCTACGATCACCCAGGCTTCCCAGTTCAGGCCTAATTGGCGCTGCTACCACATGTATGCCAATAGCTGCTCGAATCCTTCAAATTGCAGGCTGACTGATTCTTCTTTTGCAGGTTGACTGATTCAAGAGGGAGAAACGAGAAGGATATGGGGAGAGAAGGCCATCCATGGAGATGGAGTATGGCGGCCGCTGTCTCGGCGGGAGGAAGAGAGAGGGGAGCGTGTTGTGAGGGAGTCGAGGCAGAGATAGGTGGTAATGGTTTAGCTATTTAATCCCTATTTTAGCCAGAATCAGGTCGTTCTATCGGGTTGGAACATCTAATTTGATTTTCTCATATTCCTCTCGCCAAAAGCAAGGTGACTAGATGATTGTCAATCTTCTAGGTTGATAGAGAAGATCCTATAGGTGGACGGCTGGGCGACGTGCTGATTGATTCTGGCCGAGGAGCAAACCTCAAAATTGGTCGTGGAAGGGAGTGAGAAGGCGGAGAGTTTGACCATAGAACCAATCGTGCAATTATTCTCATTCTTCATGTAAGTCATGGACTGACAACAGTTTGATACTTCATTGCTGTATATGATTCCTTTCGCTTGAATTACAGACTATACCTAACCTGCAAGATGGTGAGATGAATTTGAAGTCTCTATTCTTGACACCCATTGCTTGCAGGTGTAGCATGTTTGTCGAGACAAATCTGCAATGGTCCACCCCCTCTCCATATCAGGTTCTACCTACAAACTCTTCATCGTGGAGTACATGTGATTCGGCTGCCGCGATCCATTGTTTGCCAATCCAGTTCTTAAATCTGGAGATTTAAAAATTCTTGTACCTAGAACAACGTCAGTTGCCTGTCTTGGAAAATTTATTTATTGGTCCAGGCAAAGCTTAAATATATATATATATATATATATATATATATATATATATATATATATATTGTGTTCTAGATACTCAAGCTTTATAAGATCTGCTTGTCCTACTGAGATTTTTCTCTTGAATTGTAGATTACTACAGAGAAAGATGGATGGTCGTATCTCCATCAAGCTGGATCGATGGCAGCTTACTAGGTTGCCTATTTAACCATACCTTTGTGGTCATCTTAACTGAACTGGACTGGTTTTTTTTTCAAGTATTACTTCATGGATTACTATTTTGTGTTCCATTACTTGGCGGTGCGATATGTATTCCCCTTTTAAATGTATTGTACAATTGTGGGGGCTCTATTATCCTTGCTGGTCTTTGTGTCAAAGCTCGTGACGCTGCATCTATCGATGACACCACACATCACTTGCGAATGCTTCATTTTCTCCTTCAAATATGACGTGAGCATGTGTTCGCTCTTTGATGAATTTTTAAATATTCAAATTGATGTTTCTTCCCTCACCATACTACACATGGGTGGCACTTGGACACGGTCATCAACCTGACAAGAATCCACTCCAATTTTATTCAAGCTTGCTAAGACATGGATGACAAACTATCTTCTATCTATTAAATTTTGAAGTCTTGAGAAGGGTAATGATGATTCTCTCATTTGTAGTTTTAGAATATTTATAGGCTAGCCCATTATCTTTACATGCTCTATCCACTTATATTTCTGCAATCATTGGCCATCCCTCTCATGTCAACCAGATCATGTAGTTGTTCAAATAGGTTAAAGAAGATAGCTCTTTTAACTAATAGTATGACTATGACACCTATTGTAGCAGTGTTATTTTATATTGGAGGAAGTAATAAATAAAAATTTGAAGATGCAGGCCTTTTTCAAAGGCTAGGAGACACAAGTAGTCTTAGGGAGTTTTGGTTTGAGGTGTTATTCCCTTTTCCCATACTTGGTGGTCACATTTTTCCTTTTTCGTTTCGAATGTCATCTACCTAATATTTTTGGCAGCACTTAGATTGAACTGGAGGTGGAGAGCAAACTTGATACACCAAGTATTTTTGGTGATTGGAGGGCTTCGAGACCGTGTCTATCATTCAAGCTTGCCAGCTGCCGATTGTACTTCAGGAAGAACATTTAGAGATTGCCAAAATGTGCACATGCATGTGCAGAATATCAAGTAATGCAACATGCTCAGTTTATTGTTTTGTATTGCAAGAAATATGTAAGTGTGCTGTATATAAATGTGCTCTAGATTGCAACAACTCACTTTTTTTTATGACACTGAAAATTTATACTCATGTATCTGAATCACCATTTGATTCACTGATAATGAATGCATGGCACTTACACTTCAGTACGTTATTTGCTATCACATGTATATAATATAAATTGCCACTTTTTTCTTGCAAATTACTTTCTTAACATTCCCGCTGCAACGCGCGGGGTATCATCTAGTATATATAGAGAGAGAGCTGTACATATCACATCACAGTGGCATGGTGCTCACTCATTTTTCATGCATATATCTCCTTGTCATGCATATATCTCCTCATTTTTTTATGCGTACATCTCCTTGTCATGCATATATATCTGATCTGCATGAGTCTCCCATCCCGTATGGCCAACCGTCGTGGACTGTCCAGGTCAAAAGCATATGACACATGCATGCTTGAGGTGCCCTATTGATAGATCGTTTTTCCATCTAACAAATTTCTGGTGCTCACACTGTGTAGTGAAGCTTCTAAAGCATGGACGGTTAATTGTTTTATCATGTGCTTTTCATTCTCCTACTTTGCTTAGTTGCATCTTGTTGTGCATGTACGATCAAAAATTACATTCGTACAGGCCCCAAGAATTGTTTTACCCAATTAGAGTTAGCTACCAATGTAGAAAGGGATTGTCTAAAAAATGATTATTTTTTTCTTAAAAATGACTGTTGACAGAGACGAGGGTTAAAATAAGATGGGCCCTTTTTAATGCAGCAAACATGGTGCTAAATGATCTCAACTTGTGAGACAACGCGACGTCAAAAGCCTGTTGAGACCTTGAGTATGCACACGGCCACATGGGGTCTCGGGCCTGTCTGGGTAAATCTTTTCAACACCATAGGGGTCTCTGGCAGGGCTGCCCGTTTTCGCCGATCATGTTCATCCTTGCCATGGAACCCTTCCAGTGCAACTTGCATAAAGCCACCGATGAAGGGATTCTATCTCAGTTTGAGCAGCGCTCTGCCAGTATCCTGTATGCAGATAATGCTCACGGCGAAGGATAGGCTAAAGAAAGACAACAAATCTCCAGTGCAGGGTTCTGTCATCTCTTTGCCGAGAGTGGCTCTCGGCAAAGATGCCACAGCCAACAGCTGTTGCATGCCACTTTGCGAGAGTGGCTCTCGGCAAAAACGCCACAGCCAACTGCCAGCGTGCCACTTTGCCGAGAGCCACTCTCGGCAAAGATCCGTTCCCAGATAACTTTTTACTGCTTTTCTCCTGATCCCTACTGCAATAATTTATATACAATCCATAAACCAGCATTTCAAGTCTGAATTTCTAACAACAAACTCACATAACCATTACATAAAATAGTTCACACGAACTTATTCTGAGATCACAAAGTAGCTCTTTAGTACAAATGCCTACTGACTAAACAATAAAGTGGTCAATGCATTTCTACATGCGACCGAAAGATAAAAGTAACACCACAATTATCACAAACTGAAGAAGAATTATCAAGTTCTTCATCCACTAAACCCGATAAGCCGTTTCTGGTTAGCACATCCATTGAACCCATTAATTAAGATTTTCTCTTCTGCTTAAGCACGTACTGAGACTGAGAGTTACAAAAGAATTTACTTCAAAAAGATTTTATGTTCAACCATTGGCCTTGTTGCCATGAATTTTCTAGACAGTAATACTGTTTCGTCAAAGCTCCAATCCATCACTTTCTCCTCTCTTTTTCCCAAATGGAAATGCAAGCATCCGTTCTCAACTTAACAACTCAAGAAAATTCAAATAAACAATGGTACGCACCATTTGACATCACTTCTAAATAATTAGAAGACCTTGTCAAAGGACCAGAAAACTTACATTTGAAGCATCATCAACCAGGAAACGCTGGTTCATAAAGACTAATTCTGGTGTTCTTCAGCATATACTTATCTGAATTAAAACTTTATGGCATCATAATACTCTTTGCTTTTTTCCTTACAGTGACAAGGGTTAGATCTCTTAAGAGGGTGAGGCCCATCAGTAAACAAAGGGAATGACACTTCCCCACCATAAAAATACTATTGCATCCTTAGCAATCAGTATACACAGGAAGGCCAATATTACTTTTGCATCCTTCCAGAAAACTAAATACAGTACTATTCCGAGGCTACTTGTTAATTCTCATACTTACAGGCATATATAAATTGATAGAATTAGTTTTTTTTAACTCGATAGAAATAGGTGTCAGAAGCAAGGTGGGACTATTTAATCTGTTAACAAACTTGCTTTATAACATGAGTAGATTCTGCGCAACTTGGCCCAAAAATATCAGTGTCGCAGCAAGGCCCAATAACAGCACGAATCAAACTTGATTGTTCTTTGGTTGGGTTCCAAATCTGTGCCTTCATCATAAATAGACACGTCTCAGTTTTGATGTAAATAATTTACTTGCTAGTCTGCTAGTATTTACATGTATACATGAGGGAGATGGCACAAAAGTACAACTGCAGAAATTCTAGAAATAGCTAGCTAGGCGAAAAACTTGATAGACTTTTGCTGCCAAATTAATTCCAACAAATACCTTTCATCACTTTTCTACACCATACTATAGGTCACATCCATGTGATACAGAAAGGCTTATATAAATTGACAAAGAAGTCGCACTCGAAATTTATTTTTAAAATTGACATTTATTTTTAAAATTAGTTTGAATTTGACTCAAAATTTCGGGATTAAAAATAGTCGGACCGCATCGAATATGCAAAATTTTGTATAATTTTTTAAGCCGTGGCAACAATATGGGCTGTAATGCAAACAAAAAGAATATGGATTAAAAAAAACTTAAGAAATAGCAAATGTGTGTAAATTATTAGAAATAACGGCACATGGGTGTATGCTATTTTTCACGATTCAGGCTTTCCTAAAAAAAGGTTGACGCATAAGCAGTGACTGTTGGATGTCCATCCAACGGCCGTTCGTGCTTCTTCAATCTCTGCTTCGTCCTGCTCCAGACCGCTCAAACAACGCCGGCGGGACTGCCTACTCCTCCTCCCGCCGTCGGCTGTGCTGCCTTGCAGGCCTCACAGCCTCACCGTACTTCCCATCGCTGGCCTAGCCATCACTCTACTCACCCACACCTGCCGTTATTCTCCGGCGTCGGAGACGAACCAGTAAACCCTCGACACGTACTCCCCTCCGCCGTGGGAAATAACTGCGAGTCTTCCCTGGCTCCGTGTCGTTCCCTTCCTAGGACTCGCCGTCGTCCATCGCCCTGGTGCTCTCGGCGGCATGGTCAACGTGGTAAACGACCGACATGTATCTGAAGTGGACTGTACGTGGCGAGGCTTGAGAGCTGGGTCCATGGCCGCACACGAAGGAAATGCCTCCTTATTACGCGCAAATTAATGATTCCTCCACCTGACATCTGAGACCCACCGAAAGGGCTCTGTATTTCGACGAAAAAACGTACCCGCCGCTGACAGCTCGGACCCGCCAGCTATATCTTCGCACGCAAAGAAGTGCCTCCTTATTACGCACAAAAAAATGAATACTCCCCCTGCTAGGTGGCACCTAGCATAGTGGGAGGCTGACTTGTGGGCCTACTAAATTTACGGGGACGGAGGCCTTTGTCAACTTAGTCAATATGAACGATTCTAGCTCCAGTGACCGTATGATGTCCATCCAACGGCCGTAGTGCTTCTTCAACCTCTTGTATTCTTGCTCCAGCTACCTAAAGTAGCGTCGGGGGGGCCGCCTGCTCCTGCCTCCCGTGACCGGCTGTGCTGCCGCGGAGGCCTCACCGCCCCCTACTACTTCCACCGCTGGCCAGTCCATCCCTCCACTCACCCACACCCCCTGTTATTCTGCAGTGACGGCAGCCTCACACCGCAGCTGAACCAGTGAACCCTCGTACTCCCCTTCGCCGTGGGCATCCACTACCGTGTTTTCCCCGGCTTCGCGTCGTCCCCTTCCTAAGCCTCGCCCGTCATCCACCGCCTTGGTGCACTCGGCGCGGCATGGTCAATATGGTCACACGACCGACTTCCATCGAAAGAGTACCGTACGTGGAGAGGCTGACAGCTAGGTCCACGGCCGCAGCAAGGAAGTGCATCCTTATTATGGAAAATAATATTCCTCCACCTAACAGCAGGGACCCACCGGACAGGGCCACCGTATTTCATGAAAAAATGTTTCCCCCTGACTGCTGGGACCTACCAGCTACATCTTCGCACACAAGGAAGTGCGTCCATATTACCGGGAAAAATGATTCGCCCCCTGACTGCTGGTCCCACCAGCTACATCTTCGCACGCAAAAAAGTGCGTGATAGTCAGGACCTTGCCTGATAGTCGGGACCTCATAACCCACAAGTATAGGGGATCGCAACAGTTTTCGAGGGTAGAGTATTTAACCCAAATTTGTTGATTCGACACAAGGGGAGCCAAAGAATATTCTCAAGTATTAGCAGCTGAGTTGTCAATTCAACCACACCTGGAAACTTAGTATCTACAGCAAAGTGTTTAGTAGCACAGTAATATGATAGTGGTGGTAACGGCAGCAAAAGTAAAGACAGCAAAAGTAATGTTTTTGGTATTTTGTACTGATTGTAACAGTAGCAGCGGGAAAGTAAATAAGCGAGAACTAGTATATGGAAAACTCGTAGGCACCGGATTAGTGATGGATAATTATGCCGGATGCGGTTCATCATGTAACAGTCATAACATAGGGTGACACAAAACTAGCTCCAATTCATCAATGTAATGTAGGCATGTATTCCGTATATAGTCATACGTGCTTATGGAAAATAATTTGCATGACATCTTTTGTCCTACCCTCCCGTGGCAGCGGGGTCCTATTGGAAACTAAGGGATATTAAGGCCTCCTTTTAATAGAGAACCGGAACAAAGCATTAGCACATAGTGAATACATGAACTCCTCAAACTATGGTCATCACCGGGAGTGGTCCCGATTATTGTCACTTCAGGGTTGCCGGATCATAACACATAGTAGGTGACTATAGACTTGCAAGATAGGATCAAGAACTCACATATATTCATGAAAACAAAATAGGTTCAGATCTAAAATCATGGCACTCTGGCCCTAGTGACATGCATTAAGCATAGCAAAGTCATACCAATATCAATCTCAGAACATAATGGATAGTAGGGATCAAACCCTAACAAAACTAACTCGATTACATGATAAATCTCATCCAACCCATCACCGTCCAACAAGCCTACGATGGAATTACTCACGCACGGCGGTGAGCATCATGAAATTGGTGATGGAGGATGGTTGATGATGACGACGGCGACGAATCCCCCTTTCCGGAGCCCCGAACGGACTCCAGATCAGCCCTCCGGAGAGGTTTTAGGGCTTGGCGGCGGCTCTGTATCGTAAAACGCGATGATTTCTTCTCTCTGATTTTTTTCTCTCCGAAAGTGAATATATAGAGTTGGAGTTGGCGTTGGAGGGCATCGAGGGGGCCCACGAGGTAGGGGGGCGCGCCCTAGAGGGGGGCGCGCCCCCCACCCTCGTGGAGAGGCTGTGGGACCCATGGTCTTCATTTTGGCAAGGATTTTTTATTATTTTTTCTAAGGTGTTTCGTGGAGTTTCAGGTCATTCCAAGAATATTTGTTTTCTGCACATAAAAAAACACCACGGTAATTCTGCTGAAAACAGTGTCAGTCCGAGTTAGTTCCATTCAAATCATACAAGTTAGAGTCCAAAACAAGGGCAAAAGTGTTTGGAAAAGTAGATACGACGGAGACGTATCAACTCCCCCAAGCTTAAACCCTTGCTTGTCCTCAAGCAATTCAGTTGACAAACTGAAAGAAAGAAAGAAAAACTTTTACAAACTCTGTTTGCTCTTGTTGTTGTAACTATGTCAAGCCAGCATTCAGGTCTCACAATTACTCATATCAATAGCATAATCAACTAGCAAGCCATAATAATAAATCTCATATGACAACACTTTCTCAAAACAACCATAATATGATATAACAAGATGGTATCTCGCTAGCCCTTTCTGAGACCGCAAAACATAAATGCAGAGCACCTTTAAAGATCAAGTGTTGACTAGACATTGTAATTCATGGTAACAGAGATCCAATCATAGTCATACCCAATATAAATTAACAATGATGAATGCAAATGACAGCTGTGCTCTCCAGCTAGTGCTTTTTAATAAGAGGGTGATGACTCAACATAAAAGTAAATGGATAGGCCCTTCGCAGAGGGAAGCAGGGATTTGTAGAGGTGCCAGAGCTCGTTTTTGAAATAGAGATAAATTGTATTTTGAGCGGTATACTTTCATTGTCAACGTAGCAACTAAGAGATGGCGATATCTTCCATGCTAAACACATTATAGGTGGTTCCCAAACAGAATGGTAAAGTTTATACCCCCCCTCCACCAACAAGCATCAATCCATGACTTGCTCGAAAAAACGAGTGTCTCCAACATACATTAGGTCCCGGGGGGAGTTTTGTTTGCAATTAATTTTGATTTAGTTTGCATAAAGCATGGGACTGGGCATCCCGGCGACCAGCCATTTTATCGTGTGTGAGGAGCGGAGTCCACTCCTCTTGAGAATAACCCGCCTAACACGGAAGATAAGGACAACCTTGGTTGATACATGAGCTATTCGAGCATACAAAACAGAATACTTATTTGAAGGTTTAGAGTTTGGCACATACAAATTTACTTGGAACGGCAGGTAGATACCGCATATAGGAAGGTATAGTGGACTCATCTGGAATAACTTTGGGGTTTAAGGGATTGGATGCACAAGCAGTATTCCCGCTTAGTACAGGTGAAGGCTAGCAAAAGACTGGGATGCGACCAACTAGAGAGCGACAACAGCCATGTACATGCATTAAAATTAATAAACATTGGATGCAAACATGAGTAGGATATAATCCACCATGAACATAAATATCGTGAAGGCTATGTTGATTTCGTTTCAACTACATGCGTGAACATGTGCCAAGTCAAGTCACTTAAATCATTCAAAGGAGGATACCACCCTATCATACCACATCATAATCATCTCAATGGCATGTTGGCACGCAAGGTAAATCATTATAACTCATAGCTAATCAAGCATGCCACAAGCAACTATGATCTCTAATTGTCATTGCAAACATGTTTATTCATAATAAGCTGAATCAGGAGCGACGGGCTCATCATATTTACAAAAACAAAAGAGGTCGAGTTCATACCAGCTTTTCTCATCTCAGTCAGTCCATCATATATGTCATCATAATTGCCTTTCACTTGCACAACCGAATGGTGTGAATAATAATAAGAGTGCACGTGCATTGGACTAAGCTGGAATCTGCGAGCATTCAATAAACAGGAGAAGACAAGGCAATATGGGCTCTGGGTTAAATCAACAATAATGCATATAAGAGCCACTTCAACAATTTAATCATTGTCTTCTCCCACTGACCCCAAAAGAAAAGAAAAGAAATAAAACTATTTACACGGGAAAGCTCCCAACAAGCAAAAGAAGAACGGGAAATGTTTTTGTGTTTTCTTTTTAATTACAACTACTACAGCAGAAAAGTAAACTACTACTAATTTTTTGTTTTTCTTAAGGTTTAGCAAACACACAAGAAGAAAGCAAGAAAAAGAAAATAAACTAGCATGGATATTACAGTGAAAGAGTATGAGCACCGACATCTAGCAATGAATGTGTGAACATAAATGTAATGTCGGTGAGAAATACGTACTCCCCCAAGCTTAGGCTTTTGGCCTAAATTGTTCTATTGCTAGGGACAGCCTGGCGGATACCCGTACGTGTAGCTGGGGTCGTACTGATGTGCAACAGTTATAGCCTGCTGAGCTGCAGCATGGCGTCGGGCTGCCTCCGCTCTCCTCTTGTGCTCATCTGCCTCCTCTCTAGTAATAGTCTATCTTCCTTTTGTCTGTGAATCAAAAAGGGCAGGAGCAAGGAGAGTAATACGGACAACATGCCGTTTGTTAAAAATTAAACGATATAAAAGAGGTGATTCGGGCCTCTCGACCAAATGATGTGAAGCCATGGAGTCGTGATCTAAATATGCAGTGGGCAACTCCGTATGACCCTCACGGATGTCTATCTCAAGAAAATTAGCTAAGCGGGTTGCATAAATTCCTCCAAAGAAATCTCCATTATATCTATTATGATGCAACCTACGAGCTACAATGGCTCCCATATGATAAGATTGGTCTCCTAACACAGCATTCCTGAGAATGCTGAGGTCAGGGAAACACATGTGACATGCTTCATCCTTAGCATTTATGCATCTACCGATGAAGAGAGAAAAATAATGTATAGCAGGAAAGTGAATGCTCCATATGGTAGCCTGCGTTATATCTCTGGATTCCCCTACAGTTATACTAGCATGAAAGTTTCTAAATTCAGATTTAGGGGGATCCCTAATACTGCCCCATGATGGAATTTTGCAAGCAAGAGTGAAATCCTCTAAGTCCATTCTATAATATTTGTCATAAAGAGCAAATATGACTGAAGGAGAATTACGCGAAGATGAATACTCAAACCTCCTCACAAATGAACTGGTGAGATCATGATACTGGGGGCATTTGTTAGCCTCAAAATCCTCAAGACCGGCATTGCGCAAATACGCTTTAAATTCTTCTTTAATTCCCGCACGGTCCATAAAATTTTCCGACAGCCACTCGGAAGGCCGTACTGGAGCGTCTCTTGGTGGATCCTCGTCAGCATCACGCATAGCAATCATGGGTCCTTGCTTCTTAAAGGAACCTCCTTGGAACATCTTCCTAAGCATATTGTTTTTCTCTGAAAAATTCTAAAATTTTTAGTAACTTCAAGCAAAAGTGAACCAACTTCAATAAAACTGATAGTAACTACTTCCACAAGTGCCTAGAGCCTATACCAAGCATTGGAACTACTTGGAGCCATATAAATTTGACATGCAAGCTCAAGAAAATGGTCACCTATGCAGAACAAATTTGCAAAGAATAAAGCACTAGAACAAAAACTAATTGGACCAATGGAGGAGTCACATACCAAGGAACAATCTCCCCAAGCAGTTTTGCGAGAGGTGCTTTGAGCAAGGAGATCGAATATCACAGCAAAAGTGGCTGGAACTCGTGCTTGAGTCGGTTTTTCAGGTTTGTGTGAGATAGAGGAAGAAGATGGGTGCTGGGATAAGTGGAGGAGGGCCACCGTGGGCCCATGAGGCTGGAGGGCGCGCCCTAGAGGGGGGGGCGTCCACCACCCTCGTGGCCAGGTGGCAGCTCCTCCTGTGGTAATTTTTGCACAGTAAATCCTCAAATATTCCCGAAATAATCATATTAAATTGGCATGGCATTCTGAGGACTTTTATTTTTGGGATATTTTTATATTGCACGGATAAGCCAGGAAACAGACAGAAAAATACTATTTTTACTTTATTTCTACTAATTAATAGAAAGTATAAAGAGGGTACAGAAGTTTGTGCTTCTAGTTTCGTCCATCTCATGCTCATAAAAAAGAATCCACTAACAAGGTTGATCAAGTCTTGTTAACAAACCCATTCCGATAATCATGAAACTGGAGAAATTTCGAATAACACTAAGTTACCTCAACGGGGATATGCATATCCCCTATAATAAGTATATTACATTTCTTTTTGACGGTAGGAAGAGGGAATTCAAAACCTCCAAATTTAATCGATGGAATTTTTCCAATGGAGTTGATACTATGAACTTGAGGTTGTTTCCTCGGAAAGTGTGTCGTATGCTCATTACCATTAACATGAAAAGTGACATTGCCTTTGTTGCAATCAATAACAGCCCTGCAGTATTTAGAAAACGTCTTCCAAGAATAATAAACATACTATCATCCTCGGGAATATCAAGAATAACAAAGTCCGTTAAAATAGTAACATTTGCAACCACAACAGGCACGTCCTCACAAATACCGACAGGTATAGCAGTTGATTTAACGGCCATTTGCAAAGATATTTCAGTAGGTGATAACTTATTCAAGTCAAGTCTACGATATAAAGAGAGAGGCATAACACTAACACCGGCTCCAAGATCACATAAAGCAGTTTTAATATAATTTCTTTTCATGGAGCAAGGTATAGTAGGTACTCCGGGATCTCCAAGTTTCTTTGGTATTCCACCCTTAAAAGTATAATTAGCAAGCATGGTGGAAATTTCAGCTTCCGGTATATTTCTTTTATTAGTAATGATATCCTTCATATATTTAGCATAAGGATTTGTTTTGAGCACATCAGTTAATCGCGTACGTAAAAAGATAGGTCTAATCATTTCAGCAAAGCGCTCAAAATCCTCATCATCCTTTTTCTTGGATGGCTTGGGAGGAAAGGGCATGGGTTTCAGAACCCATGGTTCTCTTTCTTTACCATGTTTCCTAGCAACAAAGTCTCTTTTATCATAATGTTGATTCTTTGATTGTGGGTTATCAAGATCAATAGCAGGTTCAATTTCTACATCATTATCATTACTAGGTTGAGCATCATCATGAACATCATTATTAGTGTTTTCATTAGGTTCATGTTCGTTACCAGATTGTGTTTCAGCATCAGACATAGATATATCATTTGGATTATCATGTGGTTTAGCAATAGGTTCACTAGAAGTTTGCACAGTTCTATCATTTTTCTTTTTCTTCTTTTTAGAAGAACTAGGAACATCAATATTATTTCTCTGAGAATCTTGCTCGATTCTCTTAGGGTGGCCTTTAGGATACAAAGGTTCTTGAGTCATTCTACCAGTTCTAGTAGCCACTCTAACAGCATAATCATTTTCTTACTATTCATTTCATCAAGCACTTCTTTTTGAGCTTTAAGTACTTGTTCTACTTGAGTGGTGACCATAGAAGCATGTTTGCTAACAAGTTTTAGTTCACCTCTAATATTAGCCATGTAATCACGCAAGTATTTAAGCATATCGGAATCATATTTCAATTGTCTACCAAAATAAGCATTGAAACTTTCATGTTTGACAATAAAATTATCAAACTCACCAAAGCATTGCCTAGCAGACTTATAGTGAGGGATATCACCTTCATAAAATCTATAGAGAGAATTTACCTTTACTACCTGTGTCGGGATATCGGGATCAGGAGGTTCTTCAGTGAATAAAGAATTCAGATCATATGCTTCTTCAACAGGCGGTAAATTAAGACCATTTATTTCTTCAATAGAAGGTAAATTCTTAACATCCTCAGCTTTAATACCTTTTTCTCTCATAGATTTCTTTGCCTCTTGCATATCTTCAGGACTGAGAAATAGAACACCTCTCTTCTTCGGAGTTGGTTTAGGAATAGGCTTAGTAATTGGAGCAGGAGCTGCCTCAGGAGGTGCCCAATTATTTTCATTTGTCAACATATTATTCAATAGAATTTCAGCTTCATCCGGTGTTCTTTCCCTAAAAAGAGAACCAGCACAACTATCCAGGTAATCTCTGGAAGCATCGGTTAGTCCGTTATAAAAGATATCAAGTATTTCAGGTTTCTTAAGAGGATGATCAGACAAAGCATTAAGTAACTTGAGAAGCCTCCCCCAAGCTTGTGGGAGACTCTTTTCTTTAGTTTGCACAAAGTTGTATATTTCCCTCAAAGTAGCTTGTTTCTTATGAGCAGGGAAATATTTAGCAGAGAAGTAATAAATCATATCCTGGGGACTACGCACACAGCCAGAATCAAGAGAATTAAACCATATCTTAGCATCACCCTTTAATGAGAACAGAAATATTTTGAGTATATAGAGGTAACGCGATCTCTCATCATTAGTGAACATGGCAGCTATATCATTTAACTTAGTAAGATGTGCCACAACAGTTTCAGATTCATAGCCATAAAAAGGATCAGATTCAACCAAAGTAATTATATCAGGATCAATAGGGAATTCATAATCCTTATCAGGAACACAGATAGGTGAAGTAGCAAAAGCAGGGTCAGGTTTCATTTTATCTCTAAGTGATTCTTTGTTCCATTTAATCAATAACCTCTTAAGCTCATATCTATCTTTGCAGGCTAAAATAGCTAAAGAAGAATCTTTGTCAAAAAGATAACCTTCAGGAATAACAGGCATATTTTCATCATCACTATCATCATCGTATTCAGATTCATCAATTTCTCTTTCTCTAGCCCTAGCAATTTGTTCTTCAAGAAATTCACTAAGGGGAACAGTAGTATCAGGCATAGAAGCAGTTTCATCATAATTATCATGCATAGCAAAAGTGGCATCATCAATAACATGCGACATATCGGAACGAATAGCAGAAGCAGGTTTAGGTGTCGCTAGCTTACTCATAACAGAAGGTGAATCAAGTGCAGAGCTAGATGGCAGTTCCTTACCTCCCCTCGTAGTTCAGGGATAAATTGTTGTCTTAGCGTCTTTCAAGTTCTTCATAGTGTCTAGCAGATATAAATCCCAAGTGACTCAAAGAATAGAGCTATGCTCCCCGGCAACGGCGCCCGAAAAAGGTCTTGATAACCCACAAGTATAGGGGATCGCAACAGTTTTCGAGGGTAGAGTATTTAACCCAAATTTGTTGATTCGACACAAGGGGAGCCAAAGAATATTCTCAAGTATTAGCAGCTGAGTTGTCAATTCAACCACACATAGAAACTTAGTATCTGCACCAAAGTGTTTAGTAGCACAGTAAGATGATAGTGGTGGTAACGGCAGCAAAAGTAAAGACAGCAAAAGTAATGTTTTTGGTATTTTGTAGTGATTGTAACAGTAGCAGCGGGAAAGTAAATAAGCGAGAACCAGTATATGGAAAACTCGTAGGCACCGGATTAGTGATGGATAATTATGCCGGATGCGGTTCATCATGTAACAGTCATAACATAGGGTGACACAGAACTAGCTCCAATTCATCAATGTAATGTAGGCATGTATTCCGTATATAGTCATACGTGCTTATGGAAAAGAACTTGCATGAAATCTTTTGTCCTACCATCCCGTGGCAGCGGGGTCCTATTGGAAACTAAGGGATATTAAGGCCTCCTTTTAATAGAGAACCTAAACAAAGCATTATCACATACTGAATACATGAACTCCTGAAACTATGGTCATCACCGGGAGTGGTCCCGATTATTGTCACTTCGGGGTTGCCGGATCATAACACATAGTAGGTGACTACAGACTTGTAAGATAGGATCAAGAACTCACATATATTCATGAAAACATAATAGGCTCAGATCTGAAATCATGGCACTCGGGCCCTAGTGACAAGCATTAAGCATAGCAAAGTCATAGCAACATCAATGTCAGAACATAATGGATACTAGGGATCAAACCCTAACAAAACTAACTTGATTACATGATAAATCTCATCCAACCCATCACCGTCCAGCAAGCCTACGATGGAATTACTCACGCACGGCGGTGAGCATCATGAAATTGGTGATGGAGGATGGTTGATGATGACGACGGCGACGAATCCCCCTCTCCGGAGCCCCGAACGGACTCAAGATCAGCCCTCCCGAGAGGTTTTAGGACTTGGCGGCGGCTCCGTATTGTAAAACGCGATGATTTCTTCTCTCTGATTTTTTCCTCTCCGAAAGTGAATATATAGAGTTGGAGTTGGCGTCGGAGGGCATCCAGGGGGCCACGAGGTAGGGGGGCGCGCCCCCACTCTTGTGGACAGGGTGTGGGCCCCCTGGTCTTCATCTTTGGCAAGGATTTTTTATTATTTTTTCTAAGGTGTTCCGTGGAGTTTCAGGTCATTCCGAGAATATTTGTTTTCTGCACATAAAACAACACCATGGTAATTCTGCTGAAAACAGCGTCAGTTTGGGTTAGTTCCATTCAAATTATACAAGTTATAGTCCAAAACAAGGGCAAAAGTGTTTGGAAAAGTAGATACGACGGAGACGTATCAGGACCCACCTAGTCGAAGCGTACGTAGCGTTGTCATTCTGGTTGCGAACGTGTACGTACATACTGGACGATATAGAGGCGCACACGTGTCATAGTAGAGGCGTGCACATAGCATGTACACGTACGTACAACGGCCAGGGTGTAAACAAGTAAATACGGCCACATACGCACATACGGGCGGGGTCTCGAACGCCTACTCGTGCATACGTACGACCAGGGCTCGTGTACATGGCTGGGTCGGAACGAAGAAACTGCGTCGTCGTCGTGTTCATGGGGAGGCAACGGAATGCGTCGTGTTCATCGGGAGGCAACGGAACGCGTTCTGTTCATCGAGAGCCAACCGGTGGCTTGGACGGAACAGTCGATAGAAACGAGGCCTGGCGTACCGTAGAACGGAGGAAACGGCATTGTGTTCGGCCGACCACGGTCAAAACAGGATCATGTTCATCGGGAGGGGTCTGGCGTACAGCAAAAGAGAGGAAACGGACTTCTGTTGGACCTCCTACGGTCGAAACGGGGTCCTGTTGATCGAGAGGGGTGTGGCGTACCGCAAAACGGAGGAAACGGACATATGTTGGAGCGCTACGGTCGAAACGGGGGTCCTGTTCATCGGGAGGGGTGTGGCGTACCACAGAACGGGACTCCACGGGATAATGTTCATCTCCACCGTCGACCTCCTGCAGCCTCCATGGGCTACTGTTCATCCACCGTTGACCTCCTCCAGCCTGCAACTGCGACTGTTCGTCCACGGGCTCCTGTCCATCCAGCGTCCACCGCTCCTCCACTGGCTACTATTCAACTAACCCTCTCCACGGGGTCCTGTTCAACCACCCCTCCACGGGCTACTGTTCATCCAGCCCTCCATCGGCTACTGTTCAACCAGCCCTCCACGGGGTCCTCCTGTTCATCTATTCCTCCACGAGGTCATGTTCTTCCACCCACAACCGGCTCGACCGGGGTCCTGTTCATCCAGAGGCAACACCACGGGGTCCTGTTCATCCACCCCCACCGGGAACTGTTTCAAACGTCCCCAACAACGCTCACTGTTCATCAAGGGAAGGAGGCGGCAGGGTTCGATCGGCTTCAGTTAGCAGCAGTAGCGAAGGAATCACACGGATTCAGTTAACAGCAAGGGATCGATCGCTCGGGTTCAGTAACGTAGCTAGTGCAATCGGTCGGGTTCAGTTAGAGCCCAGCGCCTCGCTCGGATTTAGTTAGAGCCCAACGCCTCGCACACATACGCGTACATGTGCGAGAGAAACACGCATCGCTCGGCCCCCGACCACCCACCGTTACTGGGTACTCCCTGAAATTTTCCTCGCCCTCGCTTCTACCACGGTTTTTTCTGTCATGGACGGCCCAAAGAATGTCATGGAGCTGCGTCTCCGGCCCGTCCATGACGAAACGCCCATTTTCTGTCATGATTTTTTATCACAGAAATAGGAGCCCACCACATCTATGATAATACCGGGTTTTGTCACAATTATCGTTATAGAAGTGTCATAAGCATGACAGAAAAAAATTTCGTTCGGCCCAATATTTCACGGATGTGTCTTTTTTTTAGTGTTGCCGTGTGTGGCCGGATGGCCCTCGGCAAATAGTGCCTTTGCCGAGTATGGCATGTTTGCCGAGCAATACTGTCGGCATTGTCGTGTGTTTGCTGACTTATCCCCTTTGCCGAGTGCGACTCTCGGCATTCTTTACTTTGCCGAGTGCCCGTATTTTGGCCGTCCAGCATATATGAAAATTCCAGTAGTGGGTACACCTTGTTCCCTCAAAAATAAGAAGTAGTACACCTTGTTCGTTGTTGATTCTGCTTGAAAATCTATGTCCATCTAAAAGATGCACCCACCTTTCATGTTTGAACGTTCACACGAAAACCCTGTTCAAAGAAAACGTCCGAATACTATTGTTCACCTCTCATACACCCCAGTTCTTGTACTAGATGCTACATCATGTATGTTTAATCACAAAACCCTACGGTTTATTTCTACCTCAAAGGTAAACTTCCTGTACATGGTGAATTACTAGCTCAGGCTGCTTGTTAATTACGGACGCTTTAGCCAATTAACGAGTCTACAAATATGACTCAAAATATTAAGATGGAAGGAGTAATATTGTACTGCTTGCTTGTAGGGCAAAGTGATTAGGACCAACAGTGTGGAGTACATGCCATTCTTCCTGTCACTGGTGAACTTCCTCAACGGCTGCTGCTGGACAGGCTATGCGCTCATCAAGTTTGACATCTACATAAAAGTATGTACGTACACATACACATACACATCAGAATAAGAAATACAATCAAGAATTCCTTAGAGTGGATCTTTCTAACAGTTATGTCCTCTTTAAATTCTTTGCAGATCCCCAATGGCCTAGGTACAATCTTCAGCCTCGTCCAGCTGATCCTCTAGTTTTACTACTACAGATCGACCCCCAAGAAGGGCAAGAACGTCGAACTACCCACCGTCCTCACCAAAAACGCCATTACCAGCGGCAACATGTCCGTCGCCATCTAGAAATAAGTTGGCTTCGTTTTTAGTCTGTAATGGACTTTGAATTCATATTGCTTGTATTCGAACTTCTATGAGATAAAAGCAAATGGAAGCATTGGTCCGGATTTGGTCTCCTCTAAAATCTCATAATAGTTAAATTTGAAGATGGCGAAGGATATTATACCAAAATTACCAAGTGGTGAAGAAGTGATATCTCGGAGGAAATATATATAGAGAGAGAGCTGTACATATCACATCACAGTGGCACAGAGCTCACTCATTTTTCATGAGTATATCTCCTTGTCATGCATATATCTCCTCATTTTTTTATGCGTACGTCTCCTTGTCATGCATATATATCTGATCTGCATGAGTCTCCCATCCCGTATGGCCAGCCGTCGTGGACTGTGCAGGTCAAAAGCATATGACACATGCATGCTTGAGGTGCCCTATTGGTAGATTGTTTTTCCATCTAACAAAGTTCTGGTGCTCACACTGTGTAGTGAAGCTTCTAAAGCATGGACGGTTAATTGTTTTATCATGTGCTTTTCATTCTCCTACTTTGCTTAGTTGCATCTTGTTGTGCACGTACGATCAAAAATTACATTCGTACAGGCCCCAAGAATTGTTTTACCCAATTAGAGTTAGCTACAAATGTAGAAAGGGATTGTCTTAAAAATGATTATTTTTTTCTTAAAAATGACTATTGACAGAGGCGAGGGTTAAAATAAGATGGGCCCTTTTTAATGCAGCAAACATGGTGCTAAATGATCTCGGCTTGTGAGACAACGCGACGTCAAAAGCCTGTTGAGACCTTGAGTATGCACACGGCCACATGGGGTCTCGAATCTGTCTCGGTAAATCTTTTCAACACCATAGGGGTCTCTGGCAGGGCTGCCCTTTTTCGCCGATCATGTTCATCCTTGCCATGGAACCCTTCCAGTGCAACCTGCATAAAGCCACCGTTGAAGGGATTCTATCTCAGTTTGAGCAGCGCTCTGCCAGTATCATGTATGCAGATAATGCTCACGGCGAAGGATGGGCTAAAGAAAGACAAGAAATCTCCAGTTCAGGGTTCTGTCATCTCTTTGCCGAGAGTGGCTCTTGGCAAAGATGCCACAGCCAACAGCTGTTGCATGCCACTTTGCCGAGAGTGGCTCTCGGCAAAAATGCCACAGCCAACTGCCAGCGTGCCACTTTGCCGAGAGCCACTCTCAGCAAAGATCTGTTCCCAGACAACTTTTTACTGCTTTTCTCCTGATCCCTACTGCAATAATTTATATACAATACATAAACAAGCATTTCAAGTCTAAATGTCTAACAACGAACTCACATAACTATTACATAAAATAGTTCACACGAACTTATTTTGAGATCACAAAGTAGCTCTTTAGTACAAATGCCTACTGACTAAACAATAAAGTCGTCAATGCATTTCTACATGCGACCACAAAATAAAAGCAACACCACAATTATCACAAACTGAAGAAGAATTATCAAGTACTTCATCCACTAAACCCGATAAGCCGTTTCCTGTTAGCACATCCAGTCAGCCCATCCATTGAACCCACTAATTAAGATTTTCTCTTCTGCTTAAGCACATACTGAGACTAAGAGTTACAAAAGAATTTACTTCAAAAAGATTTATATGTTCAACCATTGCCCTTGTTGCCATGAATTTTCTAGATAGTAATACTGTTCCGTCAAAGCTCCAATCCATCACTTTCTCCTCTCTTTTTCCCAAATGGAAATGCAAGCATCCGTTCTCAACTTAACAATTCAAGAAAATTAAAATAAAAAATGGTACGCACCATTTGACATCACTTCTAATTAGAAGACCTTGTCAAAGGACCAGAAAACTTACATGTGAAGCATCATCAACAAGGCAACGCTGGTTCATGAAGACTAATTCTGGTGTTCTTCAGCATATACTTATCTGAATTCAAACTTTATGGCGTCATAATACTCTTTGCTTTTTTCCTTACAGTGACAAGGGTTAGATCTCTTAAGAGGGCGAGGCCAATCAGTAAACAGAGGGAATGACACTTCCCCACCATAAAAATACTATTGCATCCTTAGCAATCAGTATACACAGGAAGCCCAATATTACTTTTTCATCCTTCCAGAAAAATAAATACAATACTATTCTGAGGCTACTTGTTAATTCTCATACTTACAGGCAAATATAAATTGATAGAATTAGTTTTTTTAACTCGATAGAAATAGGTGTAAGAAGCACGGTGGGACTACTTAATCTGTTAACAAACTTGCTTTATAAGCATGAGTACATTCTTCGCAACTTGGCCCAAAAATATCAGCGTCGCAGCAAGGCCCAATAACAGCACGAATCAAACTTGATTGTTCTTTGGTTGGGTTCCAAATCTGGGTAGCTTATGTGTAATGGTATGATTGCAAGGACATAGTAGTTGTAATGTATTGTGAAATGAAAAATGGGCAGAACAATCTGATTATTTATCAACCATGTTCCTACTTTCTTTATAGTACTGCTGAATATAAATAAAAAAATGCCTTCATCATAAATAGATACGTCTCAGTTTTGATGTAAATAATTTACTTGCTAGTCTCCTAGTATATACATGAGGGGGAGATGGCACAAAAGTACAACTGCAGAAATTCTAGAAATAGCTAGCTAGGCGAAAAACTGGATAGACTATTGCTGCCAAATTAATTCCAACGAATACCTTTCATCACTTTTCTACACCATACTATAGGTCACATCCATGTGATACAGAAAGGCTTATCTAAATTGACAAAGAGGTCGCACTCGAAATTTATTTTTAAAATTGACATTTGTTTTTAAAATTAGTTTGAATTTGACTCGAAATTTTGGGATTAAAAACAGTTCGGACCGCACCGAAATATGCAAAATTTCGTATAATTTTTTAACCGTGGCAACAATATGGGCTGTAATGCAAACAAAAAGAATATGTGATTAAAAAAACCTTAAGAATTAGGAAATGTGCTATAAATTATTAGAAATAATGGCAGATGGGTTGTATGCTGTTTTTCACAGATTCGAGGATTCCCTAAAAAAGGTTGACGCATAAGCAGTGACTGTTGGATGTCCATCCAACGACCGTTGTGCTTCTTCAATCTCTGCTTGTCCTGCTCTAGCCGCTCAAACAAGCGCCGGCGGGACTGCCTGCTCCCTCCTCCCGCCGTCGGCTGTGTTGCCGCGCAGGCCTCACCGCCTCACCGTACTTCCATCACTGGCTTAGCCATCACTCTACTCACCCACACCTGCCGTTATTCTTCGGCGACGGCAGACGAACCAGTAAACCCTCGTACACGTACTCCCCTCCCCATGGGAAATAACTGCCGAGTCTTCCCTGGCTCCGTGTCATTCCCTTCCTAGGCCTCGCCATCGTCCATCACCCTGTGCTCTCTGCGTGGCATGGTCAACGTGGTAAACGACTGACATGTATCTGAAGTGGACTGTACGTGGATAGGCTGAGGGCTGGGTCCATGGCCGCATGGAAGGAAATGCCTCCTTATTACGCGCAAAATAATGATTCCTCCACCTGACATCTGGGACCCACCAAAAGGGCATCTGTATTTTGTGAAAAAAACGTACCCGCCGTTGACAGGTCGGACCCGCCAGCTATATCTTCGCACGCAAGGAAGTGGCTCCTTATTACGCACAAAAAAATGAATACTCCCCATGCTAGCTGGGACCTAGCATAGTGGGAGGCTGACTTGTCGGCCTACTAAGTTTACGGGGACGGAGGGCTTTGTCAACTTAGTCAATATGAACGATTCTAGCTCCAGTGACCGTATGATGTCCATCCAACGGCCGTAGTGCTTCTTCAACCTCTTGTCTTCTTGCTCCAGCCACCCAAAGCACCGCCGGTACTGCCGCCTGCTTCTGCCTCCCGTGACCGGCTGTGCTGCCGCGGAGGCCTCACTGCCCCCTACTACTTCCGCCGCTGGCCAGTCCTTCCCTCCACTCACCCACACCCCCTGTTATTCTGAAGTGACGGCAGCCTCACACCGCAACTGAACCAGTGAACCCTCGTACTCCCCTCGGTGTGGGCATCCACTACCGTGTATTCCTCGCCTTCGTGTCGTCCCCTTCCTAAGCCTCGCCGTCATCCACTGCCTTGGTGCACTCGGCGCGACGTGGTCAATATGGTCTACGACCAACTTCCATCTAAAGAGTACCGCACGTGGAGAGGCTGACAGCTCGGTCCACGGCCGCAGCAAGGAAGTGCGTCCTTATTATGCAAAATAATTATTCCTCCACCTAACAGCAGGGACCCACCGGACAGGCCACCGTATTTCGTGAAAAAATGTTTCCCCCTGACTGCTGGGACGTACCAGCTACATCTTCGCACACAAGGAAGTGCGTCCATATTACGGGAAAAAAACGATTCGCCCTGACTGCTGTGTCCCACCAGCTACATCTTCGCACGCAAAAAAGTGCATGATAGTCGGGACCCACCTGGTCGAAGCGTACGTACGTTGTCATTCTGGTTGCGAACGTATACGTATATACTGGACGATGTAGAGGCGCGCACGTAGCATGTATACGTACGTACAACGGCCAGGGTGCAAGAAAGTAAATACGGCCACGTACGCACATTCGGGCGGGGTCTTGAACGCCTACTCGCGCATACGTACGGCCAGGGCTCGTGTACATGGCCAGGTCGGTACGGAGAAACTGCATCGTCATCGTGTTCATGGGGAGGCAACGGAATGCGTCATGTTCATCGGGAGGCAATGGAACGCGTGCTGTTCATCGGGAGCCAACCTGTGGCTTGGATGGAACAGCCGATTAAAGCGAGGCCTGGCGTACCGTAGAACGGAGGAAACGGTATTGTGTTCGACCGGCCACGGTCGAAACGGGATCATGTTCATCGGGACGGGTCTGGCATACAGCAAAACAGAGGAAACGGACTTCTTTTGGACCTCCTATGGTCGAAACGGGGTCCTGTTGATCGAGATGGGTGTGGCGTACCGCAAAACGGAGGAAACGGACTTATGTTGGAGCGCTACAGTCGAAACGGGGGTCCTGTTCATCGGGAGGGGTGTGGCTACCACATAACGGGACTCCACGGGATACTGTTCATCTCCACCGTCGACCTCCTGCACCCTCCACGGGCTACTGTTCATCCACCGTCGACCTCCTCCAGCCTGCACCTGCGACTGTTCATCCATGGGCTCCTATGCATCCAGCGTCCACTTCTCCTCCACCGGCTACTATTCAACCAGCCGTCTCCACGGGGTCCTATTCAACCACCCCTCCACGGGCTACTGTTCATCCAGCCCTCCACCGGCTACTGTTCAACCAGCCCTCCACGGGGTCGTCCTGTTCATCTATCCCTCCACGGGGTCATGTTCATCCACCCCCAACCGGCTCTACTGGGGTCCTGTTCATCCATATTCTTGAAACAAAGAGAGAAAATCTGGTGATGCTTAAAGAAAGAAAGAAATTCCCTTAATTGCGTGAGGTTAGAAGCAAAATTGTGTGCCTTGTGTTCTTGTTTCAGCTGACATCAGAACAGGAAGAAAAAACAATAGAAATTAAAAGACTTCGTAATCAAAAGAGATGTAAAGTGTCCAGCAAAAAGATCAAATAGTGAGACCAAGAGTAATTGGGTACCAGTCACACCTTAAGCTAAATGTTTGCTAATCTGAATATTTCTATCTCTACACAACAATGATATAAACTGACAAAAAAATGTCTTCTGGCTCCATCTCAGTGATATGCAAAGATACACGTGATAGACTATTTCTTGGGGCTTGATGCTAGTGTAAAGATTGGCGTCTTTGTTTGACGTGCTTCCTGGTCAAGGTCGGACTGGGAGAAGGTCGGGCACACACACACTTTCTTGTTTTTGCAGAGAAGGTACATGCACTTTTATATGAAAATAAGCTCAATGATCATCTATTAGAAAAGTTTGAAAATGGATTACATCACACGCTAGAGCTAAAGAATGACACAGAACAACACATATCAACAGCACCGACAGGAAAGTCGGTCTATGCATGTGCGCAAAGCTGCTACTCGAGTGCAAATCCACTTTCTGGTGAAGTCATAGATGTTTCTACATAGGCCTTTACGGAATTGATGAAGCCTGTTCAGAATTCCTCTGCACATTACTACGCTCCAATGTTTCAGTATCGAGTTAAGTAGTTAATAGTATAGCAATGATAAATCATAAAATTCACAGCAAGCTGAACATAAGTCGCTTCTAAAACCACATGCTAAGAAGGATATCCGGTCCCTTCTGGCCATTTCATAGGTTGTGTGATTTGTGAGCACTCTGCAAAAAATAGAAACGGGAATTTCAGTCAAAGATGCATTATAGACAAAATGCAGTTTCTCCTTTTGGGCAGGGGCTGCATGACGATGATGCTTAATGTCCTAAAATTGCACAAATCACAGCCATGCCCCGGATGCGCAGACATGTGTAGGGATTTGCTTTCGATTTTGCTCTCTGGTCCTGTAAGTATAAATGAACAAGGTAGTACTGAGACTGAGAGTTACAAAAGAATTTACTTCAAAAAGATTTTATGTTCAACCATTGGCCTTCTTGCCATGAATTTTCTAGACAGTCATACTGTTCCGTCAAAGCTCCAATCCATCACTTTCAGTTTCTCCTCTCTTTTTCCCAAACGGAAATGCAAGAATCCATTCTCAACTTAACAATTCAAGAAAATTAAAATAAAAAATGGTACGCACCATTTGACATCACTTCTGAATAATTAGAAGACCTTGTCAAAGGACCAGAAAACTTACATGTGAAGCATCATCAACAAGGCAACGCTAGTTCATGAAGTCTAATTCTGGTGTTCTTCAGCATATACTTATCTGAATTCAAACTTTATGGCGTCATAATACTCTTTGGTTTGCTCCTTACAGTGACAAGGGTTAGATCTCTTAAGAGGGTGAGGCCCATCAGTAAACAGAGGGAATGACACTTCCCCACCATAAAATACTATTGCATCCTTAGCAATCAGTATACACAGGAAGGCCAATATTACTTTTGCATCCTTCCAGAAAACTAAATATAGTACTATTCTGAGGCTACTTGTTAATTCTCATACTTACAGGCATATATAAATTGATAGAATTAGTTTTTTTAACTCGATAGAAATAGGTGTAAGAAGCAAGGTGGGACTATTTAATCTGTTAACAAACTTGCTTTATAAGCATGAGTAGATTCTGCGCAACATGGCCCAAAAATATCAGTGTCGCAGCAAGGCCCAATAACAGCACGAATCAAACTTGATTGTTCTTTGGTTGGGTTCCAAATCTGGGTAGCTTATGTGTAATGGTATGATTGCAAGGACATAGTAGTTGTAATGGATTGTGAAATGAAAAATGGGCAGAACAATCTGTTTATTTATCAACCATCAACCATGTACCTACTTTCTTTATAGTACTGCTGAATATAAATAAAGAAATGCCTTCATCATAAATAGACACGTCTCAGTTTTGATGTAAATAATTTACTTGCTAGTCTGCTAGTATATATACATGAGGGAGATGGCACAAAAGTACAACTGCAGAAATTCTAGAAATAGCTAGCTAGGCCAACAACTTGATAAACTTTTGCTGCCAAATTAATTCTAACAAATACCTTTCATCACTTTTCTACAACATACTATAGGTCACATCCATGTGATACAGAAAGGCTTATCTAAATTGACAAAGAGGTCGCACTCGAAATTTATTTTTAAAATTGACATTTATTTTTAAAATCAGTTTGAATTTGACTCAAAATTTCGGGATTAAAAACAGTTCGGACCGCATCGAAATATGCAAAATTTCGTATAATTTTTTAACCGTGGCCACAATATGGGCTGTAATGCAAACAAAAAGAATGTGGGCTCAAAAAAACCTTAAGAATTAGCAAATGGGCTGTAAATTATTAGAAATAACGGCACATGGGTTGTATGCTATTTTTCACGGATTTCAGGCTTCCCTAAAACAAGGTTGACGCACAAGCAGTGACTGTTGAATGTCCATCCAACGGCTGTCGTGCTTCGTCAATCTCTGCTCGTCCTGCTCGAGCCGCTCAAACAAACGCCGGCGGGACTGCCTACTCCCTCCTCCCGTCGTCGGCTGTGCTGCCGCGCAGGCCTCACCGCCCCACCGTACTCCCATCGCTGGCCTAGCCATCACTCTACTGACCCACACCTGCCGTTATTCTCCGGCGTCGGAAGACGAACCAGTAAACCCTCGTACACGTACTCCCCTCCGCGTGGGAAACAACTGCCGAGTCTTCCCTGGCTCCGTGTCGTTCCCTTCCTAGGCCTCGCCGTCGTCCATCGCCCTGGTGCTCTCAGCGCGGCATGGTCAACGTGGTAAACGACCGACATGTATCTGAAGTGGACTGTATGTGGCGAGGCTGAGAGCTGGGTCCATGGCCCCACGCAAGGAAATGCCTCCTTGTTACGCGCAAAATAATGATTCCTCCACCTGACATCTGGGACCCACCGAAAGGGCCTCTGTATTTCACGAAAAAAACGTACCCGCCGCTGACAGCTCGGACCCGCCAGTTATATCTTCGCACGCAAGGAAGTGCCTCCTTATTACGCACAAGAAAATGAATACTCCCCCTGCTAGGTGGGACCTAGCATAGTGGGAGGCTGACTTGTGGGCCTACTAAGTTTACGGGGACGGAGGGCTCTGTCAACTTAGTCAATATGAACGATTCTAGCTCCAGTGACCGTATGATGTCCATCCAACGGCCGTAGTGCTTCTTCAACCTCTTGTCTTCTTGCTCCAGCCGCCTAAAGCAGCGCTGGTCGTGCCGCCTGCTCCTGCCTCCCGTGACTGGCTGTGCTGCTGCGGAGGCCTCACCGCCCCCTACTACTTCCACCGCTGGCCAGGCCATCCCTCCACTCACCCACACCCCCTGTTATTCTGCAGTGACGGCAGCCTCACACCGCAGCTGAACCAGTGAACCTCGTACTCCCCTCCGCATGGGCATCCACTACCGTGTTTTCCCCGGCTTCGCGCCGTCCCCTTCCTAAGCCTCACCGTCATCCACCGCCTTGGTGCACTCGGCGCGGCATGGTCAATATGGTCAACGACCGACTTCCATCGAAAGAGTACCGTACGTGGAGAGGCTGACAGCTAGGTGCACGGCCGCAGCAAGGAAGTGCATCCTTTGTATGCGGAAAATAATGATTCCTCCACCTAACAGCAGGGACCCACCGGACGGGCCACCGTATTTCATGAAAAACTGTTTCCCCCTGACTGCTGGGACCTACCAGCTACATCTTCGCACACAAGGAAGTGCGTCCATATTACCAAAAAAATGATTCACCCCCGACTGCTGGGTCCCACCAGCTACATCTTCGCACGCAAAAAAGTGCGTGATAGTCAGGACCTGATAACCCACAAGTATAGGGGATCGCAACAGTTTTCGAGGGTAGAGTATTTAACCCAAATTTGTTGATTCGACACAAGGGGAGCCAAAGAATATTCTCAAGTATTAGCAGCTGAGTTGTCAATTCAACCACACCTGGAAACTTAGTATCTGCAGCAAAGAGTTTAGTAGCACAGTAATATGATAGTGGTGGTAACGGCAGCAAAAGTAAAGATAGCAAAAGTAATGTTTTTGGTATTTTGTAGTGATTGTAACAGTAGCAGCGGGAAAGTAATAAGCGAGAACCAGTATATGGAAAACTCGTAGGCACCGGATTAGTGATGGATAATTATGCCGGATGCAGTTCATCATGTAACAGTCATAACATAGGGTGACACAGAACTAGCTCCAATTCATCAATGTAATGTAGGCATGTATTCCGTATATAGTCATACATGCTTATGGAAAAGAACTTGCATGACATCTTTTGTCCTACCCTCCCGGGGCAGTGGGGTCCTATTGGAAACTAAGGGATATTAAGGCCTCCTTTTAATAGAGAACCGGAACAAAGCATTAGCACATAGTGAATACATGAACTCCTCTAACTATGGTCATCACCGGGAGTGGTCCCGATTATTGTCACTTCGGGGTTGCCGGATCATAACACATAGTAGGTGACTATAGACTTGCAAGATAGGATCAAGAACTCACATATATTCATGAAAACATAATAGGTTTAGATCTGAAATCATGGCACTCTGGCCCTAGTGACAAGCATTAAGCAGAGCAAAGTCATAGCAACATCAATCTCAGAACATAATGGATACTAGGGATCAAACCCTAACAAAACTAACTCGATTACATGATAAATCTCATCCAACCCATCACCGTCCAACAAGCCTACGATGGAATTACTCACGCACAGCGGTGAGCATCATGAAATTGGTGATGGAGGATGGTTGATGATGACGACGACGACGAATCCCCCTTTTCGGAGCCCCGAACGGACTCCAGATCAGCCCTCCGGAGAGGTTTTAGGGCTTGGCGGCGGCTCCGTATCATAAAACGCGATGATTTCTTCTCTCTGATTTTTTTCTCTCCGAAAGTGAATATATAAAGTTGGATTTGGCGTCGGAGGGCATCGAGGGGGCCCACGAGGTAGAGGGGTGCGCCCTAGAGGGGGGCGGCGCCCCCCACCCTCGTGGAGAGGGTGTGGGCCCCCTGGTCTTCGTCTTTGGCAAGGATTTTTTATTATTTTTTCTAAGGTGTTCCGTGGAGTTTCAGGTCATTCCGAGAATATTTGTTTTCTGCAAATAAAACAACACCATGGTAATTCTGCTGAAAACAGCGTTAGTCCAAGTTAGTTCCATTCAAATCGTACAAGTTAGAGTCCAAAACAAGGGCAAAAGTGTTTGGAAAAGTAGATACGACGGAGACGTATCAACTCCCCCAAGCTTAAACCATTGCTTGTCCTCAAGCAATTCAGTTGACAAACTGAAAGAAAGAAAGAAAAACTTTTACAAACTCTATTTGCTCTTGTTGTTGTAACTATGTCAAGCCAGCACTCAGGTTTTCAGCATAGATCATAACTAACCACATTTGTAATAATTCTCAGGTCTCACAATTACTCATATCAATAGCATAATCAACTAGCAAGCCATAATAATAAATCTCGGATGACAACACTTTCTCAAAACAACCATAATATGATATAACAAGATGGTATCTCACTAGCCCTTTCTGAGACCGCAAAACATAAATGCAGAGCACCTTTAAAAATCAAGGACTGACTAGACATTGTAATTCATGGTAACAGAGATCCAATCATAGTCATACCCAATATAAATTAACAATGATGAATGCAAATGACAGGTATGCTCTCCAGCTACTGCTGTTTAATAAGAGGGTGATGACTCAACATAAAAGTAAATGGATAGGCCCTTCGCAGAGGGAAGCAGGGATTTGTAGAGGTGCCAGAGCTCGGTTTTGAAATATAGATAAATTGTATTTTGAGCGGTATACTTTCATTGTCAACGTAGCAACTAAGAGATGGCGATATCTTCCATGCTAAACACATTATAGGCGGTTCCCAAACAGAATGGTAAAGTTTATACTCCCCCTCCACCAACAAGCATCAATCCATGACTTGCTCGAAACAACAAGTGTCTCCAACATACATTAGGTCCCAGGGGGAGTTTTGTTTGCAATTAATTTTGATTTAGTTTGCATAAAGCATGGGACTGAGCATCCCGGCGACCAGTCATTTTCTCGTGAGTGAGGAGCAGAGTCCACTCCTCTTGAGAATAACCCGCCTAACACGGAAGATAAGGACAACCTTGGTTGATACATGAGCTATTCGAGCATACAAAAAAGAATATTTATTTGAAGGTTTAGAGTTTGGCACATACAAATTTACTTGGAACGACAGGTAGATACCGCATATAGGAAGGTATAGTGGACTCATCTGGAATAACTTTGGGGTTTAAGGGATTGGATGCACAAGCAGTATTCCCGCTTAGTACAGGTGAAGGATAGCAAAAGACTGGGAAGCGACCAACTAGGGAGCGACAACAGCCATGTACACGCATTAAAATTAATAAACATTGGATGCAAACATGAGTAGGATATAATCCACCATGAACATAAATATCGTGAAGACTATGTTGATTTTGTTTCAACTACATGCGTGAACATGTGCCAAGTCAAGTCACTTAAATCATTCACAGGAGGATACCACCCTATCATACCACATCATAATCATCTCAATGGCATGTTGGCACACAAGGTAAATCATTATAAATCATAGCTAATCAAGCATGCCACAAGCAACTATGATCTCTAATTATCATTGCAAACATGTTTATTCATAATAAGCTGAATCAGGAACGACGGGCTCATCATATTTACAAAAACAAAAGAGGTCGAGTTCATACCAGCTTTTCTCATGTTAGTCAGTCCATCATATATGTCATCATAATTGCCTTTCACTTGCACAACCGAATGGTGTGAATAATAATAAGAGTGCACGTGCATTGGACTAAGCTGGAATCTGCAAGCATTCAATAAACAGGAGAAGACAAGGCAATATGGGCTCTGGGTTAAATCAACAATAATGCATATAAGAGCCACTTCAACAATTTAATCATGGTCTTCTCCCACTGACCCCAAAAGAAAAGAAAATGAATAAAACTATTTACACGGGAAAGCTCCCAACAAGCAAAAGAAGAACGGGAAATATTTTTGGGTTTTCTTTTTAATTACTACTACTACAGCAGAAAAGTAAACTACTACTAATTTTTTGTTTTTATTAAGGTTTAGTAAACACACAAGAAGAAAGCAGGAAAAAGAAAATAAACTAGCATGGATATTACAGTGAAAGAGTATGAGCACCGACATCTAGCAATGAGTGTGTGTGAACATAAATGTAATGTCGGTGAGAAATACGTACTCTCCCAAGCTTAGGCTTTTGGCCTAAGTTGGTCTATTGCCAGGGATAGCCTGGCGGATACCCGTACGTGTAGCTGGGGTCGTACTGATGTGCAACAGTTATAGCCTGCTGAGCTGCAGCGTGGAGTCGGGCTGCCTCCGCTCTCCTCTCGTGCTCATCTGCCTCCTCTCTAGTAATAGTGTATCTTCCTTTTGTCTGTGAATCAAAAAGGGCAGGAGCAGGGAGAGTAATACGGACAACATGCCGTTTGTTAAAAATTAAACGATATAAAAGAGGTGATTCGGGCCTCTCGACAAAATGATGTGAAGCCATGGAGTCGTGATCTAAATATGCAGTTTGCAACTCCGTATCACCCTCACGGATGTCTATCTCAAGAAAATTAGCTAAGCGGGTTGCATAAATTCCTCCAAAGAAATCTCCATTATATCTATTATGATGCAACCTACGAGCTACAATGGCTCCCATATGATAAGATTAGTCTCCTAACACAGCATTCCTGAGAATGCTGAGGTCAGGGACTCACATGTGACATGCTTCATCCTTAGCATTTATGCATCTACCAATGAAGAGAGCAAAATAATGTATAGCAGGAAAGTGAATGCTCCCTATGGTAGCCTGCGTTATATCTCTGGATTCCCCTACAGTTATACTAGCAAGAAAGTTTCTAAATTCAGATTTAGGGGGATCCCTAATACTGCCCCATGATGGAAGTTTGCAAGCAAGAGTGAAATCCTCTAAGTCCATTCTATAAGATTTTTCATAAAGAGCAAATATGACTGAAGGAGAATTACGCGAAGATGAATACTCAAACCTCCTCACAAATGAACTTGCGAGATCATGATACTGGGGGCATTTGTTAGCCTCGAAATCCTCAAGACCGGCATTGCGCTAATACACTTTAAATTCTTCTTTAATTCCAGCACGATCCATAAAATTTTCCGATTGCCACTCGCAAGGCCGTACTGGAGCGTCTCTTGGTGGATCCTCGTCAGCATCACGCATAGCAATCCTGGGTCCTTGCTCCTTAGAGGAACCTTCTTGGAACATCTTCCTAAGCATATTGTTTTTCTCTGAAAAATTCTGAAATTTTTAGTAACTTCAAATAAAAGTGAACCAACTTCAATAAAACAGATAGTAACTACTCCCACAAGTGCCTAGAGCCTATACCAAGCATTGGAACTACTTGGAACCATATAAATTTGACATGCAAGCTCAAGAAAATGGTCACCTATGCAGCACAAATTTGCAAAGAATAAAGCACTAGAACAAAAACTAATTGGACCAATGGAGGAGTCACATGCCAAGGAACAATCTCCCCAAGCAGTTTTGCGAGAGGTGCTTTCAGCAAGGAGATCGAAAATCACAGCAAAAGTGGCAGGAACTCGTGCTTGAGTCGGTTTTTCAGGTTTGTGTGAGATAGAGGAAGAAGATGGGTGCTAGGATAAGTGGAGGAGGGCCATCGTGGGCCCACGAGGCAGGGTGGCGCGGCCTAGAGGGGGGGCATGCCCACCACCCTCGTGGCCAGGTGGCAGCTCCTCCCTTGGTAATTTTTTCACAGTAAATCATCAAATATTCCTGAAATAATCATATTAAATTGGCAAGGCATTCTGAGGACTTTTATTTTTGGGATATTTTTATATTGCACGGATAAGCTAGGAAACAGACAGAAAAATACTATTTTTACTTTATTTCTACTAATTAACAGAAAGTATAAAGAGGGTACAGAAGTTTGTGCTTCTAGTTTCGTCCATCTCATGCTCATCAAAAAGAATCCACTAACAAGGTTGATCAAGTCTTGTTAACAAACCCGTTCCGATAATCATGAAACCAGAGAAATTTCGAATAACACTAAGTTACCTCAACGGGGATATGCACATCCCCTATAATAAGTAGGAAGAGGGAATTCAAAACCTCCAAATTTAATCGATGGAATTTTTCCAATGGAGTTGATACTATGAACTTGAGGTTGTTTCCTCGGAAAGTGTACCGTATGCTCATTACCATTAATATGAAAAGTGAAATTACCTTTGTTGCAATCAATAACAGCCCCCGTAGTATTAAGAAAACGTCTTCCAAGAATAATAGACATACTATCATCCTCGGGAATATCAAGAACAACAAAGTCCGTTAAAATAGTAACGTTTGCAACCACAATAGGCACGTCCTCACAAATACCGACAGGTATAGCAGTTGATTTATCAGCCATTTGGAAAGATATTTCAGAATGTGTCAACTTATTCAAGTCAAATCTTTGATATAAAGAGAGAGGCATAACACTAAAACCGGCTCCAAGATCACATAAAGCAGTTTTAATATAATTTCTTTTAATGGAGCAAGGTATAGTAGGTACTCCGGGATCTCCAAGTTTCTTTGGTATTCCACCCTGAAAAGTATAATTAGCAAGCATGGTGGAAATTTCAGCTTCCGGTATCTTTCTTTTATTAGTAATGATATCCTTCATATATTTAGCATAAGGATTTGTTTTGAGCACATCAGTTAATCGCATACATAAAAAGATAGGTCTAATCATTTCAGCAAAGCGCTCAAATTCCTCACCATCCTTTTTCTTGGATGGTTTGGGAGGAAAGGGCATGGGTTTCAGAACCCATGGTTCTCTTTCTTTACCATGTTTCCTAGCAACAAAGTCTCTTTTATCATAACATTGATTCTTTGATTGTGGGTTATCATGATCAATAGCAGGTTCAATTTCTACATCATTATCATTACTAGGTTGAGCATCATCATGAACATCATTATTAGTGTTTTCATTAGGTTCATGTTCGTTACCAGATTGTGTTTCAGCATTAGACATAGATATATCATTTGTATTATCATGTGGTTTGGCAATAGGTTCACTAGAAGTTTGCACAGTTCTATCATTTTTCTTTTTCTACTTTTTAGAAGAACTAGAAACATCAATATTATTTCTCTGAGAATCTTGCTCGATTCTCTTAGGGTGGCCTTCAGGATACAATGGTTCCTGAGTCATTCTACCAGTTCTAATAGCCACTCTAACAGCATAATCATTTTTCTTACTATTCATTTCATCAAGCACTTCTTTTTGAGCTTTAAGTACTTGTTCTACTTGAGTGGTAACCATAGAAGCATGTTTCCTAACAAGTTTTAGTTCACCTCTCATATTATCCATGTAAGCACTCAAGTATTTAAGCATATCGGAATCATATTTCAATTGTCTACCAAAATAAGCATTGAAACTTTCTTGTTTGACAATAAAATTATCAAACTCACCAAAGCATTGCCTAGCAGACTTATAGTGAGGGATATCACCTTCATCAAATCTATAGAGAGAATTTACCTTTACTACCTGTGTCGGGATATCGGGATCAGGAGGTTCTTCAGTGAATAAAGAATTCAGATCATATGCTTCTTCAACAGGCGGTAAATTAAGACCATGTATTTCTTCAATAGGAGGTAAATTATTAACATCCTCAGCTTTAATACCTTTTTCTTTCATAGATTTCTTTGCCTCTTGCATATCTTCGGGACTGAGAAATAGAACACCTCTCTTCTTCGGAGTTGGTTTAGGAATAGGCTCAGTAATTGGAGCAGGAGCTGGCTAAGGAGGTGCCCAATTATTTTCATTTGTCAACATATTATTCAATAGAATTTCAGCTTCATCCAGTGTTCTTTCCCTAAAAACAGAACCAGCACAACTATCCAGGTAATCTCTGGAAGCATCGGTTAGTCCATTATAAAAGATATCAAGTATTTCAGGTTTCTTAAGAGGATGATCAGACAAAGCATTAAGTAACTTGAGAAGCCTCCTCCAAGCTTGTGGGAGACTCTCTTATTTTATTTGCACAAAGTTGTATATTTCCCTCAAAGCAGCTTGTTTCTTATGAGCAGGGAAATATTTAGCGGAGAAGTAATAAATCATATCCTGGGGACTACGCACATAGCCAGGATCAAGAGAATTAAACCATATCTTAGCATCACCCTTTAATGAGAACGGAAATATTTTGAGTATATAGAAGTAACGCGATCTCTCATCATTAGTGAATAGGGCAGCTATATCATTTAACTTAGTAAGATGTGCCACAACAGTTTCAGATTCATAGCCATAAAAAGGATAAGATTCAACCAAAGTAATTATATCAGGATCAATAGAGAATTCATAATCCTTATCAGGAACACAGATAGGTGAAGTAGCAAAAGCAGGGTCAGGTTTCATTTTATCTCTAAGTGATTCTTTGTTCCATTTAATCAATAACCTCTTAAGCTCATATCTATCTTTTCAGGCTAAAATAGCTAAAGAAGAATCTTTGTCAAAAAGATAACCTTCAGGAATAACAGGCATATTTTCATCATCACTATCATCATCGTATTTAGATTCATCAATTTCTCTTTCTCTAGCCCTAGCAATTTGTTCTTCAATAAATTCACTAAGGGGCACAGTAGTATCAGGCATAGAAGCAGTTTCATCATAAGTATCATGCATAGCAGAAGTGGCATCATCAATAACATGCGACATATCGGAACGAATAGCAGAAGCAGGTTTAGGTGTCGCTAGCTTACTCATAACAGAAGGTGAATCAAGTGCAGAGCTAGATGGCAGTTCCTTACCTCCCCTCGTAGTTGAGGGATAAATTGTTGTCTTAGCGTCTTTCAACTTCTTCATAGTGTCCAGCAGAATAATTGGCCTCAAATTTGTTGATTCGACACAAGGGGAGCCAAAGAATATTCTCAAGTATTAGCAGCTGAGTTGTCAATTCAACCACAGCTGGAAACTTAGTATCTGCAGCGAAGTGTTTAGTGTTGGAAATATGCCCTAGAGGCAATAATAAAAGCATTATTATTATATTTCCTTGTTCATGATAATTGTCTTTATTCATGCTATAATTGTGTTATCCGGAAATCGTAATACATGTGTGAATAATAGACACCAACATGTCCCTAGTAAGCCTCTAGTTGACTAGCTCGTTGATCAACAAATAGTCATGGTTTCCTGACTATGGACATTGGATGTCATTGATAACAAGATCACATCATTAGGAGAATGATGTGATGGACAAGAACCAATCCTAAACATAGCACAAGATCGTATAGTTCGTTTGCTAGAGTTTTTCCAATGTCAAGTATCCTTTCCTTAGACCATGAGATCGTGTAACTCCCGGATACCGTAGGAGTGCTTTGGGTGTACCAAACGTCACAACGTAACTGGGTGACTATAAAGGTATACTACGGGTATCTCCGAAAGTATCTGTTGGGTTGACACGGATCAAGACTGGGATTTGTCACTCCGTATGACGGAGAGGTATCACTGGGCCCACTCGGTAATGCATCATCATTATGAGCTCAAAGTGACCAAGTGTCTGGTCACGGGATCATGCATTGCGGTACGAGTAATGTGACTTTCTGGCAACGAGATTTAACGAGGTATTGGGATACCGACGATCGAATCTCGGGCAAGTAACATACCGATTGACAAAGGGAATTGTATACGGGGTTGCTTGAATCCTCGACATCGTGGTTCATCCGATGAGATCATCGTGGAGCATGTGGGAGCCAACATGGGCATCCAGATCCCGCTGTTGGTTATTGACCGGAGAGCAGTCTCGGTCATGTCTGCATGTCTCCCGAACCCATAGGGTCTACACACTTAAGGTTCGGTGACGCTAGGGTTGTAGGGATATGTATATGCAGTAACCCGAATGTTGTTCGGAGTCCCGGATGAGATCCCGGACGTCACGAGGAGTTCCTAAATGGTCCGGAGGTAAAGAATTATATATAGGAAGTGCTATTTCGGCCATCGGGACAAGTTTCGGGGTCACTGGTATTGTACCGGGACCACCGGAAGGGTCCCGGGGGTCCACCGGGTTGGGCCACCTATCCCGGATGGCCACATGGGCTGAGGTGGGAAGGGAACCAGCCCAAAGTGGGCTGGGGCGCCACTTCCCCCTAGGGCCCATGCGCCTAGGGTGGGGGAAACCCTAGAGGGGGCGCCCCCTTACTTGGGAGGCAAGCCCCCCACCCCTTGGCCGCCGCCCCCCTAGGAGATTGGATCTCCTAGGGCCGGCGCCCCCCCTAGGCACCCCTATATATAGTGGGGGAGATGGAGGACTTCAGACCTCAGCCTTTGGTGCCTCCCTCTCCCTCTCCAACACCTCCTCCTCGTCCATAGAGCTTGGCGAAGCCCTGCCGGAGTTCTGCAGCTCCATCACCACCACGCCGTCGTGCTGCTGCTGGAGCCATCTTCCTCAACCTCTCCTTCCCCCTTGCTAGATCAAGAATAAGGAGACGTTACACTGACCGTACGTGTGTTGAACGCAGAGGTGCCGTCCGTTCGGCGCTAGGTCTTCGGTGATTTGGATCACGTCGTGTACGACTACCTCATCCCTGTTCTTTGAACGCTTCCGCTCGCGATCTACAAAGGTATGTAGATGCAATCCAATCACTCGTTGCTAGATGAACTCCTAGATGGATCTTGGTGAAACCATAGGAAAATTTTTGTTTTCTGCAACATTCCCCAACAGTGGCATCATGAGCTAGGTCTATGCGTAGTTCTTCTTGCGAGTAGAACACAATTTGTTGTGGGCGTAGATGTTGTCAACTTTCTTGCCGCTACTAGTCTTATCTTGCTTCAACGGTATTGTGGGATGAAGCGGCCCGGACCAACCTTACACGTACGCTTACGTGAGACCGGTTCCACCGACTGACATGCACTAGTTGCATAAGGTGGCTGGCGGGTGTCTGTCTCTCCCACTTCAGTTGGAGCGGATTCGATGAAAAGGGTCCTTATGAAGGGTAAATAGAAGTTGACAAATCACGTTGTGGCTTTCACGTAGGTAAGAAAACGTTCTTGCTAGAACCCTATTTCAGCCACGTAAAACTTGCAACAACAATTAGAGGACGTCTAACTTGTTTTTGCAGCAAGTGCTTTGTGATGTGATATGGCCAAAGTTGTGATGAATGATGAATGATACATATGTGATGTATGAGATGTTCGTGCTATTGTAATAAGAATCACGACTTGCATGTCGATGAGTATGACAACCGGCAGGAGCCATAGGAGTTGTCTTTATTTTTATATGACCTGCGTGTCATTGAGAAACTCCATGTAAATTACTTTACTTTACTGCTAAACGCGTTAGCCATAGTAGTAGAAGTAATAGTTGGCGAGAAACTTCATGGAGACACGATGATGGAGATCATGATGATGGAGATCATGGTGTCATGCTGGTGACAAGATGATCATGGAGCCCCAAGATGGAGATCAAAGGAGCTATGTGATATTGGCCATATCATGTCACTATTATTATTTGATTGCATGTGATGTTTATCATGTTTTTGCGTATTGTTTACTTAGAACGACGGTAGTAAATAAGATGATCCCTCATAATAATTTCAAGAAAGTGTTCCCCCTAACTGTGCACCGTTGCGACAGTTCGTTCGTTTCTAAGCACCACGTGACGATCGGGTGTGATAGATTCCAACGTTCACATACAACGGGTGTAAGACAGATTTACACATGCAAACACTTAGGTTGACTTGACGAGCCTAGCATGTACAGACATGGCCTCGGAACACAGAAGACCGAAAGGTCGAGCATGAGTCGTATAGAAGATACGATCAACATGAAGATGTTCACCGAGGTTGACTAGTCCGTCTCACGTGATGATCGAACACGGCCTAGTTGACTCGGGTCGTGTTATACTTAGATGACTAGAAGAGGGATGTCTATCTAAGTGGGAGTTCATTGAATAATTTGATTAGATGAACTTAATTATCATGAACTTAGTCTATTATATTTACAATATGTCTTGTAGATCAAATGGCCAACGTTGTCCTCAACTTCAACGCGTTCCTAGAGAAAACCAAGCTGAAAGACGATGGCAGCAACTATACGGACTGGGTCTGGAACCTGAGGATCATCCTCATAGCTGCCAAGAAAGATTATGTCCTACAAGCACCGCTAGGTGACCCGCCTGTCCCACAGAACCAAGACGTTATGAACGCTTGGCAGACACGTGCTGATGACTACTCCCTCGTTCAGTGCGGCATGCTTTACAGTTTAGAGTCGGGGCTCCAAAAGCGTTTTGAGGGACATGGAGCATATGAGATGTTCGAAGAGCTGAAAATGGTTTTTCAAGCTCATGCCCGGGTCGAGAGATATGAAGTCTCCGACAAATTCTTTAGCTGTAAGATGGAGGAAAATAGTTCTGTCAGTGAGCACATACTCACTATGTCTGGGTTACATAACCGCTTGACTCAGCTGGGAGTTAATCTCCCGGATGATGCGGTCATTGACAGAATCCTCCAGTCGCTTCCACCAAGCTACAAGAGCTTTGTGATGAACTTCAATATGCAGGGGATGGAAAAGACCATTCCTGAGGTATTTGCAATGCTGAAATCAGCAGAGGTAGAAGTCAAGAAGGAACATCAAGTGTTGATGGTCAATAAAACCACTAAGTTCAAGAAGGGCAAGGGTAAAAAGAACTTCAAGAAGGACGGCAAGGGAGTTACCGCGCCCTGTAAGAAGCTGCCGGGAAGAAGCCAAAGAATGGACCCAAGCCCGAGACTGAGTGCTTTTATTGCAAGGGAAGTGGTCACTGGAAGCGGAACTGCCCCAAATACTTAGCAGACAAGAAGGCCGGCAAAACAAAAGGTATATGTGATATACATGTAATTGATGTGTACCTTACCAGTACTCGTAGTAGCTCCTGGGTATTTGATATCGGTGCAGTTGCTCACATTTGTAACTCAAAGCAGGAGCTGCGGAATAAGCGGAAACTGGCAAAGGACGAGGTGACGATGCGCGTCGGGAATGGTTCCAAGGTCAATGTGATCGCCGTCGGCACGCTACCTCTACATTTACCTACGGGATTAGTTTTAAACCTCAATAATTGTTATTTAGTGCCAGCTTTGAGCATGAACATTGTATCGGGATCTCGTTTAATTCGAGATGGCTACTCATTTAAATCCGAGAATAATGGTTGTTCTATTTATATGAGAGATATTTTTTATGGTCATGCTCCGATGGTGAATGGTTTATTCTTTCTCGAACATAATGCTACACATGTTCATAGTGTGAAAACCAAAAGATGTAAGGTTGATAATGATAGTCCCACATACTTGTGGCACTGCCGCCTTGGTCACATAGGTGTCAAATGCATGAAGAAGCTCCATGCAGATGGACTTTTAGAGTCTCTTGATTATGAATCATTTGACACGTGCGAACCATGCCTCATGGGTAAAATGACCAAGACTCCGTTCTCAGGAACAATGGAGCGAGCAACCAACTTATTGGAAATCATACATACGGATGTGTGCGGTCCAATGAGTGTTGAGGCTCGCGGTGGCTATCGTTATGTTCTCACCCTCACTGATGACTTGAGTAGATATGGGTATGTCTACTTAATGAAACACAAGTCTGAGACCTTTGAAAAGTTCAAGGAATTTCAGAGTGAGGTTGAGAATCAACGTGACAGAAAAATCAAGTTTTTGTGATCAGATCGTGGAGGAGAATACTTGAGTCATGAATTTGGCACACACTTAAGAAAATGTGGAATAGTTTCACAACTCACGCCGCCTGGAACACCTCAGCGTAATGGTGTGTCCGAACGTCGTAATCGCACTCTATTAGATATGGTGCGATCTATCATGTCTCTTACCTATTTATCGCTATCTTTTTGGGGCTATGCTTTAGAGACTGCCGCATTCACTTTAAATAGGGCTCCGTCGAAATCCGTTGAGACGACACCGTATGAATTATGGTTTCGGAAGAAACCTAAGCTGTCGTTTCTAAAAGTTTGGGGATGCAATGCTTATGTCAAGAAACTTCAACCTGAAAAGCTCGAACCCAAGTCGGAAAAATGCGTCTTCATAGGATACCCTAAAGAAACTATTGGGTATACCTTCTACCTCAGATCCGAAGGCAGGATCTTTGTTGCCAAGAATGGATCCTTTTTAGAGAAAGAGTTTTTCTCGAAAGAAGTAAGTGGGAGGAAAGTAGAACTTGATGAGGTATTACCTCTTGAACCGGAAAATGGCGCAACTCAAGAAAATGTTCCTGAGGTGCCTGCACCGACTAGAGAGGAAGTTAATGATGATGATCAAGATACTTCTGTTCAAGCTCCTACTGAAATTCGAAGGTCCACAAGGACACGTTCCGCACCAGAGTGGTACGGCAACCCTGTCTTGGAAATCATGTTGTTAGACAACGATGAACCTTCGAACTATGAAGAAGCGATGGTGGGCCCGGATTTCGACAAATGGCTAGAAGCCATGAAATCCGAGATAGGATCCATGTATGAAAACGAAGTATGGACTTTGACTGACTTGCCTGTTGAGCGGCGAGCCATAGAAAATAAATGGATCTTTAAGAAGAAGACAGACGCGGATGGTAATGTGACCATCTATAAAGCTCGGCTTGTCGCTAAGGGTTATCGACAAGTTCAAGGGGTTGACTACGATGAGACTTTCTCACCGGTAGCGAAGCTAAAGTCTGTCCGAATCATGTTAGCAATTGCCGCATTCTATGATTATGAGATATGGCAAATGGACGTCAAAACGGCATTCCTTAATGGTTTCCTTAAGGAAGAATTGTATATGATGCAGCCAGAAGGTTTTGTCGATCCTAAGAATGCTAACAAGGTGTGCAAGCTCCAACGCTCGATTTATGGGCTGGTGCAAGCATCTCGGAGTTGGAACATTCGCTTTGATGAGATGATCAAAGCATTTGGGTTTACGCAGACTTATGGAGAAGCCTGCGTTTACAAGAAAGTGAGTGGGAGCTCTGTAGCATTTCTCATATTATATGTAGATGACATACTTTTGATGGGAAATGATATAGAACTATTGGACAGCATTATGGCCTACTTGAATAAGAGTTTTTCAATGAAGGACCTTGGAGAAGCTGCTTATATATTAGGCATCATAATCTATAGAGATAGATCGAGACGCCTCATAGGTCTTTCACAAAGCACATACCTTGATAAGATATTGAAGAAGTTGAATATGGATCAGGCTAAGAAGGGGTTCTTACCTGTGTTACAAGGTGTGAAATTGAGCTCAGCTCAATGTCTGACCACGGCAGAAGATATAGAAGAGATGAGTGTCATCCCCTATGCCTCAGCCATAGGTTCTATTATGTATGCCATGCTGTGTACCAGACCTGATGTAAACCTTGCCGTAAGTTTGGTAGGAAGGTACCAAAGTAATCCCGGCAAGGAACACTGGACAGCGGTCAAGAATATCCTGAAGTACCTGAAAAGGACTAAGGAAATGTTTCTCGTTTATGGAGGTGACGAAGAGCTCATCGTAAAGGGTTACGTCGACGCTAGCTTCGACACAGATCTGGATGACTCTAAGTCACAAACCGGATACGTGTATATTTTGAATGGTGGGGCAGTAAGCTGGTGCAGTTGCAAGCAGAGCATCGTGGCGGGATCTACATGTGAAGCGGAGTACATGGCAGCCTCGGAGGCAGCACATGAAGCAATTTGGGTGAAGGAGTTCATCACCGACCTAGGAGTCATACCCAATGCGTCGGGGCCGATCAAGCTCTTCTGTGACAACACTGGAGCTATTGCACTTGCCAAGGAGCCCAGGTTTCACAAGAAGACAAGGCACATCAAGCGTCGCTTCAACTCCATTCGTGAAAATGTTCAAGATGGAGACATAGATATTTGTAAAGTACATACGGACCTGAATGTAGCAGATTCGTTGACTAAACCTCTCCCTAGAGCAAAACATGATCAACACCAGAATTCCATGGGTGTTCGATTCATCACAATGTAACTAGATTATTGACTCTAGTGCAAGTGGGAGACTGTTGGAAATATGCCCTAGAGGCAATAATAAAAGCATTATTATTATATTTCCTTGTTCATGATAATTGTCTTTATTCATGCTATAATTGTGTTATCCGGAAATCGTAATACATGTGTGAATAATAGACACCAACATGTCCCTAGTAAGCCTCTAGTTGACTAGTTCGTTGATCAACAGATAGTCATGGTTTCCTGACTATGGACATTGGATGTCATTGATAACAAGATCACATCATTAGGAGAATGATGTGATGGAAAAGACCCAATCCTAAACATAGCACAAGATCGTATAGTTCGTTTGCTAGAGTTTTTCCAATGTCAAGCATCCTTTCCTTAGACCATGAGATCGTGTAACTCCCGGATACCATAGGAGTGCTTTGGGTGTACCAAACGTCACAACGTAACTGGGTGACTATAAAGGTATACTACGGGTATCTCCGAAAGTATCTGTTGGGTTGACACGGATCCAGACTGGGATTTGTCACTCCGTATGACGGAGAGGTATCACTGGGCCCACTCGGTAATGCATCATCATTATGAGCTCAAAGTGACCAAGTGTCTGGTCACGGGATCATGCATTGCGGTATGAGTAAAGTGACTTGCCGGCAACGAGATTGAACGAGGTATTGGGATACCGACGATCGAATCTCGGGCAAGTAACATACCGATTGACAAAGGGAATTGTATACGGGGTTGCTTGAATCCTCGACATCGTGGTTCATCCGATGAGATCATCGTGGAGAATGTGGGAGCCAACATGGGTATCCAGATCCCGCTGTTGGTTATTGACCGGAGAGCAGTCTCGGTCATGTCTGCATGTCTCCCGAACCCGTAGGGTCTACGCACTTAAGGTTCGGTGACGCTAGGGTTGTAGGGATATGTATATGCAGTAACCCGAATGTTGTTCGGAGTCCCGAATGAGATCCCGGACGTCACGAGGAGTTCCGGAATGGTCCGGAGGTAAAGAATTATATATAGGAAGTGCTGTTTCGGCCATCGGGACAAGTTTCGGGGTCACCGGTATTGTACCGGGACCACCGGAAGGGTCCCGGGGGTCCACCGGGTGGGGCCACCTATCCCGGAGGGCCACATGGGCTGAGGTGGGAAGGGAACCAGCCCAAAGTGGGCTGGGGCGCCACTTCCCCCTAGGGCCCATGCGCCTAGGGTGGGGGAAACCCTAGAGGCGGCGCCCCCTTGCTTGGGGGGCAAGCCCCCCACCCCTTGGCCGCCGCCCCCCTAGGAGATTGGATCTCCTAGGGCCGGCGCCCCCCCCCTAGGCACCCCTATATATAGTGGGGGAGATGGAGGACTTCAGACCTCAGCCTTTGGTGCCTGCCTCTCCCTCTCCAACACCTCCTCCTCCTCCATAGAGCTTGGCGAAGCCCTGCCGGAGTTCTGCAGCTCCATCACCACCACGCCGTCGTGCTGCTGCTGGACCCATCTTCCTCAACCTCTCCTTCCCCCTTGCTGGATCAAGAAGAAGGAGACGTTACACTGACCGTACGTGTCTTGAACGCGGAGGTGCCGTCCGTTCGGCGCTAGGTCGTGATTTGGATCACGTCGAGTACGCACTTCCTCATCCCCGTTCTTTGAACGCTTCCGCGCGTGATCTACAAAGGTATGTAGATGCAATCCAATCACTCGTTGCTAGATGAACTCCAGATGGATCTTGGTGAAACCGTAGAATTTTTTTTGTTTTCTGCAACGTTCCCCAACATTTAGTAGCACAGTAATATGATAGTGGTGGTAACGGCAGCAAAAGTAAAGACAGCAAAAGTAATGTTTTTGGTATTTTGTAGTGATTGTAACAGTAGCAGCGGGAAAGTAAATAAGCGAGAACCAGTATATGGAAAACTCGTAGGCACCGGATTCAGTGATGGATAATTATGCCGGATGCGGTTCATCATGTAACAGTCATAACATAGGGTGACACAGAACTAGCTCCAATTCATCAATGTAATGTAGGCATGTATTCCGTATATAGTCATACGTGCTTATGGAAAAGAACTTGCATGACATCTTTTGTCCTACGTCCTATTGGAAACTAAGGGATATTAAGGCCTCCTTTTAATAGAGAACCAGAACAAAGCATTAGCACATAGTGAATACATGAACTCCTCAAACTATGGTCATCACCGGGAGTGGTCCCGATTATTGTCACTTCGGGGTTGCCGGATCATAACACTTGGGCCCTAGTGACAAGCATTAAGCATAGCAAAGTCATAGCAACATCAATCTCAGAACATAATGGATACTAGGGATCAAACCCTAACAAAACTAACTCGATTACATGATAAATCTCATCCAACCCATCACCGTCCAGCAAGCCTACGATGGAATTACTCACGCACGGCGGTGAGCATCATGAAATTGGTGATGGAGGATGGTTGATGATGACGACGACGACGAATCCCCCTCTCCGGAGCCCCGAACGAACTCAAGATCAGCCCTCCCGAGAGGTTTTAGGGCTTGGCGGCGGCTCCGTATCGTAAAACGCGATGATTTCTTCTCTTTGATTTTTTCCTCTCCGAAAGTGAATATATAGAGTTGGAGCTGGCGTCGGAGGGAATCCAAGGGGCCCACGCACGCCCCCCACCCTCGTGGACAGGGTTTGGCTCCCTAGTCTTCATCTTTGGCAAGGATTTTTTATTATTTTTTCTAAGGTGTTCCATGGAGTTTCAGGTCATTCCGAGAATATTTGTTTTCTGCACATAAAACAACACCATGGTAATTCTGCTGAAAACAGCGTCGGTCCGGGTTACTTCCATTCAAATCATAGAAGTTAGAGTCCAAAACAAGGACAAAAGTGTTTGGAAAGTAGATACGACGGAGACGTATCAGGACCCACCTAGTCGAAGCGTACGTAGCGTTGTCATTCTGGTTGCGAACGTGTACGTACATACTGGACGATATAGAGGCGCGCACGTGTCATAGTAGAGGCGCACGTAGCATGTACACGTACAACGGCTAGGGTGTATACAAGTAAATACGGCCACGTACGCACATACGGGCGGGGTCTCGAATGCCTACTCGCGCATACGTACGGCCAGGGCTCGTGTACATGGCCGGGTCGGAACGGAGATATTATATCGTTGTCATCTTCATGGGGAGGCAAATGAATGCGTCGTGTTCATCGGGAGGCAATAGAACACGTGCTGTTCATCGGGAGCCAACCGGTGGCTTGGACGGAACAGCCGATGGAAACGAGGCCTGGCGTACCGTACAACGGAGGAAACAACATTGTGTTCGACCTGCCACGGTCGAAACGGGATAATATTCATCGGGTGGGGTCTGGCGTACAGCAAAACAGAGGAAACAGACTTCTGTTGGACCTCCTACGGTCGAAACGGGGTCCTGTTGATCAAGAGGGTTGTGGCGTACCGCAAAACAGAGGAAACAGACATATGTTGGAGCGCTACGGTCGAAACGGGGGTCCTGTTCATCGGGAGGGGTGTGGCGTACCACAAAATGGGATTCCACGGGATAATGTTCACCTCCACCGTCGACCTCCTGCAGCCTCCACGGGCTACTGTTCATCCACCGTCGACCTCCTCCAGCCTGCACCTGCAACTGTTCGACCACGGGCTCCTGTCCATCCAGCGTCCACCGCTCCTCCACCGGCTACTATTCAACCAGCCCTCTCCACGGGGTCCTGTTCAACCACCCCTCCACGGGCTACTGTTCATCTAGCCATCCACCCGCTACTGTTCAACAAGCCCTCCACGGGGTCGTCCTGTTCATCTATCCCTCCACGGGGTCATGTTCATCCACCCACAACCGGCTCGACCGGGGTCCTGTTCATCCAGAGGCAACACCACGGGGTCCTGTTCATCCACCCCCACCGGGAACTATTTCAAACGTCCCCAACAACGCTCACTGTTCATCAAGGGAAGGAGGCGGCAGGTTTCGATCGGCTTCAGTTAGCAGCAGTAGCGAAGGAATCACTCGGATTCAGTTAACAGAAAGGGATCGATCACTCGGGTTCAGTAACGTAGCTAGTGCAATCGCTCGGGTTCAGTTAGAGCCAGCGCCTCGCTCGGATTTAGTTAGAGCCCAACGCCTCGCACACATACGCGTACGTTTGCGAGAGGAACACGCATCGCTCGGCCCCCAACCACCCACCGTTACTGGGAACTCCCCGAAATTTTCCTCGCCCTCGCTTCTACCACGGTTTTTTCCGTCATGGACGGCCCAAAGAATGTCATGCAGCTGCGTCTCCGGCCCGTCCATGACGAAACGCCCATTTTCTGTCATGATTTTTTATCATTGAAATAGGAGCCCACCACATCTATGATAATACCGGATTTTGTCACAATTATCCTCATAAAAGTGTCATAAGCATGACAGAAAAAAATTATTCGGCCCAATATGTCACGGATGTGTCTTTTTTTTAGTGTTGTCGTGTGTGGCCGGATGGCCCCCGGCAAATAGTGCCTTTGCCGAGTATGGCATGTTTGCCGAGCAACACCGTCGGCATTGTCGTGTGTTTGCTGACTTATTCCCTTTGCCGAGTGCGACTCTCGGCATTCTTTACTTTGCCGAGTGCCCGTATTTTGGCCGTCCGACATATATGATAATTCCCGTAGTGGGTATACCTTGTTCCCTCAAAAATAAGAAGTAGTACACCTTGTTCGTTGTTGATTCTGCTTGAAAATCTATGTCCGTCTAAAAGATGCACCCACCTTTCATGTTTGAATGTTCACACGAAAACCCCGTTCAAAGAAAACGTCCGAATTCTGTTGTTCACCTCTCATACACCCCAGTTCTTGTACTAGATGCTACATCATATATGTTTAATCACAAAAGCCTACGGTTTATTTCTACCTCAAAGGTAAACTTCCTGTACATGGTGAATTACTAGCTCAGGCTGCTTGTTAATTACGGACGCTTTAACCAATTAACGAGTCTACAAATATGACTCAAAATATTAAGATGGAAGGAGCAATATTGTACTGCTTGCTTGCAGGGCAAAGTGATTAGGACCAACGGTGTGGAGTACATGCCATTCTTTCCAGTCGCTGGTGAACTTCCTCAACGGCTGCTGCTGGACAGGCTATGCGCTCATGAAGTTTGACATCTACATAACAGTATGTACATACACATACACATACACATCAGAATAAGAAGTCACAAACCCAGCCAGAAATACAATCAAGAATTCCTTAGCGAGGATCTTTCTAACAATTATGTCCTCTTTAAATTCTTTGCAGATCCCCAATGCCCTCAGTACAATCTTCAGCCTCGTCCAGCTGATCCTCTAGTTTTACTACTACAGATCGACCCCCAAGAAGGGCAAGAACGTTGAACTACCCACCGTCCTCACCGAAAAAGCCATTACCAGCGGCAACATGTCCGTCGCCATCTAGAAATAAGTTGGCTTCGTTTTTAATCTGTAATGGACTTTGAATTCATATTGCTTGTATTCGAACTTCTATGAGATAAAAGCAAATGGAAGCATTGGTCCGGATTTGGTCTCCTCCAAAATCTCACAATAGTTAAATTTGGAGAAGGCGAAGGATATTATACCAAAATTACCAAGTGGTGAAGAAGTGATATCTCGGAGGAAATATATAGAGAGAGAGAGAGCTGTACATATCACATCACAGTGGCACGGTGCTCAGTCATTTTTCATGCATATATCTTCTTGTCATGCATATATCTCCTCATTTTTTTATGCGTACATCTCCTTGTCATGCATATATATCTGATCTGCATGAGTCTCCCATCCCGTATGGCCAGCCGTCGTGGACTGTGCAGGTCAAAAGCATATGACACATGCATGCTTGAGGTGCCCTATTGATAGATCGTTTTTCCATCTAACAAAGTTCTAGTGCTCACACTGTGTAGTGAAGCTTCTAAAGCATGGACGGTTAATTGTTTTATCATGTGCTTTTCATTCTCCTACTTTGCTTAGTTGCATCTTGTTGTGCACGTACGATCAAAAATTACATTCGTAAACAGGGCACGGTTAGATCTTCCATTCACATCTCATTTTTTCACATGACATGGATATCACACGTTTCCTAGCATAGAGATCATCATCCTCTATAGTTCTCAATGCACCGTACGAGTATCCCATCTCAGATCCCATGGTCTCATCGACAAGATATCACGCATACTTTGCTCAGTGAGGGCCACTCACTCTGTGATGCTTCCACATATCGCTTCCATCCCGCAAGTCCAATGTCCGAGCCTTCAAGTGAGAGTGAGCCACTGAACACTTGTCGTAGACAGAACAAGATTATCGCGTATCTCTTATCTTCGCCATGAACCAACAGTTTCCGTGCTCCAACTGTGTGATACCCTTGAACAGTCTCTAAACACACTGAGCTGTGATACGCTTAGTCTCAGTGTTGACGTGTTCAATATCCGTTAACTTGATCAAAATTTAACTTTCGACACACTTCTAGATTCTGAATTATTGTGTGCTGCACTCCTCGTACGAATTTCATATCCGATTAAATTTTAAGCAGTGATTGTCGACGACGTGCCTACTCACAAGAGTTGTAAGTCTTATCAATTCTATAAGCCTATAACTCTATAATGACATGTCGGAGAGAGGCAGATCTGCGCTCGCGTAAAATATTAATAATAGAAATTGTACTACTTCTTATAATAGTGACTTTCGTTGACACGACACGAGGGTTTAAAAAGATCTATTCTTTAATACAGGTCAAATCCATAGCGTGCTATAAAGTCGCACTCCCTGAGTCGCCTATATTAAGTCGAGCGAGATTATACGCATGGCACGTCTAAACCTAGCCTATTGAAGACCCATGTGAGGTATGATCGACACGGCCATATGTCTCTAAGGCCACAGACCTTCCATAGAGGTAAACTCACATTATTAGTCGTTCTGTTATTTCCAATATAGGGCAGGTGGCCTGGACCATCCATATTATGCATCCGCACCACGATTCAATTGCTTCAGAATAAACGTATCGATAGGAGAGCGATCGTGTCGGCGCCAAGCCATAGCAGACCACCTAAATCCACACGCTGATGACTTGTTCCGGGTTGTGGCGCGAAGCCTTACGCGAGAGTATACACATATCGAGTTGTCAGTTGTTGGTAGATCACGGACGTCCTCAGCCAGACTATCCGTGCAACGTCAATAGGGTTTATCGGCAACAATCGCGGTCACTTCCAGTGCGAAGGAAGGGCGGAAAAGAAGACAAACACATCTCCGTACTGAAATTTTATTTTCCTTGTTTGTTCATTTCACTCCGTGCCCCTAGAGAAAAGAGGTTCTGTCACCCTCCTGTTGCACGAAGAGGGCTGTCGGCAAGATGCCATAGCCAACAGCTGTTGCATGCCACTTGACTGCCGAGAGTGGCTCTCGCAAAAACTGCCCACACAGCAACTGCCAGCGTGCCACTTTTGCCGAGAGCCATCACACTACTCGTGGCAAAAGATCCGATTCCCAGACAACTTCATTTAAACTATGCATTGCTTTACACCCATTGATCACACGGCGTATACAGAATAATTTAAGACTGAAGCACATACACGATATTACCACGCAAACCATACATCATCAATATGATAGCATGTCATCTATATATGAGACGAGGACAGCGCTAGCACGAGAACGTATCAAAGTATGTGTAGCGGAGAGAGAGAGCATTACGCATGTAACTTTAATTTTGGTAAGAATCACAAAAGGCAGCTATAGTACAAAATGCCACTACCTAGATCTCTAAATCAGATAATCATGGCGTGGTCCACCGCATTTCTACAGTCGCGACATTACGTTGAAGATAAATAGTCTATCACCACAATATCAACAAACTGAAGAAAGAATTATCAAAGTTTCATCACTAAAGCGCGCACTGATATCGTGCACCACCACCACACGCATAAACCCAAAAACGAGTTTATATCATCCATTGAGATCCCACTAAATTAACATTTTCTCTCTGCTGAACGCAACATTGACTGAGACTGAGAGTTACAAAAGAATTTACTTTAAAAGATTTTATGTTCAACCATTGGCCTTCTTGCCATGAATTTTCTAGACAGTAATACTGTTCCGTCAAAGCTCCAATCCATCACTTTCAGTTTCTCCTCTCTTTTTCCCAAATGGAAATGCAAGCATCCGTTCTCAACTTAACAATTCAAGAAAATTAAAATAAAAAATGGTACGCACCATTTGACATCACTTCTGAATAATTAGAAGACCTTGTCAAAGGACCAGAAAACTTACATGTGAAGCATCATCAACAAGGCAACACTGGTTCATGAAGACTAATTCTGGTGTTCTTCAGCATATACTTATCTGAATTCAAACTTTATGGCGTCATAATACTCTTTGCTTTTTTCCTTACAGTGACAAGGGTTAGATCTCTTAAGACGGTGAGGCCCATCAGTAAACAGAGGGAATGGCACTTCCCCACCATAAAAATACTATTGCATCCTTAGCAATCAGTATACACAGGAAGGCCAATATTACTTTTGCATCCTTCCAGAAAACTAAATACAGTACTATTCTGAGGCTACTTGTTAATTCTCATACTTACAGGCATATATAAATTGATAGAATTAGTTTTTTTAACTCGATAGAAATAGGTGTAAGAAGCAAGGTGGGACTATTTTATCTGTTAACAAACTTGCTTTATAAGCATGAGTAGATTCTGCGCAACTTGGCCCAAAAATATCAGCGTCGCAGCAAGGCCCAATAACAGCACGAATCAAACTTGATTGTTCTTTGGTTGGGTTCCAAATCTGGGTAGCTTATGTGTAATGGTATGATTGCAAGGACATAGTAGTTGTAATGGATTGTGAAATGAAAAATGGGCAGAACAATCTGATTATTTATCAACCATGTTCCTACTTTCTTTATAGTACTGCTGAATATAAATAAAAAAATGCCTTCATCATAAATAGATACGTCTCAGTTTTGATGTAATATATATGGACGCGCTATCGTCACCCAGGGTGAAATCTTCACCCCAGTCCATCTCCACACATACACACCCTTCAAAATGTAAGAAAACAAAGGCACTTGAGGTAAGATTACAGCCGTAAGTAGGAAACTGTCCCCGTTCTAGAAAACAAAAGGGACAGACGTAATATTACATTTTGCATGCTAATAAGTTACATCAGGCATTTGAGAAATCCGTACGGCACAACAAAGTAATAACACTATAAAAAACAAAATGATGTTGGGACGTGGAGTTTCTACATCCAGGAGCAAATGCTCCTGGTGTGAACAGTAGCATCAAATAAATTCAAAAAGTAATTCAAAAAATTCTGAAATTTTTTTGTGGCATACTTTCACAAATGTTTGATGTGCATGCAAGATTTCATCGCAAAATCACACTGGTGGAAGGTGTGGTAAAGAAAACAAAATCGATGCTCTGAAAATGTTATTTAACAAAGCATTTTGGAGCTCTGATTTTGTTCTTTTTGGCACGCCTTCCACTAATGTGATTTTGCGATGAAATTTTGCATGCACAACAAACATTTGTGGAAGTATGCCACAAAAAAATTTCATAATTTTTTGAATATTTTTTCTATTTTTTTAATTTTACTGTTCATACCAGGAGCATTTGCTCCTGGGTGTAGAAATGTACTTTCGATGATGTTGCTGTAATTTTAGGATGCGTAGGAGGCGTGCCTGGCTTCTTTTGTAGGATGTGACTGTGTTCCTATAAATTGTTCTTCAGTGTAGTTCTTGTTTGCATTTTTTCTCCAATGTTTTGCACGACAATTGTCAAACGGATCGTCTTTTTTTTGGGCGAGGTACTACATTATCTTGTTGACTAAGACCAGAAACACAAAAAGATTGCTGAGCGTTGTTAACTTTACTTTGAGATGTGCAGATCAAACGAAAATTTTCTCATAGTATGAAATAACCTTGAAAATGCCATATCCAGAATCCTAGAACTGCATTCCAAAATTTTCTCATAGTACATCAGCACTGCAGTGATGATAACAATCCAAAAGCCCATAAACGATGCTCAGCACTGATTGAGATGACAACATTAAAATCTGAAGAACCAAACATATAAGGGACAGATGTATCATCACGAACACAGTAAAATCATGAGCCCATGGAATGGATGGTAGCCCGATGGCTCTAAAATAATGCTATATAACAAATGGAATAACGATCAACATGGCCCTAGGAACAACAAAGCCGTCTAATAAATAGATTCAGTGTATGAAACTAACTAATGGTTCTGGGAAATGTCTCACATAATTAAAACTATCCCTATGAGTATAGAAAAATATCATTTGGAGATAATTGAATGCCATTTGGCGACCAGCAGCATGAAAATTTCTGAAAGCACTATTTCAAAACAGATCTACTACACTGGCATGCCCAACTGCACTGCCCTCACACATATTTGAACTTGGTCTTCAAGAAACTTAACTTGAGGGTGCCCAAAGATTTCCATCAATTTCATATGTTCAACAATCTCTCAAGTAACTGAACAATTCTTATACATGGCCTGGAAGCAACATATAGTATCCTAAGAATAGTACTGACGAAGCCTTTAGCTTCACCTCTCTTCTCAACAATCCTAAATTTTGCTACTAATTATTGGTAAAAGGTCTAAATTTTGAACCAAACAATACCTGTACCCACCATACACTAAAATACGAAGACGTGTTCCAGAAAACTCATTCCTCTCTACCCTCATACAGTTGTCGTCATCCACTTGAATAGACCTGAAAAAACAGAATATTTTTAGTTCTGAGGAGCATACCAACAAACAGGTAGAGACCACCGACAAACAAGAACACATCACACTTGAAGATAGACAGAGGCTTTACTATCTTAAACTGAAAAAAACACAAGGGAAGTTTGGATGTACCGGATTTATGAGAATCACATGAACACACTAGCTACAGGTATGAATCGAAAGTAAACAGAGAAACAAAGACAGAGAGGCCAAGTTCTGTAACTACAATTGCAATGCAACCTAAATCATGTCTTGTACCAAACTGTGCGAGATACAATTGGATAAGATGAAATAAAAGAGATAAAGACTACAAGTTATCCACGCACAATCTCATGAATATGAATTACGTAGCATCAAAACTTAAATACCTTTAAAAGCAGGCTAGCACATGATGTGAACATGCTGACGGAGTACCTAACACTAATTCATGGAAATAGTAAATTGGAGCACAACCAGGATGACAACAGAAAGTCTTTACTACAGCAGAAAAATTAATCGACTAAAATAAATGCATGTCCCTATTCTAGTGGTACAGTAAATACAGGGTAGAAGATATTAACCATATTTGAATGGATGGCTCTGCAAGATAGGAAAATAGGTCACATGTGAACAAAATCAAAGTCTTACAGTATATAGGAATTTCAAACAAAAATAATGGTGCTGATCTTCTTTACGTATCCATGGCTACGGAAAAAATTAAATTGATGGAGCATAGCTAGAATCGCATTTACTCATCAAAAATAGCACATTCCCATCTGGTGTATGCTACAAAAAACAAACAAGCAATAACCTGAAGGAAAAATCGCATTTCCCTGTTATACATGATTACTCTTGCATTGAGAGCAGGTTAAACCAAAATATTAGTGAAGATTGACGGGCTGGATGAGAATCAGTGTCCACCTCTTGGCAATAGAAATAAATCAAACTTAGCTTCCGTGAATATTGACAGGCTGGGAGACGGTCAGTGTCCGCCAACATAAGGTGTCCAACCAACCACATATAAAAATCTAGCAGTTCAGAGTTAGCCCACATTCGCTAGCCGATGTAAGAAATTTGAGAGTTACGAGATGTGGGGCCAACATAAAATAGGAGCATGTACAAATAATACATTTCCAAACTTGCATCCGATATAGATTGCATTTCTTCTTTACATCGACATAAAATAGGAGCACGCCCAGCTATATCGTTCTGTTCATTTCACCATGTATCAACAGATCAAAACTAGAAATAAATAGGTGCTTAGCTATCCAGCGTTAGCCTGAGCTCAATGTGAAAATATGAGAACCAAACCTGAGAAAGTTTACTGTACTGCAGGTGTATGCAGTGCTTTCAAAAAGGTGACAAAGAGCAACAAATGTACCATGAACTGGAAAAAGAAAAGCTGATCCCGCATCTTGCACTTTTCCCTAGTTGATACCATGTCTCACTATTATTCAGGTCTGCGCCTACAATGTCTCACTATTGTTCAGTTCTACGCCTAGAGAAATTCAGAAGCCTTCCACATATAGACAACCACAGGTCAAAGTGAAAATCCGTACTTTTACCAGCACGATTCAAGTTTAAGAAAAGGCACATTTGTGTTCTTTAGTAAGATTAGCTAATCGATAGGTTTAAATCTCGACATATTCAGAATATGATTTCCCCAGATGGCAGTGGCTCAACTAACTCAAACTAACTAGACATTATACTCCCTATCAACAAGCCGGTGACATTGTGCATTAAGGTTACAGTTACTTGGGCACGAATGTTTTGTGCTTCTTTTTGGGGCATGATTTTTCGCTGCGAGGCTTGTTTTTTCACATTTACTTGTACTTTACCCTTTCCGAGTTCTTTATGTGCCATCTGCAACAGAGCATATTTACAATGATGGGATGACCATTGTCATACAGTAGCAGCATCCCAACTCCATTCTATGTAAATGGCTGAACATGGTATTTCTCAATACTATGTGACAGTCTAGTTCGTTCAAAATGGTGGAGCTCCAATGAAGAAACAAAGGGACAGTTTATCTATAACAGAGTAGAAACAGGGCCATCGGCCATCGCCTTTGGCTGGATATAAGAAGATAATGTACTGTTGTTCCTTCTTCTCAGCCTTCTTCTCCTCCTACACCATGACATACGCCTCCTCCTTGAATTGATCCCACCTCCGAGCGCAAGTCTCCACCATCAACCTACATCAGTACATCACCTCTTCATTATGCAAGATCCTCTCTTCTGTTTCTTTTCCTTTCTTTCTCTTCTTCTGCCTTGCTCCCAAAAACCAAGAATCCTAACCCTAGAAATTAAGAAATTTGTGGAGGAGGAGGAAGAGGAGGGAGATCTTGCCAGCGTGAAGAAAGCCGATGATGGAGGGCGACGCCGGAGAAGGCCATTGTCGCCGCCCAGCTCGCGTCGGATCGTTGCCCTGCCTATGTCGCCTCGGTCGCTACCGGTCAGAGGCGCAAAGTGGACTACTTCATGCGCGAGAGAGATGGGAGTACGCCTCGCCTCCGGTTGGTCCCTCTGGTGCCGCCGCAGCGCCGCCGTCGCCGCCTCCGCCATTGCCAAAGAGGAGAGGGTCGAGATAAAGCAACACCTGCCCGAGCCCGTGAAAACCGCTCGCATCTGTCAAACGCTCATGATATAAAAGGTGTCCGGTCAAATGAAAAGAGTGCACACATACAATTTGTGCAAGGTTGGGGCAATGAAAAATAAAAGTTCGCGTGCCATTATAATGAGTGGAAGAGATATATAGACAGAGAGGGATGGGATAAAAGTTGCCTGGTCAAATAGAAAAAGTGCACACATATGATTGTGCAAGGTTCGAGCAATGAAAAGTAAAGGTTCCCATGTCATTATAACGAAAAGGGGGCACAAATAGATAGAGAGGGATAGGATAAAAGGTGACCGCTCAAAGAAAAATAGTGCAGACATACGATTGCGCAAGGTTCAGGCAATGAAAAATAAAGGTTCCCATGTCAATATACTCGGAGAAGATATAGATAGATAGAGAGGGATGAAAAAAATAAGGTTCACATGTAATGTTTGGGCAATCCTAATCCGTCTATCTCTAGATGGAGAGGGATGGGATAAAAGGTGCCCGGTCAAATAAAAAGAGTACACACATACGATTGTGCAAGGTTTGGGCAATGTAAAATAAAGGTTCCCGTGTAATTATAATGAAAGGGGGACACAAATAGATGGAGGGATAGGATAAAAGGTGCCCACTCAAAGAAAAATAGTGCAGACATACGATTGCGCAAGGTTCAGACAATGCAAAATAAAGGTTCCCGTATCAATATACTAAGAGAAGAGATAGAGAGATAGAGAAGGATGAAAAAAGATAAAGGTTCACATGTAATGTTTGGGCAATCCTAATATGTCTACCTCGAGACCAACACACACACACACAAACCCAAAGGGGAGAGAGAGAGAGGGGTTGGGATTCAAATGGAGTGGCTTGATAAAGGATGGTGCCTAAAGGTGTATAACATTCATTGTATAAAAGGTGACCGGTCAAATAAAAGAAGTGCACACATACGATTATACAAGGTTTGGACAATAAAAAATAAAGGTTCCCATGTCGCTATAATGAGAGGAAGAGATAGAGAAAGGGATGGGGTAAAAGGTGCTCAATCAAATAAAAAAAAGTATACACAGACAACGTGCAAGGCGTGACAATGAAAAATAAAGGTCCCTGTGTAAGAATTGGGCAATCCTGATCTATCTATCACTAAACCAAGGTGCGCGCGCGCACACACACATGCGCAAACACCTTGACCACAATAGTAGCGAACCAGACTATGACAACTCCGCAAGTACTTTCAGACATCCGGAGGTACTTGTCCCACGAATCTACGGCCATGCCATAGGAAAGCATCATCAATGCAAAAGCGGACCTGGTGCCTCGGAGGAGCGGCAGAGATCTGGCAAGACCTAGAAGGGCAGGCAGGGTGGTGCAGCGCCGACATCTGTCTGGGATGCAGCGGATACAAAGCAAGGGGGAGGGGTGGAGTGAGAAAGCTGCTACTCCGGATATGGTTTTTTGGGTGGGCCGGGGTGTTAGATGCCTACATTGGCGGGGTCCTGATGCCTCCAAACCACCCCAACTCTGCTTCATATTTGTGGGAATTCGGACACACCTTTTTTTTGTCATGGCGTTGGCTGATGTCCAAAAGTTTAGGGGCGATTTGATGCACCACATTAAGTTGCCGTAATGTAGTTAAGCTAAGTTTTTGTAGCAGTGGCTAGCTTGTAGGTCTGACTAAATAGGATTATCCTTGCCAACAACGTAATATTTAGTTATCCTCAGATTTGTTAGGCTAATCATACATAGTTTGAGTTAGTTAGAACAGTAAAAGTATTTTCGCAAAACTGGTTTCCTAAAATCTGGGTATCAAGCAACTTCTTATCATGTCAAGCATTCTGGGGGCTTGACTGCCCTGGAATTCAGCTGGTGTTGCTCGACACGGATGTCCTGGTTACTGCAAATTATAAAGGTGTAAGTAATTTTGGCCACTTGTATACGTATAATAACTTAACTTGTCTTGCCCACACGGTGGTTATCCTATGTATCGGACTCCTACTTATGACAGGTTCAGTCTGAGAAAGCAACCCAGTCCATTCTCCTTCTATCATCCATGTGCCTCCTGCGCTTTGGTGTGGTTGTGCCCAAGCGAATATGGTACTGCAAGCGCTGGGCAGGTGCGAATCTTCTTCTAATATAGGAGTACTAGATAATTGCCAGTGCGGGTGTTAACATTCTATAGTATGGTAGCCCATGATTATCTTTCATAGTATTTTTCGCGAATACGTAAAGGTTGCATATCTTTTCATTAATAGAGGAGAATAGAGAAAGTACGAGAGATGATACAACACACTACACGAACGCAGGAAGGCGCGAGTATGGTACCCGAAGCAAAGAAAAGAGGGATGCTCAGCCCAAATAGAGGACACACGCAGCTAAACCCACCTAGCCCGGCCTCCGTCCACAAAAGGCAAGGAGACACGGGGCTCAAGACACACGCACACCGTGTCATGGCTAACACAAGGCACCACATCCGAACGATCGCAGCCCTAAACTCGATAGGATCAACGTACTCCCACCTAGAGCGCCAAGAGATCGGCTAGCGGGCGGCAAGACCCGGCCGGGCCAAGGACGGAAACTATGGGAGAAGCACCGATGATGATGTACATAGCACCTAAGGTGCCCACGCCATGAGGTGCAGTCCGAACCGACATGATCGTTTCCATAACTTGAGATCCAACACCGGGGATGCCGAGCAAATAAGACAACGCCTTCGAGAAGGGAAACGACGTTATGGCGTCATCGCTGTCCGATCCGGTGAGCCGGACCGGTGGTTTCCCCCGATGCTCGAAGGGGCTCAGATAGAAGCCATGACAACGCCTTCAAGAAGGTGACGGCACCCGCAAGTGTCGCCGCTACCAGCATCGCAAGCCGACTGGGGATTTCACCCTGGCCGAGTCTGAGCAATCCCACATCAGCCGGTTTGAGATCAGAAGACGAGGAAGTCAACATGTAGATTGGAGCTGCCACCACTAGTAGAAAAGGGGGCAATGGTCCAGGCCGGGTCAGCCCATTAGTCCCGGTTCAGTCCAGAACCGGGACCAATGGGGGCATTGGACCCGGTTCGTGAGCCCAGGGGGCCGGCCGGGCCACGTGGGCCATTGGTCCCGGTTCGTCTGGACCTTTTGGTCCCGGTTGGTGGGACGAACCGGGACCAATGGGCCTGGCTCCTGGCCCACCACCATTGGTCCCGGTTGGTGGCCTGAACCGGGACCAAAGGCTCCCCTTTAGTCCCGGTTCATGCCACGAACCGGGACCAATGAGGTGCCTATATATACCCTCGCCCGCGAGCAGAGCACTCCAGTGCTCTGTTTTTCTCTGGCCGGCGAGGGGAGGGGTTTGTGGTGCTCTAGCTCACCTCCTATGCACATGAGGTGTTCGATGAAATGCCCGAGCCACACTAGTTAAGCTTTCTCCTCTCGAAGCTCGACCTCAAAGCTCCATTTTCCTCGAGATTTGTCTAGATTTAGCGGTCCGTCACGCCCCACCCCCCTTCACCGCCGTCGATCACCCGCGCCGATCTCATCACCGACACCACCGTGGTGAGCCTCTTGTTCTTATCTTCTTTCTGAAAGGAAAAATATTCTTACTTGTATGTTTAGATAGATACTTGTATCATTTTCTTACTTTTATTATTGCATCTTATATAGTGCGATGGTTTTGGTATCCGCCCCCGTCGGCCCTCGTCCTGTCTATGATTCGGATGTGGTATATATATTATCTTTATAACTATTGGTTCATTTATTGTTTATGAAAATTATGCGGACCAACGTGACATATATTTTATTTATCTAGGATGTATGTGAACCGAAATTCCAACCGACCCTATTGTCGAGAGGTTAAATTTAGTTGAAGAAGAAAACAATTTCTTGAAGGAAAAAATAAAAAAATTGAGGAGGAGAAAATGATATTGGAGTTGCTGTTGCGGATGTCGTCGATGATCACAAGATCAAGATGGATGCAATGCGCTTGAAGATTAGAAAGATTAGAAAATATGCCATTCATACCGAGGCTTGGTATCATTATGTCGTTGGATCAATTGTTACCTTCGTTGCGATTATGATCGCCTTTGTTTTCGCATTAAAATGTTTTACATAGTTTCAATGTATGGTTTAATTAATTAGATGCTCTGGAGAGCTATATGTTGTTAGATGAGAACTATGTATGTACTTTGCTTTTAATGTGATGATGAACTTCTATTAATTTGGACACTTAATTATATATAATGCACGCAGATGAATCGGCAATGGATGTACGGTGACAGACACACCTCCGAGTACATTAAGGGCGTGTATGAGTTTCTCGATGCGGCTGAGGCAAACAAGTAGAATGGTTTTATGTGTTGTCCATGCCCTGGTTGCGGGAATACGAAGTCTTACTTTGACCAGAAAATCCTTCACTCCCACCTGCTTTACAAGGGTTTCATGCCACACTATAATGTTTGGACGAGGCACGGAGAAATAGGGGTTATGATGGAAGACGACGAAGAAGAAGAATACGATGACAACTACGTGCCCCCTGAATACCGTGATGCTGCAACGGGGGGAGCTGGTGAAGATCAAGAGGAACCAGACGATGTGCCCAATGATGCTACAACGGGTGAAGGTGCTGAAGATCAAGAGGAACCAGACGATGTGCCCGATGATGATGATCTCCGCCGGGTCATTGTCGATGCAAGGACGCAATGCGAAAGTCAAAAGGAGAAGCTGAAGTTCGATCGCATGTTAGAGGATCACAAAAAAGGGTTGTACCCCAATTGCGAAGATGGCAACACAAAGCTCGGTACCGTACTGGAATTGCTGCAGTGGAAGGCAGAGAATGCTGTGCCTGACAAAGGATTTGAGAAGCTACTGAAAATATTGAAGAAGACGCTTCCAAAGGATAACGAATTGCCTGACAGTACATACGCAGCAAAGAAGGTCGTATGCCCTCTAGGATTGGAGGTGGAGAAGATACATGCATGCCCTAATGACTGCATCCTATACCGCGGTGCATACAAGGATCTGAACGCATGCCCCATATGCGGTGCATTGTGGTATAAGATCAGACGAGATGACCCTGGTGATGTTCACAGCGAGCCCAACAGGAAGAGGGTTCCTGCGAAGGTGATGTGGTATGCTCCTATAATACCACGGTTGAAACGTCTCTTTAGAAACGGAAAGCATGCCAAGTCAATGCGATGGCACAGTGAGGACCGTAAGAAAGACGGGAAGTTGAGAGCACCCGCTGACGGGTCGCAGTGGAGAAAAATCGTGAGAAAGTACTGGGATGAGTTTGCAAAGGACCCAAGGAACGTATGGTTTGCTTTAAGCGCAGATGGCATTAATCCTTTCGTGGAGCAGAGCAGCAATCACAGCACCTGGCCGGTCACTCTATGTATGTATAACCTTCCTCCTTGGATGTGCATGAAGCGGAAGTTTATTATGATGCCAATTCTCATCCAAGGCCCTAAGCAACCCGGCAACGACATTGATGTGTACCTAAGGCCATTAGTTGAAGAACTTTTACAGCTGCGGAATGGAAATGGTATACGTACGTGGGATGAGCACGGACAGGAGGAATTTAACCTAAAGGCGTTGCTGTTCGTGACCATCAACGATTGGCCCGCTCTCAGTAACCTTTCAGGACAGACAAACAAAGGATACCATGCATGCACACACTGTTTAGATGACACTGAAAGTATATACCTGGACAAATGCAGGAAGAATGTGTACCTGGGCCATCGTCGATTTCTTCCGACCAACCATCAATGTCGAAAGAAAGGCAAGCATTTCAAAGTCGAGGCAGATCACCGGAAGAAGCCCGCCATGCGTACCGGTGATCATGTACTTGCTATGGTCAATGATTTACACTACGTAATCTTTGGAAAGGGTCCCGGCACAGTAGCTGTTCCGAATGACGCTGAGGGACACGCACCCATGTGGAAGAAGAAATCTATATTTTGGGACCTACCCTACTGGAAAGACCTAGAGGTCCGCTCTTCAATCGACGTGATGCACGTGACAAAGAACCTTTGCGTGAACCTGCTAGGCTTCTTGGGCGTGTATGGAAAGACAAAAGATACACCTGAGGCACAGGAGGACCTGCAACGTTTGCACCAAAAAGACGGCATGCCTCAGAAGCAGTATGAATGTCCTGCCAGCTACGCTCTTACGAAAGATGAGAAAGAAATCTTCTTTGAATGTCTGCTCAGTATGAAGGTCCCGACTGGCTTCTCGTCGAATATAAAGGGAATAATAAATATCCCAGAGAAAAAGTTCCAGAACCTAAAGTCTCATGACTGCCACGTGATTATGACGCAACTGCTTCCTGTTGCATTGAGGGGGCTTCTACCGGAAAACGTCTGATTAGCCATTGTGAAGCTATGTGCATTTCTCAATGCAATCTCTCAGAAGGTGATCGATCCAAAAATGGTACCAAGGCTAAGGAGTGATGTGGCGCAATGTCTTGTCAGTTTCGAGCTGGTGTTCCCACCATCCTTCTTCAATATCATGACGCATGTCCTAGTTCATCTAGTCGACGAGATTGTCGTTCTAAGGCCCGTATTTCTACACAATATGTTCCCCTTTGAGAGGTTCATGGAAGTCCTAAAGAAATATGTCCGTAACCGCGCTAGGCCAGAAGGAAGCATCTCCATGGGCCATCAAACAGAGGATGTCATCGGGTTTTGTGTTGACTTCATTCCTGGCCTTAAGAAGATAGGTCTCCCTAAATCGCGGTATGAGGGAAGACTGACTGGAAAAGGTACGCTAGGAGCGGACTCAATAATATGCAGGGATGGGCATTCTTGGTCGCAAGCACACTACACAGTTCTACAGAACTCTACCTTGGTGACCCCGTATGTCGATGAACACAAGAACAGTCTGCGCTCCAAACACCCGGAGCAGTGCGACGACTGGATTACATGTGAACACATTAGGACTTTCAGCAGTTGGTTGGAAGCACGTCTCAGAGGTGACAACACTGTTTGTGATGAGTTGTACTTGTTGTCCAGGGGACCATCTTTGACTGTATTGATTTACAAAGGATACGAGATAAATGGGAATACATTTTACACGATTGACCAAGGTCAAAAGAGCACCAACCAAAACAGCGGTGTCCGCTTTGATGCAACAACCGAGAATGGAAAGGACACATATTATGGTTACATAGTGGACATATGGAAACTTGACTACGGACAAGATTTTAAGGTCCCTTTTTTAGGTGCAAATGGGTTAATCTGTCAGGAGGCGGGGTACATGTAGACCCACAGTACGGAATGACAACAGTCGATCTGAAAAATCTTGGGTACACTGACAAACCGTTCGTCCTAGCAAATGATGTGGCACAGGTTATCTATGTGAAGGACATGTCTACCAGACCGAGAAAAAGAAAAAATAAGGAAACGAATACATCATACGATGAGCCAAAGCGGCACATAGTTCTTTCAGGAAAAAGGAACATCCTGGGAGTGGAGGGCAAGACAGACATGTCTGAAGATTATGAAAGGTTTCATGAAATTCCTCCCTTCAATGTCAAGGCTGACCCAAGCGTCCTGATAAACGATGAAGATTATCCATGGTTACGGCGCAATAAGCAAATGACACAAGCGAAGAAAAAGTGAAGACTTTCTCCCACAACTATTATGATGATACCATGCCAAATTTGTAACAGATGAGTATGCTATGCCAACTTTTTAACTATTCAAATTTGAGTTTATAATTTTTCTAAAACTAATGGCACTAACAGAAAGTTTATAATTTTGCTGACCTAAAAGCAAAAAGAATTAAAAAATAAAGCAAAAAACAAACGAAAATAAATAATACAGAAAGCAAAACAAAAACAAAATCCCGTCCCTCTCTGCGTTGTTGAGCTCCTCTCAAAGTGAAAAAAAAATGCCTATAATATTTGTTATGACTAACTAAAATTACCAAATCTGAGTATAATGATAAAACACAGTAATATTAAATAGCAGGAAAAACAATGACTCAAAAATCAATTTTTATTGTAAAGTTATTCATAAACTAGTGACATAAAATAAAAAAGAAATCACTACAAAACTATAAGTATTTAGTTCTAAGTAGAAATGAAAAAAATAGCAAAAAAAATGCCACCAACTGGGCCACCACGGCCTGAATACGACTAGAAACCCAACCATGGGCCAGGATTCAGGCCCGCAGCAGGCCCAGTAGGCCCACAGGCATTGCAGTGACAGATTAGGCTCGAAAGCCTGCAGTTGAGAGGAGCTTGAGAGGGTGGGCGCAGCAGCGCTTATAAACTAATCCCGAGCCCTCTCAACTAGCGAGGTGGGACTAAACTTTTGGGCGCGGGGCAAAGGCCATTGGTCCCGGTTGGTGGGACGAACCGGGACCAAAGGGGTGCATTGGTACCGGTTCGTGGCACCAACCGGTGACCAATGCCCCCTTTAGTCCGTTCGGACCAACCGCGGAGGCCTTTGGTCCCGGTTGGTGGCACCAACCGGGACTAAAGGGGGCATTGGTCCCGGTTTGTGCCACGAACCGGGACCAAAGGCCTGGGTATATAAGTAGCACTTAGGAAAATTTCATCTCATCGACCAGTTGCCCCCGGCCCGCCCGACGACGCCGAGCACATCGACGCCGCCAGGCTGCCCCGACGCCGTCCGCGCGCCCTGCCGTCGCCCCCGACCACGCCGTCGCCGTCGCCCGTGCCTCGCCGTCGCCGTCGCCGACGTCGTCCTGAGCCCGCGCACCCCTGCCCTCGTTGAAGGAAATATGCCCTAGAGGCAATAATAAAGTTATTATTTATTTCCTTATAACATGATAAATGTTTATTATTCATGCTAGAATTGTATTAACCGGAAACATAATACATGTGTGAATACATAGACAAACTTGGTGTCACTAGTATGCCTCTACTTGACTAGCTCGTTAATCAAAGATGGTTATGTTTCCTAACCATGAACAAAGAGTTGTTATTTGATTAACGGGATCACATCATTCGGTGAATGATCTGATTGACATGACCCATTCCATTAGCTTAGCACCCGATCGTTTAGTATGTTGCTATTGCTTTCTTCATGACTTATACATGTTCCTATGACTATGAGATTATGCAACTCCCGTTTGCCGGAGGAACACTTTGTGTGCTACCAAACGTCACAACGTAAATGGGTGATTATAAAGGAGCTCTACAGGTGTCTCCAAAGGTAGATGTTGGGTTGGCGTATTTCGAGATTAGGATTTGTCACTCCGATTGTCGGAGAGGTATCTCTGGGCCCTCTCGGTAATGCACATCACATAAGCCTTGCAAGCATTACAACTAATAAGTTAGTTGTCAGATGATGTATTACGGAACGAGTAAAGAGACTTGCCGATAATGAGATTGAACTAGGTATTGGATACCGACGATCGAATCTCGAGCAAGTAAGATACCGATGACAAAGGGAACAACGTATGTTGTTATGCGGTCTGACCGATGAAGATCTTCGTAGAATATGTAGGAGCCAATATGGGCATCCAGGTCCCGCTATTGGTTATTGACCAGAGATTTGTCTCAGTCATGTCTGCATTGTTCTTGAACCGTAGGGTCCGCACGCTTAACGTTACGATGACAGTTATTATGAGTTTATGCATTTTGATGTACCGAAGTTAGTTCGGAGTCCCGGATGTGATCACGGACATGACGAGGAGTCTCGAAATGGTCGAGACATAAAGATTGATATATTGGAAGCCTATATTTGGACATCGGAATTGTTCTGGGTGAAATCGGGATTTTACCGGAGTACCGGGGGGTTACCGGAACCCCCCGGGGGTTTATTGGGCCTACATGGGCTTTGAGGGAGAAGAGAGAAGGAGGCAGGAGGTGGCCGCGCGCCCCTCCCCTTCCTAGTCTGAATAGGACAAAGGAAGGGGGGCGGCGCCCCCCTTTTCCTTCCTCTCTTCCTCCTCTTTCCCCCTTCTCCCTTTCCAACTAGGAGTCCTACTCCCGGTGGGAGTAGGACTCCCCCTTGGCGCGCCATACCTGGCCGGCCGCCCCCTCCCCTTGGCTCCTTTATATACGGGGGCAGGGGGGCACCCCTATACACACAAGTTGATCCTCGTGATCGTTCCTTAGTCGTGTGCGGTGCCCCCCTCCACCATATTCCACCTCGATCATATCGTTGTAGTGCTTAGGCGAAGCCCTGCGTCGGTAGAACATCATCATCCTCACCACGCCGTTGTGCTGACGGAACTCATTCCCGAAGCTTTGCTGGATCAGAGCCCGGGGAGCGTCATCGAGTTGTACGTGTGCTAAGAACTCGGAGGTGCCGGAGTAACGGTGCTTGGATCGGTCGGATCGGGAAGACGTACGACTACTTCCTCTATGTTGCGTCAACGCTTCTGTTGCGGTCTATGAGGGTACGTAGACAACACTCTCCCCTCTCGTTGCTATGCATCACCATGATCTTGCGTGTGCGTAGGAAATTTTTTGAAATTACTACGAAACCCAACAGTGGCATCCGAGCCTAGGTTTTATGGTTTGATGTTATATGCACGAGTAGAACACAAGTGAGTTGTGGGCAATATAAGTCATACTGCCTACCAGCATGTCATACTTTGGTTCGGCGGTATTGTTGGACGAGGCGACCCGGAACGACATTACGCGTACGGTTACGCGATACCGGTTCTCCCGACGTGCTTTGCACATAGGTGGCTTGCGGGCGACAGTCTCTCCAACTTTAGTTGAACCGAGTGTGGCTACGCCCGGTCCTTGCGAAGGTTAAAACGGCATCAACTTGACAAACTATCGTTGTGGTTTTGATGCGTAGGTGAGATTGGTTCTTGCTTAAGCCCGTAGCAGCCACGTAAAACTTGCAACAACAAAGTAGAGGACGTCTAACTTGTTTTTGCAGGGCATGTTGTGATGTGATATGGCCAAGACATGATGCTAAATTTTATTGTATGAGATGATCATGTTTTGTAACCGAGTTATCGGCAACTGGCAGGAGCCATATGGTTGTCGCTTTATTGTATGCAATGCAATCGCGATGTAATGCTTTACTTTATCACTAAGCGGTAGCGATAGTCGTGGAAGCATAAGATTGGCGAGACGACAACGATGCTATGATGGAGATCAAGGTGTCGCGCCGGTGATGATGGTGATCATGACGGTGCTTCGGAGATGGAGATCACAGGCACAAGATGATGATGGCCATATCATATCACTTATATTGATTGCATGTGATGTTTATCTTTTATGCATCTTATCTTGCTTTGTTTGACGGTAGCATTATAAGATGATCTCTCACTAAATTATCAAGAAGTGTTCTCCCTGAGTATGCACCGTTGCGAAAGTTCTTCGTGCTGAGACACCACGTGATGATCGGGTGTGATAGGTTCTACGTTCAAATACAACGGGTGCAAAACAGTTGCACACGCGGAATACTCAGGTTATACTTGACGAGCCAAGCATATAAAGATATGGCCTCGGAACACGGAGACCGAAAGGTCGAGCGTGAATCATATAGTAGATATGATCAACATAATGATGTTCACCAATGAAACTACTCCATCTCACGTGATGATCGGACATGGTTTAGTTGATTTGGATCACGTGATCACTTAGAGGATTAGAGGGATGTCTATCTAAGTGGGAGTTCTTAAATAATTTGATTAATTGAACTTAAATTTATCATGAACTTAGTACCTGATAGTATCTTGCTTGTTTATGTTTGATTGTAGATAGATGGCTCGTGCTGTTGTTCCGTTGAATTTTAATGCGTTCCTTGAGAAAGCAAAGTTGAAAGATGATGGTAGCAATTACACGGACGTGGTCCGTAACTTGAGGATTATCCTCATTGCTGCACAGAAGAATTACGTCATGGAAGCACCGCTGGGTGCCAGGCCTGCTGCTGGAGCAACACCAGATGTTATGAACGTCTGGCAGAGCAAAGCTGATGACTACTCGATAGTTCAGTGTGCCATGCTTTACGGCTTAGAATCGGGACTTCAACGACGTTTTGAACGTCATGGAGCATATGAGATGTTCCAGGAGTTGAAGTTAATATTTCAAACAAATGCCCGGATTGAGAGATATGAAGTCTCCAATGAGTTCTATAGTTGCAAGATGGAGGAGAACAGTTCTGTCAGTGAGCATATACTCAAAATGTCTGGGTATAATAATCACTTGATTCAATTGGGAGTTAATCTTCCAGATGATTGCGTCATTGACAGAATTCTCCAATCACTGCCACCAAGCTACAAGAGCTTCGTGATGAACTATAATATGCAAGGGATGAATAAGACTATTCCCGAGCTCTTCGCAATGCTGAAAGCTGCAGAGGTAGAAATCAAGAAGGAGCATCAAGTGTTGATGGTCAACAAGACCACTAGTTTCAAGAAAAAGGGCAAAGGAAAGAAGAAGCGGAACTTCAAGAAGAACGGTAAACAAGTTGTTGCTCAAGAGAAGAAACCCAAGTCTGGACCTAAGCCTAAAACTGAGTGCTTCTACTGCAAGCAGACTGGTCACTGGAAGCGGAACTGCCCCAAGTATTTGGCGGATAAGAAGGATGGCAAGGTGAACAAAGGTATATGTGATATACATGTTATTGATGTGTACCTTACTAATGCTCGCAGTAGCACCTGGGTATTTGATACTGGTTCTGTTGCTAATATTTGCAACTCGAAATAGGGACTAAGGATTAAGCGAAGATTGGCTAAGGACGAGGTGACGATGCGCGTGGGAAACGGTTCCAAAGTCGATGTGATCGCGGTCGGCACGCTACCTCTACATCTACCTTCGGGATTAATATTAGACCTAAATAATTGTTATTTGGTGCCAGCGTTGAGCATGAACATTATATCTGGATCTTGTTTGATGCGAGACGGTTATTCATTTAAATCAGAGAATAATGGTTGTTCTATTTATATGAGTAATATCTCTTATGGTCATGCACCCTTGTAGAGTGGTCTATTCTTGTTGAATCTTGATAGTAGTGATACACATATTCATAATGTAGGAACCAAAAGATGCAGAGTTGATAATGATAGTGCAACTTATTTGTGGCACTGCCGTTTAGGTCATATCGGTGTAAAGCGCATGAAGAAACTCCATACTGATGGACTTTTGGAACCACTTGATTATGAATCACTTGGTACTTGCGAACCGTGCCTCATGGGCAAGATGACTAAAACACCGTTCTCCGGTACTATGGAGAGAGCAACAGATTTGTTGGAAATCATACATACAGATGTATGTGGTCCGATGAATGTTGAGGCTCGTTATTTTCTCACCTTCACAGATGACTTAAGCAGATATGGGTATATCTACTTAATGAAACATAAGTCTGAAACATTTGAAAAGTTCAAAGAATTTCAGAGTGAAGTTGAAAATCATCGTAACAAGAAAATAAAGTTTCTACGATCTAATCGTGGAGGAGAATATTTGAGTTACGAGTTTGGTGTACATTTGAAAAATTGTGGAATAGTTTCGCAACTCACGCCACCCGGAACACCACAGCGTAATGGTGTGTCCGAATGTCGTAATCGTACTTTACTAGATATGGTGCGATCTATGATGTCTCTTACTGATTTACCGCTATCGTTTTGGGGATACGCTCTAGAGACGGCCGCATTCACGTTAAATAGGGCACCATCAAAATCCGTTGAGACGACGCCTTATGAACTATGGTTTGGCAAGAAACCAAAGTTGTCGTTTCTGAAAGTTTGGGGCTGCGATGCTTATGTGAAAAAGCTTCAACCTGATAAGCTCGAACCCAAATCGGAGAAATGTGTCTTCATAGGATATCCAAAGGAAACTATTGGATACACCTTCTATCACAGATCCGAAGGCAAGACTTTTGTTGCTAAATTCGGAAACTTTCTAGAGAAGGAGTTTCTCTCGAAAGAAGTGAGTGGGAGGAAAGTAGAACTTGACGAGGTAAATGTACCTGCTCCCTTATTGGAAAGTAGTGCATCACAGAGAACTGTTTCAGTGACACCTACACCAATTAGTGAGGAAGCTAATGATGATGATCATGAAACTTCAGATCAAGATACTACTGAACCTCGTAGATCAACTAGAGTGAGATCCGCGCCAGAGTGGTACGGTAATCCTGTTCTAGAAGTCATGCTACTAGATCATGATGAACCTACGAACTATGAAGAAGCGATGGTGATCCCAGATTCCGCAAAATGGCTTGAAGCCATGAAATCTGAGATGGGATCCATGTATGAGAACAAAGTATGGACTTTGGTTGACTTGCCCGATGATCGGCAAGCAATTGAGAATAAATGGATCTTCAAGAAGAAGACTGACACTGACGGTAATATTACTGTCTACAAAGCTCGACTTGTCGCAAAAGGTTTTCGACAAGTTCAAGGGGTTGACTACGATGAGACCTTCTCACCCGTACCGATGCTTAAGTCTGTCCGAATCATGTTAGCAATTGCCGCATTTTATGATTATGAAATTTGGCAAATGGATGTTAAAACTGCATTCCTGAATGGATTTCTGGAAGAAGAGTTGTATATGATGCAACCGGATGGTTTTGCCGATCCAAAGGGAGCTAACAAAGTGTGCAAGCTCCAGCGATCCATTTATGGACTGGTGCAAGCCTCTCGGAGTTGGAATAAACGCTTTGATAGTGTGATCAAAGCATTTGGTTTTATACAGACTTTCGGAGAAGCCTGTATTTACAAGAAAGTGAGTGGGAGCTCTGTAGCATTTCTGATATTATATGTGGATGACATATTGCTGATTGGAAATGATATAGAATTTCTGAATAGCATAAAGGGATACTTGAATAAGAGTTTTTCAATGAAAGACCTCGGTGAAGCTGCTTACATATTAGGCATAAAGATCTATAGAGATAGATCAAAACGCTTAATTGGACTTTCACAAAGCAGATACCTTGACAAGATTTTGATGAAGTTCAAAATGGATCAAGCAAAGAAAGGGTTCTTGCCTGTGTTACAAGGTGTGAAGTTGAGTCAGACTCAATGCCCGACCACTGCAGAAGATAGAGAGAAAATGAAAGATGTTCCCTATGCTTCAGCCATAGGCTGTATCATGTATGCGATGATGTGTACCAGACCTGATGTGTGCCTTGCTATAAGTTTGGCAGGGAGGTACCAAAGTAATCCAGGAGTGGATCACTGGACAGCGGTCAAGAACATCCTGAAATACCTGAAAAGGACTAAGGATATGTTTCTCGTATATGGAGGTGACAAAGAGCTCATCGTAAACGGTTACGTTGATGCAAGCTTTGACACTGATCCGGACGATTCTAAATCGCAAACCGGATACGTGTTTACATTAAACGGTGGAGCTGTCAGTTGGTGCAGTTCTAAACAAAGCGTCGTAGCGGGATCTACATGTGAAGTAGAGTACATAGCTGCTTCGGAAGCAGCAAATGAAGGAGTCTGGATGAAGGAGTTCATATCCGATCTAGGTGTCATACCTAGTGCATCGGGTCCAATGAAAATATTTTGTGACAATACTGGTGCAATTGCCTTGGCAAAGGAATCCAGATTTCACAAGAGAACCAAGCACATCAAAAGACGCTTCAATTCCATCCGGGACTAGTTCAGGTGGGAGACATAGAGATTTGCAAGATACATACGGATCTGAATGTAGCAGACCCGTTGACTAAGCCTCTTCCACGAGCAAAACATGATCAGCACCAAGGCTCCATGGGTGTTAGAATCATTACTGTGTAATCTAGATTATTGACTCTAGTGCAAGTGGGAGACTGAAGGAAATATGCCCTAGAGGCAATAATAAAGTTATTATTTATTTCCTTATATCATGATAAATGTTTATTATTCATGCTAGAATTGTATTAACCGGAAACATAATACATGTGTGAATACATAGACAAACAGAGTGTCACTAGTATGCCTCTACTTGACTAGCTCGTTAATCAAAGATGGTTATGTTTCCTAACCATGAACAAAGAGTTGTTATTTGATTAACGGGATCACATCATTAGGTGAATGATCTGATTGACATGACCCATTCCATTAGCTTAGCACCCGATCGTTTAGTATGTTGCTATTGCTTTCTTCATGACTTATACATGTGTCTCCAAAGGTACATGTTGGGTTGGCGTATTTCGAGATTAGGATTTGTCACTCTGATTGTCGGAGAGGTATCTCTGGGCCCTCTCGGTAATGCACATCACTTAAGCCTTGCAAGCATTGCAACTAATGAGTTAGTTGCGGGATGATGTATTACGGAACGAGTAAAGAGACTTGCCAGTAACAAGATTGAACTAGGTATTGGATACCGACGATCGAATCTCGGGCAAGTAACATACCGATGACAAAGGGAACAACGTATGTTGTTATGCGGTCTTACCGATAAAGATCTTCGTAGAATATGTAGGAGCCAATATGGGAATCCAGGTCCCGCTATTGGTTATTGACCAGAGATTTGTCTCAGTCATGTCTGCATTGTTCTCGAACCGTAGGGTCCGCACGCTTAACGTTACGATGACAGTTATTATGAGTTTATGCATTTTGATGTACCGAAGTTAGTTCGGAGTCCCGGATGTGATCACGGACATGACGAGGAGTCTCGAAATGGTCGAGACATAAAGATTGATATATTGGAAGCCTATATTTGGACATCGGAATTGTTCTGGGTGAAATCGGGATTTTACCGGAGTACCGGGGGGTTACCGGAACCCCCCGGGGGTTTATTGGGCCTACATGGGCTTTGAGGGAGAAAAGAGAAGGAGGCAGGAGGTGGCCACGCGCCCCTCCCCTTCCTAGTCCGAATAGGACAAAGGAAGGGGGGCGGCGCCCCCCCTTTCCTTCCTCTCTTCCTCCTCTTTCCCCCTTCTCCCTTTCCAACTAGGAGTCCTACTCCCGGTGGGAGTAGGACTCCCCCTTGGCGCGCCATACCTGGCCGGCCGCCCCCTCCCCTTGGCTCCTTTATATACGGGGGCAGGGGGGCACCCCTATACACACAAGTTGATCCTCGTGATCGTTCCTTAGCCGTGTGTGGTGCCCCCCTCTACCATATTCCACCTCGATCATATCGTTGTAGTGCTTAGGTGAAGCCCTGCGGCGGTAGAACATCATCATTGTCACCACGCCGTTGTGCTGACGGAACTCATCCCCGAAGCTTTGCTGGATCGGAGCCCGGGGAGCGTCATCGAGCTGTACGTGTGCTAAGAACTCGGAGGTGCCGGAGTAACGGTGCTTGGATCGGTCGGATCGGGAAGACGTACGACTACTTCCTCTATGTTGCGTCAACGCTTCCGTTGCGGTCTATGAGGGTACGTAGACAACACTCTCCCCTCTCGTTGCTATGCATCACCATGATCTTGCGTGTGTGTAGGAATTTTTTTGAAATTACTACGAAACCCAGCACCTCTTTAGTCCCGGTTGGTGCCACCAACCGGGACCAAAGGCCTCTTTTCAGCAGCCCAAAGGGCGGGAAGCGGCGGCCTTTGGTCCCGGTTGTTGGCACCAACCGGGACTAAAGAGGGGCATTGGTACCGGTTTGTGGCGCCAACCGGGACCAATGCCCCCCTTTGGTCCCGGTTCGCCCCACCAACCGGGACCAACGGCCTTGTGCTGCCCCGCGCCCAAAAGTTTAGTCCCACCTCGCTAGTTGAGAGGGCTCGGGAGTGGTTTATAAGCGCTGCTGCGCCCACCCTCTCGAGCTCCTCTCAACTGCAGGCTTTCGGGCCTAATCTGTCACTGCAATGCCTGTGGGCCTACTGGGCCTGCTGCGGGCCTGAATCCTGGCCCATGGTTGGGTTTCTAGTCGTATTCAGGCCGTGGTGGCCCAGTAGGTGGCATTTTTTTGCTATTTTTTTCATTTCTACTTAGAACTAAATACTTATAATTTTGTAGTGATTTCTTTTTTATTTTATGTCACAAAAATTATGAACTTTCTGTTAGTGCAATTAGTTTTAAAATTAGAATAGTTTAAATTTGAATTTTTTAAAATTTGTGTGAATCACTAGTTTATGAATAACTTTACAATAAAAATTGATTTTTGAGTCATTGTTTTTCCTGCTATTTAATATTACTGTATTTTATCATTATACTCAACTAGTAAAGTGGCCCGCTCTTCGCGCGGGCTAGTATTTAATATAATTAGATGGAAATAGTTGATATAAGTTCTTTGCGCTGGTCATGAACTTGTGATTTCAAGGATATAAGATTTACCCCTTTAATATTTTGGGGAAATATCTGGAGGCTATGGCGTTGCTGAATTATTTTAGTGCTACGTGCTTGAATCCATGGGTTTGCCTAATGCGCCTGCAGTGATGTGTACATGGTGTGCAGTTGGCGTGACAATACCGTTTAGACGTATTAAAGTTTCTTGTTTGTAGTATATAAGTTTTTCCTGAGAAGTATCATATGCTCAAATTTGAGTAAATATTGGTGATTTTCTAATGATTATTTCTTTTTATTCACATTCCCATGAAGTATATGTTAGCATGGTTTTATTTTTAAAAAAGTTTACATGACCGCAAAATACATATTTACGCAAAATAGAAGTATATGCACTATGTTTTTTTCCTTATATCATGTACACTAATCATAGGTGTTTTTTTTATGTCATAGTTATTTTTATTAGAACAATTCATAGATAATTATTTGTGTTATTTGTAGTAAAATAACTTTTTCATACTTTAATGATTAATTGGGCTTTTAGCCCAACAGACTCAAGCAGATGCACACAGCGTCCATGCATCTCTCACACCTTCACAGAGAGGTTGGTCTTGCCCGATCCCCTTTGTCCAATTTCTCCCTTCCTTTTTCCGTTTTCTCCCGGGTTCTTGTTGTTGGTTTGATGTCCAACTACTCTTAGAGCAAAGACACGCTCCTTTCTCCGTTGACTCCCAGATTGATGCCGCCGGCTGATGTCCAGCTACGCAAAGAGCAACATTGGTGCTGTTGTTTATTCGTTGTGGGCATGGATCTCATCTCCTGTAGCCAGCTTGGATTCGGACTTAGTTCATCCTCCAGAAGACACATCCATATTAATGAAAATCAAGGCTGGTCGACACGTCGTCTTTGTCCTCAATAGCGGCTGCCATCTTCCGCCTCCAGGTCAAACTTTTTTTCCTTCCCTATTCCTATCATATTTCCCTCTTTTTCTTATCCTTTTCCCGTGTTTTTATTGTTGAACTGGTGTCATTAAGGTAGTGAAAATATTAACATTTTATGCCTATCCACTTTATTCGTGCTTGGGATCGACATTGGCAGCTGGCCTTGGATATTAGCTTATTTATCATTTTTATTAACCCATCGGACAATTTAAGGAAACAACGTCTAAGGAAACAAACTACACAAAGTTCTGTCCGGAGTTATGCTATTCTAAGTATATCTACAATCTATTTCTATATCCGGTCTTCATATTGAACTCAACTTGTATGTGGGCATATTTTATTTTTGCTCCGGACAGAACTTTGTGTAGTTTGTTTCCTTAGACGTTGTTTCCTTTTTTTTCCTCCCTCTATTTCGTAATCAAGGTACGAACGATGGGTGTGTATGTGACTTTATTCCAAAAAGTAGGTAGGATTCAGCCACACGTATAGGCTAAGGATATTCCAAAAATGATAATTGTATTTTCTTCCTTTTTGAGATGGAGTAGTCTTAGATCTAATCTATTCATTACGTCTTTTAAGTTTTGGGTCCACCAAATAAACGACCAGATATTTCTAATTATTGTGGTAATTTTTAGCTTATTTATCTTTTTCTTGATTAACCCATCAAGCACTTTTTATATATAACAGATTTTTGCTGGGAAAATAAAGTTTTTGATATTCATATTATGGCATTAGAAATGAATAGCGTGATTTTGTGACCACTTCTAAATTTGATATTCATATTCAATTTGTATGCTTAGTAAGGACTGGAAAACTCAATAAAACTTTTTTTGGTTCAATAAATGGCAGTGGCTTGTATGGGACCATAATTCTTATTCGATCCATATGCTGAGTAAGGACCGATGAATGTAAACAATTACATGTCATAATAAAATCAACCTTTCAAAAAGAATAGTGAAACTATTTTATGCCTTTTAAGTACAATATTAAAAATATTGTGTATGTCTAGTAGAGTAATTATTTTGTCTTTCTATACTGAACACTAGTAGAAAACGGACCATTAGTATCGATTTGTAAGGGCCTTTAGTGCCGGTTATGGAACCGGCACTAAAGTTTCGGCACTAAAGCCCCCCCCCCCCCCTTAGTACCGGTTCGGCACGAACCGGCGCTAAAGTGCCACCACGTGGCGTGAGCTTGCGCCCTGGTACGGGGGACCTTTAGTACCGGTTGGTGTTACCAACCGGTACTAAAGGTTTTCTTTAGAATTTTTTTTTTGAAAATTTTGGAAAAAAAATTTAATTTTTTTTTTCATTTTTAATTTTCCTGAATTATTTGATGATTTAGTCTCTAATCACCTCTCTTAACTGCTCAAGTGTGGATCACTCATTCCATATCATCTAACTTCCCGACCGGTTACCCATCCCTCTCACTACTCCAGTCCGAGCACGCTTAACTTTCAGGTTCTATTCTCCTTCGTTTCCGAGTCTGCACTTGTTGTTTTCCTGACAATAGTAAGATGTCAATCCTATTAACCTTCAGGAATTTTTCTTGAGCATGAAGTGACACATTTCACTGTTTGAGTTTGAAACTATTGTTTTAAAAAACAATAATTATTTAGTAACACTAATATTTCTTGAATAATTAGTTTGACCATTGTTTGATCACAGTTTGACCACAGTTTGATCAGATTTGACCAAAATTGAAATAACTGAAATAATTATTTAGTAACACTAATATTCTAGAATAATTAGTTTGACCATTGTTTGACCAAAGTTTGCCCACTGTTTGAATATTTTTCAATTTTTTCCACTCTAGATCTTAAAAGCCCCGTAACTTTTTTCCATTAGGTTTTTGAGGATTTTGAAAATGTTTAACGGGGTTCCCCCGGTTAAGTTTGGATGTAACTTTTCGAGTAGATGATTTTTCATATAGAAAACTTTTTCGTCCGAGTTAGTATGCAAAAGTTATGCCCATTTTTACAAATTTCAGAGAGATTTTGCAAATAAAGTCAAAATTCACATTTGCAAATTTTCCCAACAACTAGACCACATATCACATGAGGAACTTATTTTCTTTTATTTTTTTGACATTTCCATTAGTTTCTTTTTTTTTAAAAAAACTGAAAAGGCGATCCAGGGGGGGTAGAGTTTGTGTCTCCAACCGGTACTATAAGTCAGACCCCTTTAGTACCGGTTCATGGCACGAACCGGTACTAAAGGTTCGACCTTTAGTACCGGTTCATGCCATGAACCGGTACTAAAGGTGATCGTGGGGCCCCGGCCTGACGCCAGCCTGCCACCACCCCTTATTCAAGTAGGCCATAATATATAAGCAGCTTCTCCAAGGTCCTTCATTGAAAAACTCTTATTCAAGTAGGCCATAATGCTGTCCAAGAGTTCTATATCATTTCCCATCAAAAGTATGTCATCTACATATAATATGAGAAATGCTAGAGAGCTCCCACTCACTTTCTTATAAACGCAGGCTTCTCCATAAGTCTGCGTAAACCCAAATGCTTTGATCATCTCATCAAAGCGAATGTTCCAACTCCGAGATGCTTGCACCAGCCCATAAATCGAGCGTTGGGGCTTGCACACCTTGTTAGCATTCTTAGGATCGACAAAACCTTCTGGCTGCATCATATACAATTCTTCCTTAAGGAAACCATTAAGGAATGCCGTTTTGACGTCCATTTGCCATATCTCATAATCATAGAATGCGACAATTGCTAACATGATTCAGACGGACTTTAGCTTCGCTACCGGTGAGAAAGTCTCATCGTAGTCAACCCCTTGAACTTATCGATAACCCTTAGCGACAAGCCGATCTTTATAGATGGTCACATTACCATCCGCGTCTGTCTTCTTTTTAAAGATCCATTTATTTTCTATGGCTCGCCGCTCAACAGGCAAGTCAGTCAAAGTCCATACTTCGTTTTCATACATGGATCCTATCTCGGATTTCATGGCTTCTAGCCATTTGTCGGAATCCGGGCCCACCATCGCTTCTTCATAGTTTGAAGGTTCATCATTGTCTAACAACATGATTTCCAAGACAGCGTTGCCGTACCACTCTGGTGCGGAACGTGTCCTTGTGGACCTTCGAATTTCAGTAGGAGCTTGAACAGAAGTATCTTGATCATCATCATTAACTTCCTCTCTAGTCGGTGCAGGCACCTCAGGAACATTTTCTTGAGTTGCGCCATTTTCCGGTTCAAGAGGTAATACCTCATCAAGTTCTACTTTCCTCCCACTTACTTCTTTCGAGAGAAACTCTTTCTCTAAAAAGGATCCATTCTTGGCAACAAAGATCTTGCCTTCGGATCTGAGGTAGAAGGTATACCCAATAGTTTCTTTAGGGTATCTTATAAAGACGCACTTTTCCGACTTGGGTTCGAGCTTTTCAGGTTGAAGTTTCTTGACATAAGCATCGCATCCCCAAACTTTTAGAAACGACAGCTTAGGTTTCTTCCCAAACCATAATTCATACGGTGTCGTCTCAACGGATTTCGACGGAGCCCTATTTAAAGTGAATGCGGCAGTCTCTAAAGCATAGCCCCAAAAAGATAGCGGTAAATCGGTAAGAGACATCATAGATCGCACCATATCTAATAGAGTGTGATTACGACGTTCGGACACACCATTACGCTGAGGTGTTCCAGGCGGCGTGAGTTGTGAAACTATTCCACATTTTCTTAAGTGTGTGCCAAATTCATGACTCAAGTATTCTCCTCCACGATCTGATCGCAAAAACTTGATTTTTTTGTCACGTTGATTCTCAACCTCACTCTGAAATTTCTTGAACTTTTCAAAGGTCTCAGACTTGTGTTTCATTAAGTAGACATACCCATATCTACTCAAGTCATCAGTGAGGGTGAGAACATAACGATAGCCACCGCGAGCCTCAACACTCATTGGACCGCACACATCCGTATGTATGATTTCCAACAAATCTGTTGCTCTCTCCATAGTACCGGAGAACGGTGTTTTAGTCATCTTGCCCATGAGGCACGGTTCGCAAGTACCAAGTGATTCATAATCAAGTGGTTCCAAAAGTCCATCAGTATGGAGTTTCTTCATGCGCTTTACACCGATATGACCTAAACGGCAGTGCCACAAATAAGTTGCACTATCATTATCAACTCTGCATCTTTTGGTTCCTACATTATGAATATGTGTATCACTACTATCAAGATTCAACAAGAATAGACCACTCTACAAGGGTGCATGACCATAAGAGATATTACTCATATAAATAGAACAACCATTATTCTCTGATTTAAATGAATAACCGTCTCGCATCAAACAAGATCCAGATATAATGTTCATGCTCAACGCTGGCACCAAATAACAATTATTTAGGTCTAATATTAATCCCGAAGGTAGATGTAGAGGTAGCGTGCCGACCGCGATCACATCGACTTTGGAACCGTTTCCCACGCGCATCGTCACCTCGTCCTTAGCCAATCTTCGCTTAATCCTTAGTCCCTATTTCGAGTTGCAAATATTAGCAACAGAACCAGTATCAAATACCCAGGTGCTACTGCGAGCATTAGTAAGGTACACATCAATAACATGTATATCACATATACCTTTGTTCACCTTGCCATCCTTCTTATCCGCCAAATACTTGGGGCAGTTCCGCTTCCAGTGACCAGTCTGCTTGCAGTAGAAGCACTCAGTTTTAGGCTTAGGTCCAGACTTGGGTTTCTTCTCTTGAGCAACAACTTGTTTACCGTTCTTCTTGAAGTTCCGCTTCTTCTTTCCTTTGCCCTTTTTCTTGAAACTAGTGGTCTTGTTGACCATCAACACTTGATGCTCCTTCTTGATTTCTACCTCTGCAGCTTTCAGCATTGCGAAGAGCTCGGGAATAGTCTTATTCATCCCTTGCATATTATAGTTCATCACGAAGCTCTTGTAGCTTGGTGGCAGTGATTGGAGAATTCTGTCAATGACGCAATCATCTGGAAGATTAACTCCCAATTGAATCAAGTGATTATTATACCCAGACATTTTGAGTATATGCTCACTGACAGAACTGTTCTCCTCCATCTTGCAACTATAGAACTCATTGGAGACTTCATATCTCTCAATCCGGGCATTTGTTTGAAATATTAACTTCAACTCCTGGAACATCTCATATGCTCCATGACGTTCAAAACGTCGTTGAAGTCCCGATTCTAAGCCGTAAAGCATGGCACACTGAACTATCGAGTAGTCATCAGCTTTGCTCTGCCAGACGTTCATAACATCTGGTGTTGCTCCAGCAGCAGGCCTGGCACCCAGCGGTGCTTCCATGACGTAATTCTTCTGTGCAGCAATGAGGATAATCCTCAAGTTACGGACCACGTCCGTGTAATTGCTACCATCATCTTTCAACTTTGCTTTCTCAAGGAACGCATTAAAATTCAACGGAACAACAGCACGAGCCATCTATCTACAATCAAACATAAACAAGCAAGATACTATCAGGTACTAAGTTCATGATAAATTTAAGTTCAATTAATCAAATTATTTAAGAACTCCCACTTAGATAGACATCCCTCTAATCCTCTAAGTGATCACGTGATCCAAATCAACTAAACCATGTCCGATCATCACGTGAGATGGAGTAGTTTCATTGGTGAACATCATTATGTTGATCATATCTACTATATGATTCACGCTCGACCTTTCGGTCTCCGTGTTCCGAGGCCATATCTTTATATGCTTGGCTCGTCAAGTATAACCTGAGTATTCCGCGTGTGCAACTGTTTTGCACCCGTTGTATTTGAACGTAGAACCTATCACACCCGATCATCACGTGGTGTCTCAGCACGAAGAACTTTCGCAACGGTGCATACTCAGGGAGAACACTTCTTGATAATTTAGTGAGAGATCATCTTATAATGCTACCGTCAATCAAAGCAAGATAAGACGCATAAAAATAAACATCACATGCAATCAAATATAAGTGATATGATATGGCCATCATCATCTTGTGCCTGTGATCTCCATCTCCGAAGCACCGTCATGATCACCATCATCACCGGCGCGACACCTTGATCTCCATCATAGCATCGTTGTCGTCTCGCCAATCTTATGCTTCCACGACTATCGCTACCGCTTAGTGATAAAGTAAAGCATTACATCGCGATTGCATTGCATACAATAAAGCGACAACCATATGGCTCCTGCCAGTTGCCGATAACTCGGTTACAAAACATGATCATCTCATACAATAAAATTTAGCATCATGTCTTGGCCATATCACATCACAACATGCCCTGCAAAAACAAGTTAGACGTCCTCTACTTTGTTGTTGCAAGTTTTACGTGGCTGCTACGGGCTTAAGCAAGAACCAATCTCACCTACGCATCAAAACCACAACGATAGTTTGTCAAGTTGATGCCGTTTTAACCTTCGCAAGGACCGGGCGTAGCCACACTCGGTTCAACTAAAGTTGGAGAGACTGTCGCCCGCAAGCCACCTATGTGCAAAGCACGTCGGGAGAACCGGTATCGCGTAACCGTACGCGTAATGTCGTTCCGGGTCGCCTCGTCCAACAATACCGCCGAACCAAAGTATGACATGCTGGTAGGCAGTATGACTTATATTGCCCACAACTCACTTGTGTTCTACTCGTGCATATAACATCAAACCATAAAACCTAGGCTCGGATGCCACTGTTGGGTTTCGTAGTAATTTCAAAAAATTTCCTACGCACACGCAAGATCATGGTGATGCATAGCAACGAGAGGGGAGAGTGTTGTCTACGTACCCTCATAGACCGCAACAGAAGCGTTGACGCAACATAGAGGAAGTAGTCGTACGTCTTCCCGATCCGACCGATCCAAGCACCGTTACTCCGGCACCTCCGAGTTCTTAGCACACGTACAACTCGATGACGCTCCCCGGGCTCTGATCCAGCAAAGCTTCGGGAATGAGTTCCGTCAGCACAACGGCGTGGTGAGGATGATGATGTTCTACCGACGCAGGGCTTCGCCTAAGCACTACAACGATATGATCGAGGTGGAATATGGTGGAGGGGGGCACCGCACACGACTAAGGAACGATCACGAGGATCAACTTGTGTGTATAGGGGTGCCCCCCTGCCCCCGTATATAAAGGAGCCAAGGGGAGGGGGCGGCCGGCCAGGTATGGCGCGCCAAGGGGGAGTCCTACTCCCACCGGGAGTAGGACTCCTAGTTGGAAAGGGAGAAGGGGGAAAGAGGAGGAAGAGAGGAAGGAAAAGGGGGGCGCCGCCCCCCTTCCTTTGTCCTATTCAGACTAGGAAGGGGAGGGGCGCGCGGCCACCTCCTGCCTCCTTCTCTCTTCTCCCTCAAAGCCCATGTAGGCCCAATAAACCCCCGGGGGGTTCCGGTAACCCCCCGGTACTCCGGTAAAATCCCGATTTCACCCAGAACAATTCCGATGTCCAAATATAGGCTTCCAATATATCAATCTTTATGTCTCGACCATTTCGAGACTCCTCGTCATGTCCGTGATCACATCCGGGACTCCGAACTAACTTCGGTACATCAAAATGCATAAACTCATAATAACTGTCATCGTAACGTTAAGCGTGCGGACCCTACGGTTCAAGAACAATGCAGACATGACTGAGACAAATCTCTGGTCAATAACCAATAGCGGGACCTGGATGCCCATATTGGCTCCTACATATTCTACGAAGATCTTCATCGGTCAGACCGCATAACAACATACGTTGTTCCCTTTGTCATCGGTATCTTACTTGCTCGAGATTCGATCGTCGGTATCCAATACCTAGTTCAATCTCATTATCGGCAAGTCTCTTTACTCGTTCCGTAATACATCATCTGACAACTAACTTATTAGTTGTAATGCTTGCAAGGCTTATGTGATGTGCATTACCGAGAGGGCCCAGAGATACCTCTCCGACAATCGGAGTGACAAATCCTAATCTCGAAATACGCCAACCCAACATCTACCTTTGGAGACACCTGTAGAGCTCCTTTATAATCACCCATTTACGTTGTGACGTTTGGTAGCACACAAAGTGTTCCTCCGGCAAACGGGAGTTGCATAATCTCATAGTCATAGGAACATGTATAAGTCATGAAGAAAGCAATAGCAACATACTAAACGATCGGGTGCTAAGCTAATGGAATGGGTCATGTCAATCAGATCATTCACCGAATGATGTGATCCCGTTAATCAAATAACAACTCTTTGTTCATGGTTAGGAAACATAACCATCTTTGATTAACGAGCTAGTCAAGTAGAGGCATACTAGTGACACCAAGTTTGTCTATGTATTCACACATGTATTATGTTTCCGGTTAATACAATTCTAGCATGAATAATAAACATTTATCATGTTATAAGGAAATAAATAATAACTTTATTATTGCCTCTAGGGCATATTTCCTTCAAGAAGGGCATTGGTACCGGTTCGTGGCGCCAACCGGGACCAAAGGCCTGGGTATATAAGTAGCACTTAGGAAAATTTGACGAACTCATCGCCAGTTGCCCCCAGGCCCGCCCGACGACGCCGAGCACATCAACGCCGCCAGGCTGCCCTGACGCCGTCCGCCGCCCTGCCGTCGCCCCCGACCGCGCCGTCACCGTCGCCCGTGCCTCGCCGTCGCCGTCGCCGACGTCGTCCCCAAGCCCGCGCACCCCTGCCATCGCCCCCGAGCGCGCGCGCCTCCGCCGTCCCCGAGCCTTCCTCGTCGCCGACGCCACCTCGGGGTGAGCGCCGCCCTGTTCCCCTGCTCCTCCCCCTGTACTGGCCTCCGACGCCGCCGCGCGCTGCCATCGCGCCGCCGCCCCTGCCCTTCGTTGCCGCCTCGCGCCGCCCCTGCCTGCGCGGCCGCCGCGCGCCGCCCTGCCCTGCGCGGCCGCCGCGCACCGCCCCTGCCCTTCGCTGCCGCCGCCCCTGCCCTTATTTTTTTTAGTTTAATTTTTTTTCATATGTGTATGTATAGTGTATGTATAATGTATACGTGTATGTGTATGTATATGTGTATGTATATGTCTATGTATAATCTATATGTGTATGTATATGTGTATGTGGTTAGTTTAATTTTTTTTGTTCATAGAAATTTTGTTCATATATATATAAAGTTTTTTGTTCATAGAAAGTTTTTTGTTCATATATAGAAAGTTAGAAGAAAATTTAGAATATGCTAAAATTTAGAAGAAAAAGAAGGATAGGAAAGAAGAAAATAAGAAGGGGAAGAAAGAAGAAGAGGAGAGGAAGAAGAGGAGAAATAAATAAGAAGAGGAAAAAAGAAGAAAAAGAAGAGGAGAAGAAGAAAGGAATAGAGGAGAAGAAGAAAAAAAATAGAAATTTCTATTTTTTTTCTTCTCCTCTATTCCTTTCTTCTTCTCCTCTTTTTTTTTCTTCGATCTTCTCCTCTATTCCTTTCTTCTTCTACTCTATTCCCTCTCCCGATAACTTCAACACGAGGCGGGGTCGATATACCCCTCGGATAACTTCGCGAGGCGGGGTCGATATACCCCTTGGATAACTTCGACATGAGGGGCGGTCGATATATATACCCCCCGACCCTCTCCCTCGACCAAAACTCTCGAGGACACCCAAACCCTAGAAAAAAAGGATGTCGGTCTCCTACCCCCTCCCGCCGCGCCCCTACCCGACCAAACTCTCGAGGCCACCCCAAACCCTAGAGAAGCAGCGTCGAGGCCACTAATTAATATATATGATTCCTTACTATATGATTAGCTAGCTAGTTCTACGTTTGCCACTAATATATCCATTTGTCATGTTTGAATAATAATTGCCATGTTGTAAATATTTGTAGAAACTATGGACACCGCCCGAGACAACGAAGCAAAAGAGGATGTTGAGGGACATAATCGCACAAGGAAGGTGATGCCGTCTCGTTGTATCTCAACGACACCGATGATCTGGAAGGAGAGGGTGAAGCTGGCTCCGGTGACCTAATGCCTGTGCAAGAAGAAGAACATGAGGACGGCTCCGGTGACCCAATGCCGGTGCAAGAAGGAGACCGTGATGACGGCTCCGGTGACCGAACCGAGTCCGGCCAGGTATATATATTAGTTAAGCCTGTGCTGACTAGCTAATTGATGCATTCATTGTTTTGGTAGTATGTACACATATTAATTAAGTCTTTGCTCTTTTTTCTAGCCCTCCGGATTGAGCACAACTGAGGTAAAGAGACGAGGCCCGAAGAAAAAGTTAAGCTCGGATGAAAGGTTTGAGATCATAGCAATCGCGCCCGACGGCCAACCTATTGAACCCATCCGAACAAAGAAGGCATTTGTTGCTCAGTGCGGGGTTCTGGTTAGGGACAAGATCCCGATCAGCATCCAGCAATGGTTCAAGCCGGCTACAGAAGACCCTGAGGTGTCTTACGTCAATGATATGCAGAAAAATGATCTTTGGACTGAGCTGAAGACAAATTTCACCCTACCGCCAGAGGATGATCCGGAGAAGCCAGTTAAAGAGCGATTAATCAAGTCTTTTGCTCTTAAGAGGATGGCAGATCTATTCAGGAGGTGGAAGAATGACCTAAATAGGTTTGTCGAGAAAAATGAGACACCAGAATTCAAGGGCATATATGAGAAGATCAGAGATGACTGGCCTGCATTTGTGGCCTACAAGACATCGGAAAAGAGTAAGAAGATGTCGGCGACAAACAAGAAAAATGCTGCGAAGAAGAAGCTTCACCATCGCACGGGGTCAGGTGGCTACCTCGTAGCCCGGCCTAAGTGGGCCAAGGCTGAGAAGGATCTGCTTGATAAAGGGATCGAACCAGAGACAATGAGCTGGCCAGACCGTTGCCGGACTTGGTTCTTCGGGGCTGGCGGAACCTTGGACCCTGTAACAGGGAAGTGCATTTGGACGGATGAGCAACTTGACATACCCTTGAAGAAGCTTCGGTACTATATCGCTGCAGCGCAGAAAGGGACGTTCCTTCCAGACAGAGAGAACGACGAGCTCACAAAGCCCTCGGAAATCCTGAGCACCCTGGACGGACACGAGGCACGCCAGGCTCCATTCCGTGGAAGGCTGGGTTTCCGGACGCAGGCGGTTACAAAAGCCAGGAGAGGAGGAAGAAAGTGCAGCAGTCCGAACTGCAGGCGCTTAAAGCAAGGGTACTCGGGATAGAGGAACGAGAAGCAAATCGCAGCAAACGAACTGTCGAAGCTTCCCCTGAAGCTACCCCGCCATCTCAGCGGAGAAGCAGCGTGGCTTCCACTGAGCTGCTTCAGCCAGAGCTTGTCTTGACGGCTCCTGCCAGCTATCCCGTGGATGCTATCACGGAGGCTCAAATTTGCCACCTTATGACGCAATGGATGAATATGAAGGTCAAGGCGGTTGTTGGCTCTGTTTTTCCTAATGAACCCGACGCAACTTTTCACTGCCAGCCGATTCCAGAAGGATATGCTAAGGTGATGGTGGATGAAATAACAGACGTATTTGAGGACCTCCCGCTTGACCACCCTACCGGAGAAGGGGAGACTCGGCTGGGTTCTGCTCTGAAGACTCCATGCCTATGGCGGAAGGAGCTCATCAACCTTCCAAATTGGATGCCTCCACCTCCTCCTCCTCCTCCGGTAAGTAAGGGCACTCCGCCTCCTCCACCGCCTCCTCCTCCTCCGGTGAGTGACGATCAGGGCCCTCGGTCGGCTCCTTCTTCGGCGCGTGGCGGCACTCCGCCTCCTTCTCCGCCTGCGCCGGCACGCCCGAGCAGCCAGCCTCCTCCTTCTCCGCCTCATCAGCAAGGGCGGAAGAGACCCACCGCCGCTCCGGCGCGTCGTAGTCCTTCTCCTCCGCCTCGTAAGCAAGTCAAGAAGACTGCCGCTCCGTCTGCTCTGCCGGCGTCTAGCACTACAGCCAGAGGCGGGAGGAAATATAGATTCGGTCCTTCTCTGAAGACTCCAGAGAAGTTACCATACGAGAGGACCCTGGAGGAGAACGCGAGGATCGCGCAAACCCAGGTGGATGCCTGGTTTCAAGGGTTGAAAGGAAAGACAAATCCACCCAGCTAGATTCGGTGAAAGTGAAGCGCACTCTGGCAGCCCTGGCAAAACCACCCAAGTCTCCGCCGAAAGGCAACTATGAGCGCATTATTGGAAAGGCATTTGCCGAAGCGCAGCGGTCGGGAAGTACTGCCAGTGATCAAAGGATGAAAGAACGACGAGCTGGGAAACAAATTGCCCAGCTCGGCGAACAAGCAAAGCAATCGTGCCGCCCGCTCAAGGTGCCTAGCGTCGATCCGAGGATGGTGCCCGGTTATAACAATCTTGACGATTACCTGCCCGACGCTGTACATTATCACTAGTAGAAAACGGAGCTTTAAAACCAGTTTGTAAGGGCCTTTAGTGCCGGTTATGGAACCGGCACTAAAGTGTGGTCACTAAAGGGGCCCCCCCTTTAGTACCGGTTTGGCACGAACCGGCGCTAAAGTGCCACCACGTGGCGTGAGCTCACGGCCTGGTATGGGGGACCTTTAGTACCGGTTGGTGTTACCAACCGGTACTAAAGGTTTTTTTTGAATTTTTTTTTGAAAATTTTGGAAAAAAAATTTAATTTTTTTTCAATTTTTATTTTTTTGAATTATTTGATGATTTAGTCTCTAATCACCTCTCTTAACTGCTCAAGTGTGGATCACTCATTCCAAATCATCTAACTTCCCGACCGGTCACCCATCCCTCTCACTACTCCAACCCGAGCACGCTTAACTTCCGGGTTCTATTCTCCTTCGTTTCCAAGTCTGCACTTGTTGTTTTCCTGACAATAGTAAGATGTTAATCCTATTAACCCTCAGGAGTTTAGTTTGAGCATGAAGTCACACATTTCACCGTTTGAGTTTGAAACTATTATTCTAAAAAAACAGTAATTATTTAGTAACGCTAATATTTTTTGAATAAGTTTGACCAGATTTGACCAAAATTCAAAAAATTGAAATAATAATTTAGTAACACTAATATTCTTGAATAATTATGTAGTAACACTAATATTTCTTGAAAAAGTAGTTTGACCATAGTTTAACCACAGTTTGACCAGATTTGGCCAAAATTGAAAAAAACTGAGATACTTATTTAGTAACACTAATAGTATTGCGTAATTATTTAGTAACACTCTATATTTCTTGAATCAGGGTTTGACCGGTTTGACAAGATTTAACCAAAATTCAAAAAAACATAAATTAGAGCATATCTTTTTTCCTTTTACAATTTTGTCATTTCAAAAATTGTCCTAAACCCTAAACCCGGGACTTAAAACGTCGGAAACTCTATGCTAAACAGTAAAAACTAAGGGTTTAAACCATAAAACCTAGCCCTAAACTCTGAAATCTAAACCCTAGCACTAAACGCTAAAAACGTCTAAAAACGTCTAGAACGCCCAAAAACTCCATTTTCCCTTTGGAATTTTGTGATTTTAAAAAATTGTCCAAACGGAAAACTGGTGCTTTTTGGAAAATTGTCGCGTGTGTCGAAACGGAAATCGGAAAACGGAAAATTGTCGAAACGGAAAACCCAAAAACCCTAGCACTATTTGGAGTGCTCGTAGCTAGGCACGTAGATAGGCCTTTTGTGCTTCTATATTCTTCATACCAAACTACAGGTTTAGTGGGAACAAATGGTTATTGGACTGAAGACAGTAGCAGATGATCAGACTCATTATCGAAGAAAACTACAGGTTTTGTGGCGACTACCTGTCTAGGCTTTGGAATTTCCCAACGACGAGTGACGACATCCGCCGCCTCTGTCGTCGGACGCTGGTGGCATTCAGAGGAGTAGTGGTCAGTGTAGCATGGAGGCCCATATTTTGGTCTGCTCAAACAGGCTCTTTTTGTCAGTGTTGTAACAGGCTTTGGACTGAATCTAACAACAGCCCACATGAGACGCTTTTTTCCTTGTTCTTTTTTCTGCCTCAGTTTCATAGTTTTTTTGTTTTTCTATTGAAGAAGTTTCAGAGAAATTTACCTGCAATACTGTCAGGTCGACCTTGATCCACTGGTACAAAATTTAGCTTGCATAGAATATGATAATGACAAACCATACAAGAGCAGCATCACACACTGCATATTATTCAAGTCGAACCGTGTCCTTCAGAAAAACAAAGCTAACATTAGTAACAATCTTCCAGCTTCAAACACGTTCAACTGTACTGTAAACGTTCATATCTTGTGTATACTAGAAATTTACCTGCATCTCGTATCTTGATTTGAGTATCTTCTGTACACATTCGAACACCAAAGCTTTCACATCTTGTGAAAGCATATGTCATTTGGAGTGCTGGTATTCATTCCAAATATCTTCCAACCCAATTGCATTTGCCAATCTGCCACATTCACTGATCTTCCGATTGCACTCGCGCAGCAAGCTGTACTGCTCTGCTCAACAGTGCCTGACAACCTTCTGTAGCTGCTTCGACTCACCGGAGACGCGACGAAACAAGGGAGCCAGCGCCATCTCCCACTGCCCAAAACAACATGGTGAAGCCAGCTGGACTTCTGGAAAGCGTGCGCCCAGGTTGACCCAAGTGCCCTCAACAGCCAACAGCAGGGTGTAGGTGACAATCACGTCCGGCATGCTCTGCCATCTTTGCTGTAGAACCCAAAGAGCACGGTTGCAGCGGCAATGGCGAGCGGCGAGGCAACACGGATGCCGTAACCAAGACCGTCTAGATGACGGCCGCCTTGGTGTAGAGGATGTCATGATAGCCACCACACAACCAAAAAGGTTGATGATAAACAGTTACACTTTTCCAAGAAAAGTCCAGTCAACTTGTTTCACAATGTTTCTCTTGAGCAAGTTATGTTATACTCATTGGTTTGTTATGGCCTAGAATTCCTGTTGCTGGGACAAAAACAGACCAAATAAAAGGGCTGAAATATTACTATATTAGCGCAACTCTAGTAGACCCCGCAAAACGCCCCGGCCCGCAAAATAACTGCCAAATTACGGGTCGGGGCCAGAAAATCTGCACGAGCAGACCCCGCATCCCGGCCCAGCCCGCAAATTTTTTTGCGGGGCGTGGCAAATCTTCTCCCCCAATCTCTATCTTCATGGGCTGGGAGCCGACCCGAGCTCAACCCCTATCCCGCGCGAGATTTGGCGGGAGGGACATTTCCGCGCAGCCCTTCCCGCTCCCCGCACCCTCCGCCACCATAATTATGGTTACATATCTTCGCTGTAGCAGAACCCTGTGCAAACATACAGCACATATTTGTTCACTGAATCATTGCACATGAGCATGATCTACAAACAACAATAGAGAGAACCAAATCATATTTGTTAACCGCCTGATCACAGCACAGCTACGAGATGTTCTCTCTGATTTTCAATTTTATTTTCAATGCAGGATTGGTGTAGATATGTCAATCTATTGACTGTCACTGGACAAATCATAAGCTTTCTACTCTGGACTTCACCTCTCCGGCTGCTGTTCTATTGTTTCAGCGGATCAATCGTGTAGGTGACAATCACGTCCGGCATGCTCTGCCATCTTTGCTGTAGAACCCAAAGAGCACGGTTGCAGCGGCAATGGCGAGCGGCGAGGCGACACGGATGCCGTAACCAAGACCGTCTAGATGACGGCCGCCTTGGTGTAGAGGATGTCATGATAGCCACCACACAACCAAAAAGGTTGATGATAAACAGTTACACTTTTCCAAGAAAAGTCCAGTCAACTTGTTTCACAATGTTTCTCTTGAGCAAGTTATGTTATACTCATTGGTTTGTTATGGCCTAGAATTCCTGTTGCTGTGACAAAAACAGACCAAATAAAAGGGCTTAAATATTACTATATTAGAGCAACTCTAGTAGACCCCGCAAAACGCCCCGGCCCGCAAAATAACCGCCAAATTACGGGTCGGGGCCAGAAAATCTGCACGAGCAGACCCCGCATCCCGCCCCGGCCCGCAAATTTTTTTGCGGGGCGCGGCAAATCTCCTCCCCCAACCTCTATCTTCATGGGCTGGGAGGCCGACCCGAGCTCAAACCCTATCCCGCGCGAGATTTGGCGGGAGGGACATTTCCGTGCAGCCCTTCCCGCTCCCCGCACCTCCGCCACCATAATTATGGTCACAGATCTTCGCTGCAGCAGAACCCTGTGCAAACATACAGCACATTTGTTCACTGAATCATTGCACATGAGCATGATCTACAAACAACAATAGAGAGAACCAAATCATATTTGTTAACTGCCTGATCAAAGCACAGCTACGAGATGTTCTCTCTGCTTTTCAATTTTATTTTCAATGCAGGATTGGTGTAGATATGTCAATCTATTGACTGTCACTGGACAAATCATAAGCTTTCAACTCTGGACTTCACCTCTCCGGCTGCTGTTCTGTTGTTTTAGCGGATCAATCTTTTTGTTCTGCAAATTTTGATATATTATATGTATTTTTCTGAATTAGGATGATTTAGTTATGATTTTTTCAAGTTTGAAAATTGCCCTATAGTCCCGGTTTGTGTCTCCAACCGGGACTATAGCTTAGACCGCTTTAGTGCCGGTTCGTCGCACGAACCGGTACTAAAGGTTGGACCTTTAGTACCGGTTTGTGCCACAAACCGGGACTAAAGAGGATCGGGGGGCCCCGCCCTGCCGCCAGCCTGCCACCACCCCTTAATACCGGTTCGTGGCGAACCGGTACTAAAGGTTCAACACGAACCTGCATTAATGCAAATCCGTTCGAACCGGCACTAATGGTACCATTAGTACCAGGCCGAAATCAAACCGGCACTAATGTGCTTCATGTTTGACCCTTTTTCTACTAGTGTATGATTTCCTGGACGTGCAGATACACAGATACGAGTACGGGAAGCCTCTCGTCAAAGATTGAAAATCTCTAACAACGATGATGCGAAGATTGCATGATTGGTACTTGAAAATCTGCAGAGAGTCTGGGGGGAGGAGTACTTTGTATGCGAGAGTTAAACCGAAGCATGACCTCGTTGGAATTGAACTGTTGCCTATTCCATTTGAGAAGTTCTATCAGTTTTTCAATCAATTGGCCCTCGATAAAGCAGCGGTCACCTGCTACTGTCTGTAAGTACTACTACTTCTGTCATTAAGTCTCTCTATATAGCTCAGGTCTTTCATTGCATGTATTTATAATTATCCTCACTATATTATGCAGATTGAAGATCGCCGAATTGAAGAAAAGACAAATCGGTGATATTGGGTTCATTAACACAAATATCATAGATGCAGTTCAGGTTAAAGATCATGCTGCAGAAACCAAGGCCAACTTGCTACGATCATTCAAAATAAATGAACACAAAGATATAATACTCTTTCATTACAACTTCAAGTGAGTGTTGTCTTCACAAAGATATAGATTTAGATACGGCCTAGAAGTACTGTTTCTGGGAAAACAGATCAGTAAAAGGGCAAAAATATTAGTGCCATACCCTCTGAAACTGATAATAACCAGCATATATATATTCAGTGCTCCCTGCAAGATGAAGAGCATCACCATTGCAAATTAAGTTTCACAGAGCTAACATTTGCTTAGGAAAAACATTAACAGTTTTTTGGTGAAACAATCTGCGTACCAGGCCAATCATATAACTTCATAAGAGGTTCTTCTGAAAGTTTTGGTGGAAGCAACTGAAAACTGAAAAACAGAGGATGACAAATCTTATGACAGGACAATGAACAGAGCCAACTACAATGCCCCTACTACAAACAAAGCTACTCCTCTCTAAAGAAATATAAGCGTGTTTAGATCACTAAAGATCTCCTGATCTTGCTAGGAATCGGTTGGCCAGTGTCATGTTCCAGGCCAGCAAAGATCTTCCAGGCGAAGTATGGTTGGACCAGTTACCTTGCCTTGTTTTGTTTTCAACCTGTTGCTGCTGCAGCAGTGGACATGCACAGTCTGATGCCACCTCCAGCCATCTCTCTCTCTCTCGCCGCCGACCACCTTTTTTCCCTAGCCCGCCCTTGTTCTCGCCCTCTCTCCTTCCTTCACAGATGGCCGAGAGGTTCCCGGCGACGGAGAGGCGGCCAACGGCTTCGGCCGCCGCCATCTGCATGAGTGGGAGGCACAGCTTCTTTATGAGGCCAACTACCCGGGGCTGCCCGACATGCGCGTGCCGGGCTCTTGGAGGCTCAGCGCCGAAGGCATCCCCATGCCCCCGTCATGCTCCGATGCTGAATGCCGCGGTGAGATCGCGTGGATCCGGGCGACGCTGCCGGACCCCGACACCCACACTCTGTGGACGGCGTACTTCCAGCGCTGCCACGCCGACCAGCTCGCGTCCACGAACGGGGCTCCAGCACCAAGGGGGCGCCACAACTCCGACGGCCACCGTCAATGGTGGGGCGTCCCCGGGTGCATGCTCCATGCCGTCCTGGAGCACATCGAGGGCGGCAACTCGCCGTCGTTGGAGTACCCAGCGTCGTCTTTCTCGCGCCGGAGCGGCAGCTCGGGGCTGACGAGGCGCATGGCGGGGGCGTCCTTCCTCTTCCTCTGGCTCCCACTCCTCGGCACAACGACGCTCGCCGATCAAGGCCGAGCCCCAGGAGACGCCGGAGCGCCGGCGCAGCCGCAGCGGCATCCTCGTCATCGAGGGCTGCCGCCAACCTTCACCTCCTCCCCGCGGCCATCTTCGCCTGGTCAGGCCGATGAAGGAGCCGGCGACGCGCCCGTGGTCGTCAAGCAGGAGCACGTCGAGATGGCCGCCGACCTCGAAACCGGCCTGAAATGGGCGCGAGACGACTCGTGCGGGTCGAGATGAAGCGCTAGCGCGAGGTCATCGTCCTTGACGACAGTGATGAGGAGGAGCCGATGCCGACCAACCCCGTCCACAGCGGCGACCCAGGACAGGACTGCAGCAAGGACGGCGGCGTGTAGGACGACGGTGACGATGGCGACGACTGCGGCGACTACACCGCCTTCTACAAGCTTCTCGGCATGTAGTAGGCTCGGGGCGGCGGCGGCGGCGGAGGTTTTTTTCGGTTGGCTCGGGGCGGCGGCGGCGGCGTAGTTTTTTTAAGTTTTTTTTATTATGTCTTTAAATTTGTACAAATATGAATGAAAACCGCTTGAATTTCATCCAAATTCGTGTCATTTTCTTTGAAATTTAGCCGAATTTGCATTTGAAAAAACAGCGTCTTGGGCCAACTTGGGGCGTCAGTTGGGAATCCGAGCGCCCCCATGGTGAAAATAGCGCCAGTTAGCCCCCCCGGAGGCGCTATTTCAGTCCCTAGGGGCACCGAAGGGCTGGAGATGCTCTTAGATTGAGGAAAAAGGAGGATAGGAGGAGGCTAAGCACATTAGTGCCGGTTTGAATTAGAGCCGAAACTAATGTGTACATTAGTGCTGGTTCGTGGCGGCGATCAATAGTACCGGTTCGTGGCGAACCTTTAGTACCGGTTCATGCCACGAACCGGTACTAAAGAGGCTGCATCAGCCTGCGGTCAGGTTATGGCCCCACCATCACCATTTAGTGCCGGTTCTTACCACGAACCGGTACTAATGAGGTTATGGCAAACTGTTTTTAGTCCCACCTCGCCAAGAGAGAGGCAGAATGAGCGGTTTATAAGCCGTGAGTGCACAGACAATGATGAAGAGTTGCAATGCTCACCTACATGTTGATTAGCTTCAAGCCTTACGGAATAGCATAGATTGCACTGAGCTATGTGCAGTGCTGTCTACACTATTCCGAATGGCTTGAAGCAAATTAACCAGCATTGCACCTCTTTTTTATTTTTAATATTTATTTAAACTCCGGACTTCTTTTGTGTTCAGTATGCAGCATTTAAAGCGGCGTCATCAATTTCGAACATGTTCCGGCATCATTTGTTGTTTTTCGGTCATTTACCTAATTGTTTAGAGAGCTAAATGACCGTGAAATTGAAAATCACTACAAAATGAATCCTGAAAATGTTGAAACTTGGCATGGTATCATCATATCACCCGCATATCATGCGCGAAAGAGTAGAGAGGGTCACGGCAAAAACTGGACGCACTTCGTGTACAAATTGGACAAACTCTTTCCGAGTATCAGGGTTTCAGACTATACAAAAATAAATAATGCAGAAAATAAAAAAACCATACAAAAAAATTACTCAAAAATAAATAGAAGAAAATAAATAATGCAGAAAATAAAAAACTATATAAAAACTACTCAAAAATAAATAAAAGAAAATAAGTAATGCAGAAAAGAAAAAACTATATAGCAAATTTGTTGGCACACTGCCCTGTGGGTCTACCAGACCTAGGGTGTGCAAATGCAGGCCCAGGAGGGCCAGCAGACCCACGGGGCAGCGTGCCCTAATTAATTAGGCCCAGAAGCCTGCTATATAGAGGAGTTCCAAAACGTAGCCGCGGTTGGGTTTATAAACCAGTGCGCCTGCCCTTCGCCGGGCGAGGTGGGACTAAACTTTGGGGTGGCAGCGCAAGGCCTTTAGTACCGGTTGGTGGCTCCAACCGGTACTAAAGGCCCCCCCTTTAGTACCGGTTGGAACCACCAACCGGTACTAAAGGCCTGCTCTTCCCGCCTCTTTGCCTAGCCAAAGTAGGCCTTTAGTACCGGTTGGTGGCTCCAACCGGTACTAAAGGCTCACCCTATATATACAGCACTTACAAAATTTCAGTTACATCTCCCCACTTCTCCCGTCGTCGCCGCCCGTCGCCCGTCGTCGTCGTCGTCCCCGCCGCCGCCCCGAACGCCGCGCGCCGCCGTCCGTCGTCGTCGTCCCGCGACGCGGTCCCGTCGTCGTCCCGCGCCGCCGTCCGTACGTATCTCGCTCTCTCCTCGCGCGTACCCGGCCGCTGCGCCGCGCGCCGTCCGCCCCGAACGCCGCGCGCCGCCGTCCGTCCCCGCCGCCGCCCCGAACGCCGGCGCCCCCGCCCCGTACGCCGCCGCCCCCGCTCGTACGTACGGGGCGGCGCGCATGCACACACACACATGCATATACCACACACGCATACACACACATACACACATACGTACACACATATACGTATACACACACATACACACACATTTTTTTTCTTATTTTCTGTTTTTCAGAAAAGTTAATTAGATGATCGAATGTTAGATTAATGTCGAATGTTAGATGAATTAGCTAGATAGAAAAATTGTCGAACTAGAGATTAGAACTAGTTGAATAATTAATATAACTAGTTTATTTTTAGTAAGAAAAATTTAGGTATCTGAGATTTGAACTAGTTTAATAATTAATATAACTAGTTTATTTTTAGTAAGAAAAATTTAGGTATCTGAGATTTGATGATCTAATTAAAATATTATTTGTTAATGAGTTTTTCTGTTTATTTAATTTTTTATATATTTTGAGTTTATATAAATGTTAGATTAATGTCGAATGTTAGATGAATTAGATAGAAAAGTTAAATATATAATAATGTCAATTGAATATATAGTTAGATATATTAATGTCAAATATTAGATGAATATATATTTGGCTAGATATAGGTGTTTAATGTTTCACCTATATGAACATAGGAAATGTCATCTGACGACGAAAAAGATTTTATTTTGTGCGCACTGTGAAGACCAGCGCGGCCTGTGCGACCAAAATTTCCTTGTTGATGGTAGGCGCTTCAGCATCAAGCTGGATGAGACATTCGAAGTTGATACAGTAAGTCACTTTGTCAATTATTATTTGAATGCAAGACTTATGCTTCATTTGCTTCAACTTATAATTTTAAATTTTCACTATTCTACTATAGCGCATCCCCTGCCATGCAAGAATTTTTGTCTTGGATAAGATAGGTTTTAGTGCTATAGATGATATGGAGGTAAAGAGAGTTTACTTGAAGACGGAGCATGGGTATACTTTCAACGTCAAACTATATAATGGAGACACATATACCCATTTTGAATGCAAAACTTGGCAAGCACTATGCAAGGCTTATGCATTTGAGCCTGATATGGTTATCACCTTTGATATTCGTCCGGAAGATGATATTGAAGGTAATATAGACATCTGAGTCGATGTGCAAACGCCTCCAGTTCTACCATTTGGTGAGTTTTTCTCAACCATGCATGCATATGTTTATGTCTTTCATACAGTTTATTCAAAAATAGTTGACAACTAATTTGTATTGTCAGCTTATTTCGGTTCAACCAAACATGTCCGGCGCTTGGTAGACAGGACCTACTACTGCCCCGGGGCTCAACTAAACTGCGAGGAGATAAGTCATTATGTTTCATGGCTTGAGGATCTTAATACTGTCAAGACAAATTTTTTTCCTACACTTAGAAATGTTAGTACTCAAAACGTGTGACCAATGGTGATCGTATTGAACTACGGTCACATCTATAATCAAAAGATGGTAAGATTTTAAATATTTGTCCTTAATTAGTGCATATTTTGCATACATTATTTTTGAAGCTAAACTTTCATTGCTTAGTATATTAATTACTATACGATGTTGTTCAACAGGGACTTCCGATGACAGTTGTGCCTTAGTGGATCGAGACAAAAGGTCGCATGTCAATGGTTAGCTTACGACCAAGATTTCCTACATTCCACATGAGTGCATTCAGGATTTCTGAAAGCGAAGAATGCTTAATAGTGAAAGATTGGAGCAAAATTGTTAACGATCGCAGAGAAGTACTAGGGGCAGTAAGGTGAAGCGCAACCCAAGATTAGGAGACAGATTCATCTGCATGCTCCAGTATGATGAATCAGGAGAGCTATACATGTTCTATGCTATTCTACCTGAGAGGGAGCAGCAGGATCAGTAGCTACTAGTTCATGCTCTTAATTAGTACTTGTCTCATGTCCGTGTCCTGAACTTCGATCTTGGTGACGATTATGTTGAACTTGATGATATCTTTGCTTCTGTTACAAAGTGAATGTTTCCTCTTTAAGCTAGCCAGCGTTGATGATGATTAGATAGCTAGCGCGGTAATGACTTTGATGATTAAATAGTGGTAATTAGACGACTACGATGATTTTTAGCTAGCTAGAGTTTATTTATTTATTAATATGCGATGATGATGATGATGATGATGATGACGACTACAACTCATTATAACGTAAAACAATCCTAAATTAAATTGATAACACAAATTTAATTGAAAATACAAAATAAAACAAAAACCCACAACCATTTAGTACCGGTTGGTGTTACCAACCGGTACTAAAGGACTCCCGGCCCCCGAAGCTGGCTCGTGCCACGTGGTTCCCCTTTAGCACCGGTTCGTGCTGAACCGGTACTAAAGGGGGGGGGGGGCCTTTAGTGCCGAAACGTTAGTGCCGGTTCCATAACCGGCACTAAAGGCCCTTACAAACCGGTGCTAATGGCCCGTTTTCTACTAGTGCTAGGATTCTCTACTATATTCTGTTAAAATAGATGTAGACAGAAAATGATTCAATTTATCTAATAGCCAGAAGTCCTTATATTTCACTCCTTTTGGTTCACTAGTACTCCAAAACTTTTATAATGGTTCTAAAGGGCTTCTGCTTAGAGTTTTCTTTCAATTTATCTACTTAAAATGCTTACCCATTAAGTTGACCCAGTGACCTCAACTTATATAGTTTTCATTCCTTTTGGTATCATAATATATATTTTTTGAGCACAAATCGTTTGAAATTAGAACCTGCACAAATGTATAGTCTTATTTGAGTGTCGATGCTAGCATGTAGATTGGGCCTTTGTGCTTCTATGTTATTCATACCAAACTACAGGTTTAGTGAGAACAAATGGTTACAGATGGTTATTGGACTGAAGACAGTAGCAGATGATCAGACACATTATCGAAGAAAACAAAGTCAGCGGCGACTGCCTGTCTAGGCTTGGGAATTTCCCAATGACGAGTGACGACATCCGCCGCCTGTGTCGTCGGACGCTGGTGGCATTCAGAGGAGTAGTGATCGGTGTAGCATGGAGGCCCATATTTTGGTCTGCTCAAACAGGCTCTTTTTGTCAGTGTTGTAACAGGCTTTGGATTGAATCTAACAACAGCCCACATGAGACGCTTTTTTCCTTGTTCTTTTTTCTGCCTCAGTTTCATAGTTTTTTTGTTTTTCTATTGAGGAAGTTTCAGAGAAATTTACCTGCAATACTGTCAGGTCGACCTTGATCCACTGGTACAAAATTTAGCTTGCATAGAATATGATAATGACAAACCATACAAGAGCAGCATCACACACTGCATATTATTCAAGTCGAACAGTGTCCTTCAGAAAAACAAAGCAAACATTAGTAACAATCTTCCAGCTTCAAACACGTTCAACTGTACTGTAAACGTTCGTATCTTGTGTATACTAGAAATTTACCTGCATCTCATATCTTGATTTGAGTATCTTCTGTACACATTCGAACACCAAAGCTTTCGCATCTTGTGAAAGCATATGTCATTTGGAGTGCTGGTATTCATTCCAAATATCTTCCAACCCAATTGCATTTGCCAATCTGCCACATGCACTGATCTTCCGATTGCACTCGCGCAGCAAGCTGTATTGCTCTACTCAACAGTGCCTGACAACCTTCTGTAGCTGCTTCGACTCACCGGAGACGCGACGAAACAAGGGAGCCGGGGCCATCTCCCACTGCCCAAAACAACATGGTGAAGCCAGCTGGACTTCTGGAAAGCGTGCACCCAGGTTGACCCAAGTGCCCTCAACAGCCAACAGCAGGGTGTAGGTGACAATCACGTCCGGCATGCTCTGCCATCTTTGCTGTAGAACCCAAAGAGCATGGTTGCAGCGGCAATGGCGAGCGGCGAGGCGACACGGATGCCGTAACCAAGACCGTCTAGATGACGGCCGCCTTGGTGTAGAGGATGTCATGATAGCCACCACACAACCAAAAAGGTTGATGATAAACAGTTACACTTTTCCAAGAAAAGTCCAGTCAACTTGTTTCACAATGTTTCTCTTGAGCAAGTTATGTTATACTCATTGGTTTGTTATGGCCTAGAATTCCTGTTGCTGTGACAAAAACAGACCAAATAAAAGGGCTTAAATATTACTATATTAGAGCAACTCTAGTAGACCCCGCAAAACGCCCCGGCCCGCAAAATAACCGCCAAATTACGGGTCGGGGCCAGAAAATCTGCACGAGCAGACCCCGCATCCCGCCCCGGCCCGCAAATTTTTTTGCGGGGCGCGGCAAATCTCCTCCCCCAACCTCTATCTTCATGGGCTGGGAGGCCGACCCGAGCTCAAACCCTATCCCGCGCGAGATTTGGCGGGAGGGACATTTCCGTGCAGCCCTTCCCGCTCCCCGCACCTCCGCCACCATAATTATGGTCACAGATCTTCGCTGCAGCAGAACCCTGTGCAAACATACAGCACATTTGTTCACTGAATCATTGCACATGAGCATGATCTACAAACAACAATAGAGAGAACCAAATCATATTTGTTAACTGCCTGATCAAAGCACAGCTACGAGATGTTCTCTCTGCTTTTCAATTTTATTTTCAATGCAGGATTGGTGTAGATATGTCAATCTATTGACTGTCACTGGACAAATCATAAGCTTTCAACTCTGGACTTCACCTCTCCGGCTGCTGTTCTGTTGTTTTAGCGGATCAATCTTTTTGTTCTGCAAATTTTGATATATTATATGTATTTTTCTGAATTAGGATGATTTAGTTATGATTTTTTCAAGTTTGAAAATTGCCCTGTAGTCCCGGTTTGTGTCTCCAACCGGGACTATAGCTTAGACCGCTTTAGTGCCGGTTCGTCGCACGAACCGGTACTAAAGGTTGGCCCTTTAGTACCGGTTTGTGCCACAAACCGGGACTAAAGAGGCTCGTGGGGCCCCGTCCTGACGCCAGCCTGCCACCACCCCTTTAGTACCGGTTCGTGGCACGAACCGGTACTAAAGGTTCAACACGAACCTGCATTAATGCAAATCCGTTCGAACCGGCACTAATGGTACCATTAGTACCAGGCCGAAATCAAACCGGCACTAATGTGCTTCATGTTTGACCCTTTTTCTACTAGTGTATGATTTCCTGGACGTGCAGATACACAGATACGAGTACGGGAAGCCTCTCGTCAAAGATTAAAAATCTCTAACAACGATGATGCGAAGATTGCATGATTGGTACTTGAAAATCTGCAGAGAGTCTGGGGGGAGGAGTACTTTGTATGCGAGAGTTAAACCGAAGCATGACCTCGTTGGAATTGAACTGTTGCCTATTCCATTTGAGGAGTTCTATTAGTTTTTCAATCAATTGGCCCTCGATAAAGCAACGGTCACCTGCTACTGTCTGTAAATACTACTACTTCTGTCATTAAGTCTCTCTATATAGCTCAGGTCTTTCATTGCATGTATTTATAATTATCCTCACTATATTATGCAGATTGAAGATCGCCGAATTGAAGAAAAGACAAATCGGTGATATTGGGTTCATTAACACAAATCTCATAGAAGCAGTTCAGGTTAAAGATCATGCCGCAGAAACCGAGGCCAACTTGCTACGATCATTCAAAATAAATGAACACAAAGATATAATACTCTTTCATTACAACTTCAAGTGAGTGTTGTCTTCACAAAGATATAGATTTAGATACGGCCTAGAAGTACTGTTCCTGGGACAAAAACAGATCAGATAAAAGGGCAAAAATATTAGTGCCATACCTCTGAAAGTGATAATAACAGCATATATATATCAGTGCTCTGCCTGCAAGATGAGAGGATCACCATTGCAAATTAAGTTCACAGAGCTAACAATTTGCTTAGGAAAAAAACAATTAACAGTTTTTGGTGAAACAATCTGCGTACCAGGCCAATCATAACTTCATAAGAGGTTCTTCTGAAAGTTTTTGGTGAAGCAACTGAAAACTGAAAAACAGAGGATGAAAAATCTTATGACAGGACAGATGAACAGAGCCCACTACAATGCCCTAGTACCAAACAAAGCTACTCCCTCTCTAAAGAAATATAAGCGTGTTTAGATCACTAAAGATCCTCCTGATCTTGCTAGGAATCGGGTTGGCCAGTGTCATGTTCCAGGCCAGCAAAGATCTTCCAGGCGAAGTATGGTTGGACCAGTTACCTTGCCTTGTTTTGTTTTCAACCTGTTGCTGCTGCAGCAGTGGACATGCACAGTCTGATGCCACCTCCAGCCATCTCTCTCTCTCTCGCCGCCGACCACCTTTTTTCCCTAGCCCGCCCTTGTTCTCGCCCTCTCTCCTTCCTTCACAGATGGCCGAGAGGTTCCCGGCGACGGAGAGGCGGCCAACGGCTTCGGCCGCCGCCATCTGCATGAGTGGGAGGCACGGCTTCTTTATGAGGCCAACTACCCGGCGCTGCCCGACATGTGCGTGCCGGGCTCTTGGAGGCTCAGCGCCGAAGGCATCCCCATGCCCCCGTCACGCTCCGACGCTGAATGCCGCGGCGAGATCGCGTGGATCCGGGCGACGCTGCCAGACCCCCGACAACCACACTCTGTGGACGGCATACTTCCAGGGCTGCCACGCCGACCAGCTCGCGTCCACGAACGGCGCTCCAGCACCAAGGGGGCGCCACAACTCCGACGGCCACCGTCATTGGTGTCGCGTCCCCGGGTGCACGCTCCATGCCATCCTGGAGCACATCGAGGGCGGCAACTCGCTGTCGTTGGAGTACCCGGCGTCGTCTTTCTCGCGCCGGAGCGGCAGCTCGAGGCTGACGAGGCGCATGGCGGGGGCGTCCTCCTCTTCCTCTGCCCCTACTCCTCCGGCACAACGAGCCGCTCGCCGAAATCAAGGCCGAGCCCCAGGAGACGCCGGAGCGCCGGCGCAGCCGCGACGGCATCCTCGTCATCGGCTGCCGCCAACCTTCACCTCCTCCCCGCGGCCATCTTCGCCTGGTCAGGCCGATGAAGGAGCCGACGACCCCGCCCGTGGTCGTCAAGCAGGAGCACGTCGAGATGGCCGCCAACCTCGAAACCGGCCTGAAATGGGCACGAGACGACTACGTGCGGGTCGAGATGAAGCGCCAGCGCGAGGTCATCGTCCTTGACGGCAGTGACGAGGAGGAGCCGATGCCGACCAACCCCGTCCACAGCGGCGACCCAGGACAGGACTGCAGCAAGGACGGCGGCGTGTAGGACGACGGTGACGATGGCGACGACTGCGGCGACTACACCGCCTTTTACAAGCTTCTCGGCATGTAGTAGGCTCGGGGCGGCGGCGGCGGCGTAGTTTTTTTAAGTTTTTTCTATTATGTCTTTAAATTTGTACAATTATGAATGAAAACCGCTTGAATTTCATCCAAATTCGTGTCATTTTCTTTGAAATTTAGCCGAATTTGCATTTTAAAAAACAGCGTCTTGGGCCAACTTGGGGCGTCAGTTGGGAATCCGAGCGCCCCCACGGCGAAAATAGCGCCAGTTAGCCCCCCCCCCCCCCCCCCCCCCCCCCCCCCCCCCCCCCCCCCCCCCCCCCCCCCCC
>NC_053023.1:15528229-15548939 GCF_003073215.2 Triticum urartu
TACAAAACATGATCATCTCATACAATAAAATTTCAGCATCATGCCTTGACCATATCACATCACAACATGCCCTGCAAAAACAAGTTAGACGTCCTCTACTTTGTTGTTGCAAGTTTTACATGGCTTCTACGGGCTTAAGGAAGAACTCATCTCACCTACGCATCAAAACCACAACGATAGTTTTTCAAATAGACTCCGTTTTAACCTTCTCAAGGACCGGGCGTAGCCACACTCGGTTCAACTGAAGTTGGAGAGACAGTCGCCTGCAAGCCATCTATGTGCAAAGCACGTCGAGGGAACCGGTCTCGCGTAAGAGTACGCGTAAGTTGGTCCGGATCGTCACCAACAATACCGCCGAACCAAAGTATGACATGCTAGTAGGCAGTATGACTTGTATCGCCCACAACTCACTTGTGTTCTACTCGTGCAAATAACATCAAACCATAAAACTAGGCTCGGATGCCACTGTTGGGGAACGTAGTAATTTCAAAATTTCCTACGCACACGCAAGATCATGGTGATGCACAGCAACGAGAGGGGAGAGTGTTGTCTACGTACCAACGCAGACCGACTGCGGAAGCGATCACACAACGTAGAGGAAGTAGTCGTACGTCTTCTTCCCGATCCGACCGATCCAAGCACCGTTACTCCGGCACCTCCGAGTTCTTAGCACACGTCAGCTCGATGACGATCCCCGGGCTCCGATCCAGCAAAGCTTCGGGGAGGAGTTCCGTCAGCACGACGGCGTGGTGACGATCTTGATGTACTACCGACGCAGGGCTTCGCCTAAGCACTACAACGGTACGATCGAGGTGGAATTTGGTGGCAGGGGGCACCGCACACGGCTAAGGAACGATCTCAAGGATCAACTTGTGTGTCTTGGGGTGGCCCCCTGCCCCCGTATATAAAGGTTGGAGGAGGGAGCCGGCCGGCCAAGGGAGAGGAGGCGCAGGGGAGTACTACTCCCACCTGGGAGTAGGACTCCCTCCCCCAATCCTAATCCAATTAGGACTCCCGGGGGGGAAAGAGAGAGGGGGGCCGGCCCTTTCCTATTCCTAATAGGACTTGGGGAAGGGGGGGCGCCGGCCAGCTAGTGGGCTTCCCCTTTTCTCTTTTCCACTAAGGCCCAATAGGCCCATTAGTCTCCCGGGGGGTTCCGGTAACCTCCCGGTATTCCGGTAAAATCCCGATTTCACCCGGAACACTTCCGATGTCCAAACATAGGCTTCCAATATATCAATCTTTACGTCTCGACCATTTCGAGACTCCTCGTCATGTCCGTGATCACATCCGGGACTCCGAACAACCTTCGGTACATCAAAATGCATAAACTCATAAATAACTGTCATCGTAACGTTAAGCGTGCGGACCCTACGGTTCGAGAACAATGTAGACATGACCGAGACACGTCTCCGGTCAATAACCAATAGCGGGACCTGGATGCCCATATTGGCTCCTACATATTCTACGAAGATCTTTATCGGTCAGACCGCATAACAACATACGTTGTTCCCTTTGTCATCGGTATGTTACTTGCCCGAGATTCGATCGTCGGTATCCAATACCTAGTTCAATCTCGTTACCGGCAAGTCTCTTTACTCGTTCGTAATACATCATCTCACAACTAACATATTAGTTGCAGTGCTTGCAAGGCTTATGTGATGTGCATTACCGAGAGGGCCCAGAGATACCTCTCCGACAATCGGAGTGACAAACCCTAATCTCGAAATACGCCAACCCAACATCTACCATTGGAGACACCTGTAGTACTCCTTTATAATCACCCAGTTACGTTGTGACGTTTGGTAGTACCCAAAGTGTTCCTCCGGTAAACGGGAGTTGCATAATCTCATAGTTATAGGAACATGTATAAGTCATGAAGAAAGCAATAGCAACATACTAAACGATCGGGTGCTAAGCTAATGGAATGGGTCATGTCAATCAGATCATTCAACTAATGATGTGACCTCGTTAATCAAATAACAACTCTTTGTTCATGGTTAGGAAACATAACCATCTTTGATTAACGAGCTAGTCAAGTAGAGGCATACTAGTGACACTCTGTTTGTCTATGTATTCACACATGTATTATGTTTCCGGTTAATACAATTCTAGCATGAATAATAAACATTTATCATGATATAAGGAAATAAATAATAACTTTATTATTGCCTCTAGGGCATATTTCCTTCACTGTTTGGTCCAATGAAATTTTATATGGTGAAACTCAAAAGTAGTACAAGTTGTGTTAGATAAACAGGCCAAAATAACCTCACTTTCCATTTACCCTAGAGCATAAAACATGATAGTGCTATGTCACTGTGCATGCCATGGTAACTTCTTTTGTACTGACCGCAACTGCAACTACCAGGATATAGGGGTTCTCATAATCAACTAACTAAAACTTGCCTTTATTAATCAACTGGGTAGTCTGATAACTCCTACTATATCTTTGTTGATAGATGAAACCTCTAACCTGTAAACAGCTATCTGAACCAGATCTCTTCTTTCTCTTGAGATAGGTACATCCATCACTGATGAATCGTCGGGTTTGTGTTATTGTGTATAGCCTGCAGGGGTCTTGGAAATATGTGACCACTGTCTTGAGGTACTAATGTCAGCCTAATTTCCATCCATTGCTCCAGATATAGCACCCTTGGGTCCAAAATCAAATCTCGCCAAAGTGATGCAGAGGTACCTACTGGTGAGTAGTAATACTTAACTATCGCTGTGATTATGTCTACCAAATAAAAGTTCTGCCTTTTCACCTATAGCTGAGATTTTCGTTGACAAATCAAAGTTAAGTTAACAGATTAGCATATATTTGGCAGGCAAATGCAAAGATCTGCAATAGCTATGCGCTATATATACACTACATGATAAATCATTATGTTCTGCTTTTTTTACGAATGCAAAATTCTGAGTAACCGAGCCATGCGTTTTTCACTCTGGTGTAAAAAGTATGCCATGTTAATTTGCACTAAACATAAAATTTTGTATAGGAACCATGACTTAGTTTCAAGAGGTAATCATAAAGTTAATGTGTTAATTTCAATATTTGCCTCTATCACTGTAATTCTGTTCTCATCAACTAGTGTAATGCATGCTACCTTTTTCTTATCTCTGATGTAACAGTCACAGTTACATAACAGAACATTGCTTACAACAATTCATTTTGGTTTCTTTCCATAGTAACTAATATGCTGGCCAACTCATTTATGAAGCAGTATTGATAGGACAAGGTGATATGTTAGTAGATTTAGCTCTCAGCATAGAAGGCGATCTATTTGTGCCAGACCCCTTTAATATGTATGCAGTTTTCTTCTAGTCTCTGTTATCTTCCTATCAGATCTTGCATGGTTCAGTTTTTTATTAGATAGTGCAGTGCAATGCATGACCTTGACATACGTTTCTATACACATGTTACAGATCATTAGCTTGTTGTTTAACATATGATTTTAACATTGTCTTGGCAAAAACATTATGTTGCGGGTACCTCAGCGGCTTCGACGCTTGAAGATCTTAGTGCAGGCTGCTGCAAGTGTACGACCAGATCAAGAAAATTTACAAGGCCCTCCAGAGATTGACAATTTATTACCAAAAAGCCTCCTAAATCTACTAGCCCAGTTAAAATAATTTGTACGCTCAAACATTTTTTCAAACACATCTAATGTGATGTATGGTCCAGTTATAAGCCATTGTGATATTCTGGGATGCAGGGGCTAGTGGAGAGGTGTTACAAGTTATAGGGAAATTCTGAGTTAAAACTTAATCAGAATTATGCAGGGGAAACAATTTGTGGAGACTGGTTGAAGTTGTATTCCAAATGAATGGTCGATTGCCATTTAAATTTTTCTCTGTTATTTTCGTTTTTCAGGGTAGCTGAAAATTTAGAAAAGGAGTGCATAGAAGGAGCCAAGAGCAAGTACAGAAGAATTAGTCTTTAAATGAACAATATTTTGAATTATATATTAGATTTTAGCTTCATAGGAAAACTTTGTTCTAGTTTACAGGATCTTTTCATAATTATTTGTATCTTTCATATGAATGTCTGATTTGATTCGATTATGAACTCAAGGTGTTTGTTCCTACTAATTAGTGCACTGCTTGTTTTTACTAAGGATGCTAATTGTGCAAATGGTATTCTTGTGAATACAATTGGTGATATGGGCGGATGCCTTATTATATAATGATAGTTGTTGCTTATGATTGTAATGGTTGATATGGGCAGATGCCTTTATATCATGATATTTGTTGATCATTCTGCACATGCATCTGTGGTGTGATAAAGTAACTAATTTTGAAATGATGAATTGCGCATTCTAAATAAATCAAATAATATTTAAAGTAAAATATTCAATGCTTAAAAAGAAATTTATGTATATTTAGAGACGAATATGACGTCTCTACACAACGTGCATAAGAATGGGACTTTATGTAGATACGTTATAGAGCGCATCTAGCACAACGTCTCTACATACGTAGAGACGATTTTGAACGTCTCAATATAGCGTCTCATGCCATGTAGACACGCTTAGCCAGCGTGTCTTACTTGTTTTGAGATGATCCGTGAGAAGACGCTCTAAAGACGCTTTATTAAATCGACTCTATGGTTGCCTAGAGATGAAATAACACGTCTCTAGGTATGAAATTGCCACGTCTCTAACGTAGCTTTACTTGTGTGTTAGGGGAGTTCGGCTTCCGTCCATTCGGCGACAAAGTCAGCCAATACTTGCGACTTGATGGCTCGCCGAGGCTTGTATGTTATGTCGAACGGGAGGAGCTCAATGGCCCATTTGGCAATCCGGCCCATAGCGTCACGGTTGTTTATAATATCGTTAAGTGGCACCTCCGAGGCCACTGTAATTGAACACTCTTGAAAGTAGTGTCGCAGCTTCCGGGATGCCATGAATACCGCATAGGCTATCTTTTGATAATGTGGGTACCGTGATTTGCATGAAGTGAGGACGGTGGATACATAATATACCGGCTTTTGAAAGGGGAATTTATGTCCGTCCGTTTCTTGTTCGACGACGAGCACTGCGCTTACAACCTGATGAGTTGCCGCAATGTACAACAGCATTGGTTCGCCGATGTTTGGCGCGGCCATGATTGGGTTGGTTGCCAGTATGGCTTTTATTTCTTCCAATTCGGCTATGGCAGCATCCGTCCACTCGAAGTGTTCGGTGCGCCGAAGAAGGCGATAAAGGGGTAATGCCTTTTCTCCTAAGAGGGAGATAAAGCGGCTTAGAGCCGCCACACATCCGGTTAATTTATGGATTTGTTTGAGGACTGTTGGGATAGCCAACTATGACAGAGCTCGGATTTTGGCCGGATTTGCTTCAATTCCTCTACTGGAGACAATGAAGCCCGGGAGCTTCCCGACTGGTACACCGAAAATGCATTTTCCGGATTTAGCTTGATGTCGTATGTGCGGAGGTTGTCGAATGTGAGCCTCAAGTCATCTATTAGAGAGTCGACGTGTTTTGTTTTGACGACCACATCATCTACGTATGCCTCTACTGTTTTGCCGATCTGTTTTTCCAGACATGTCTGAATCATGCGCTGATATGTTGCGCCGGCATTTTTGAGCCCAAAAGGCATTGTGTTGAAACAGAAAGGGTCGTATGGTGTGATGAATGCCGTTGCGGCTTGGTCGGACTCCACCATCTTGATTTGGTGATAGCCGGAGTATCCGTCAAGGAAACACAATGAGTCGTGTCCTGCGGTAGCATCGATAGTTTGATCGATGCGGGGGAGGGGGGAGGGATCCTTTGGGCAGGCCTTTATGAGGTCCTTGAAATCGACACATAGGCGCCAAGATTTGTCCTTCTTTGGTACCATCTGAAGGAAATATGCCCTAGAGGCAATAATAAAGTTATTATTTATTTCCTTATATCATGATAAATGTTTATTATTCATGCTAGAATTGTATTAACCGGAAACATAATACATGTGTGAATACATAGACAAACAGAGTGTCACTAGTATGCCTCTACTTGACTAGCTCGTTAATCAAAGATGGTTATGTTTCCTAACCATGAACAAAGAGTTGTTATTTGATTAACGAGGTCACATCATTAGTAGAATGATCTGATTGACATGACCCATTCCATTAGCTTAGCACCCGATCGTTTAGTATGTTGCTATTGCTTTCTTCATGACTTATACATGTTCCTATAACTATGAGATTATGCAACTCCCGTTTACCGGAGGAACACTTTGGGTACTACCAAACGTCACAACGTAACTGGGTGATTATAAAGGAGTACTACAGGTGTCTCCAAAGGTAGATGTTGGGTTGGCGTATTTCGAGATTAGGATTTGTCACTCCGATTGTCGGAGAGGTATCTCTGGGCCCTCTCGGTAATGCACATCACATAAGCCTTGCAAGCATTGCAACTAATGAGTTAGTTGTGAGATGATGTATTACGGAACGAGTAAAGAGACTTGCCGGTAACGAGATTGAACTAGGTATTGGATACCGACGATCGAATCTCGGGCAAGTAACATACCGATGACAAAGGGAACAACGTATGTTGTTATGCGGTCTGACCGATAAAGATCTTCGTAGAATATGTAGGAGCCAATATGGGCATCCAGGTCCCGCTATTGGTTATTGACCGGAGACGTGTCTCGGTCATGTCTACATTGTTCTAGAACCGTAGGGTCCGCACGCTTAACGTTACGATGACAGTTATTATGAGTTTATGCATTTTGATGTACCGAAGGTTGTTCGGAGTCCCGGATGTGATCATGGACATGACGAGGAGTATCGAAATGGTCGAGACGTAAAGATTGATATATTGGAAGCCTATGTTTGGACACCGGAAGTGTTCCGGGTGAAATCAGGATTTTACCGGAATACCGGGAGGGTTACCGGAACCCCCCGGGAGGCAAATGGGCCTATTGGGCCTTAGTGGAAAAGTGAAAGGGGCTGCCCACAAGGGCTGCGCGCCTTCCCCCCTTCCCTAGTCCTATTAGGACTAGGAGAAGGGGCCGGCCCCCCTCTTTCTCTCTTCTCTTTGGAGAGTCCTATTAGGAATAGGATTGGGGGGGAGTCCTACTCCCGGTAGGAGTAGGACTCCTCCTGCGCCTCTCTCTCCCTAGCCGGCCGAACCCCTCCCCCTGCTCCTTTATATACGGGGGCAGGGGCACCCCATAGATACACAAGTTGATCCTTGAGATCGTTCCTTAGCCGTGTGCGGTGCCCCCTGCCACCAAATTCCACCTCGATCATACCGTTGTAGTGCTTAGGCGAAGCCCTGCGTCGGTAGTACATCAAGATCGTCACCACGCCGTCGTGCTGACGGAACTCTTCCTCGACGCTTTGCTGGATCGGAGCCCGAGGATCGTCATTAAGCTGAACGTGTGCTAAGAACTCGGAGGTGCCGGAGTAACGGTGCTTGGATCGGTCGGATCGGGAAGAAGAGGTACGACTACTTCCTCTACGTTGTGTGATCGCTTCCGCAGTCGGTCTGCGTTGGTACGTAGACAACACTCTCCCCTCTCATTGCTATGCATCACCATGATCTTGCGTGTGCGTAGGAAAATTTTCGAAATTACTACGTTCCCCAACAGTGGCATCCGAGCCTAGGTTTTATGGTTTGATGTTATTTGCACGAGTAGAACACAAGTGAGTTGTGGGCGATACAAGTCATACTGCCTACCAGCATGTCATACTTTGGTTCGGCGGTATTGTTGGACGAGACGACCCGGACCAACCTTACGCGTACGCTTACGCGAGACCGGTTCCCTCGACGTGCTTTGCACATAGATGGCTTGCGGAGACTGTCTCTCCAACTTTAGTTGAACCAATGTGCTACGCCCGGTCCTTGAGAAGGTTAAAACGGAGTCTATTTGAAACTATCGTTGTGGTTTTGATGCGTAGGTGAGATGAGTTCTTACTTAAGCCCGTAGCAGCCACGTAAAACTTGCAACAACAAAGTAGAGGACGTCTAACTTGTTTTTGCAGGGCATGTTGTGATGTGATATGGTCAAGGCATGATGCTGATTTTATTGTATGAGATGATCATGTTTTGTAACCGAGTTATCGGCAACTGGCAGGAGCCATATGGTTGTCGCTTTATTGTATGCAATGCAATCGCGATGTAATGCTTTACTTTATTACTAAGCGGTAGTGATAGTCGTGGAAGCATAAGATTGGCGAGACGACAACGATGCTACGATGGAGATCAAGGTGTCGCGCCGGTGACGATGGTGATCATGACGGTGCTTCGGAGATGGAGATCACAAGCACAAGATGATGATGGCCATATCATATCACTTATATTGATTGCATGTGATGTTTATCTTTTATGCATCTTATCTTGCTTTGATTGACGGTAGCATTATAAGATGATCTCTCACTAAATTATCAAGAAGTGTTCTCCCTGAGTATGCACCGTTGCGAAAGTTCTTCGTGCTGAGACACCACGTGATGATCGGGTGTGATAGGCTCTACGTTCAAATACAACGGGTGCAAAACAGTTGCACACGCAGAATACTCAGGTTATACTTGACGAGCCAAGCATATACAGATATGGCCTCGGAACACGGAGACCGAAAGGTCGAGCGTGAATCATATAGTAGATATGATCAACATAGATGATGCACCATTGAAAACTACTCCATCTCACGTGATGATCGGATGGTTTAGTTGATTTGGATCACGTGATCACTTAGAGGATTAGAGGGATGTCTATCTAAGTGGGAGTTCTTAAGTAATATGATTAATTGAACTTAAATTTATCATGAACTTAGTCCTGGTAGTATTTTGCAAATTATGTTGTAGATCAATAGCTCGCGTTGTTGCTTCCTGTGTTTATTTTGATATGTTCCTAGAGAAAATTGTGTTGAAAGATGTTAGTAGCAATGATGCGGATTGGATCCGTGATCTGAGGTTTATCCTCATTGCTGCACAGAAGAATTATGTCCTTGATGCACCGCTAGGTGACAGACCTATTGCAGGAGCAGATGCAGACGTTATGAATGTTTGGCTAGCTCAATATGATGACTACTTGATAGTTTAGTGCACCATGCTTAATGGCTTAGAATCGGGACTTCAAAGACGTTTTGAACGTCATGGACCATATGAGATGTTCCAGGAGTTGAAGTTAATATTTCAAGCAAATACCCGAGTTGAGAGATATGAAGTCTCCAACAAGTTCTATAGCTAAAAGATGGAGGAGAATCGCTCAACTAGTGAGCATGTGCTCAGATTGTCTGGGTACTACAATCGCTTGAATCAAGTGGGAGTTAATCTTCCAGATAAGATAGTGATTGACAGAATTCTCTAGTCACCATCACCAAGTTAGTAGAACTTCGTGATGAACTATAATATGCAAGGGATAACGGAAACAACTCCCAAGCTCTTCGTGATGCTGAAATCAACGAAGGTAGAAATCAAGAAAAACATCAAGTGTTGATGGTTGACAAGATCACTAGTTTCAAGAAAAGGGCAAAGGGAAGAAGGGGAACTTCAAAAGAACGGCAAGCAAGTTGCTACTCAGTGAAGAAACTCAAGTCTGGTCCTAAGCCTGAGACTAAAGTGCTTCTACTGCAAAGGGACTGGTTACTGGAAGCGGGAACTACCCCAAGTGATTGGCGGATAAGAAGGATGGCCAAAGTAAACATAAGTATATTTGATATACATGTTATTTATATGTACTTTACTAGTGTTTATAGCAAACCCTCAGTATTTGATACTAGTTCAGTTGCTAAGAGTAGTAACTCGAAACGGGAGTTGCAGAATAAACAGAGACTAGTTAAGGGTGAAGTGACGATGTGTGTTGGAAGTGGTTCCAAGATTGATATGATCATCATCGCACACTCCCCTTAATTTTGGATTAGTGTTGAATCATGTTTATTGTAATACGGTTATTCATTTAAGTAAAGAGAATAAATTGTTGTTCTGTTTACATGAATAAAACCTTATATGGTTACACACCCAATGAAAATAGTTCGTTGGATCTCGATCGTAGTGATACACATATTCATAATATTGAAACCAAAAGATGCAAAGTTAATAATGATAGTGCAACTTATTTGTGGCACTGACGTTTAGGTCATATTGGTGTAAAGCGCATGAAGAAACTCCATGCTGATGGGCTTTTGGAATCACTTGATTATGAATCAGTTGATGCTTGCAACCATGCCTCATGGGCAAGATGACTAAGACTCCGTTCTTCGGAACAATGGAGCGAGCAACAGATTTGTTGGAAATCATACATACTGATGTATGTGGTCCGATGAATATTGAGGCTCGCGGGTATCATTATTTTCTGACCTTCACAGATGATTTGAGCAGATATGAGTATATCTACTTGATGAAACATAAGTCTGAAACATTTGAAAAGTTCAAAGAATTTCAGAGTGAAGTGAAAATCATCGTGAAAAAAATAAAGTTTCTACGATCTGATCGCGGAGACAAATATTTGAGTTACGAGTTTGGTCTTCAATTAAAACAATGTGGAATAGTTTCACAAACTCATGCCATGGAACACCACGGCATAATGGTGTGTCCGAACGTCATAACCGTACTTTATTGGATATAGTGCAATCTATGATGTCTCTTACCGATCTACCACTATCGTTTTGGGGTTATGCATTAGAGACAGCTGCATTCACGTTAAATAGGGCACCATCAAAATCCGTTGAGACGACGCCTTATGAACTATGGTTTGGCAAGAAACCAAAGTTGTCGTTTCTAAGTTTGGGGCTTGCGATGCTTATGTGAAAAAACTTCAACTTGATAAGCTCGAACCCAAATCGGAGAAGTGTGTCTTCATAGGATATCCAAAGGAAACTATTGGATACACCTTCTATCACAGATCCGAAGGCAAGACTTTTGTTGCTAAGTTCGGAAACTTTTTGGAGAAGGAGTTTCTCTCAAAAGAAGTGAGTGGGAGGAAAGTAGAACTTGACGAGGTAACTGTACCTGCTCCCTTATTGGAAAGTAGTGCATCACAGAAAACTGTTTCAGTGACACCTACACTAGTCAGTGAGGAAGCTAATGATGATGATCATGAAACTTCAGAACAAGATACTACTAAACCTCGTAGATCAACCAGAGTGAGATCCGCGCCAGAGTGGTATGGTAATCCTGTTCTGGAAGTCATGCTACTAGATCATGATGAACCTACGAACTATGAAGAAGCGATGGTGAGCCCAGATTCCGCAAAATGGCTTGAAGCCATGAAATCTGAGATGGGATCCATGTATGAGAACAAAGTATGGACTTTGGTTGACTTGCCCAATGATCGGCAAGCAATTGAGAATAAATGGATCTTCAAGAAGAAGACTGACGCTGACGGTAATATTACTGTCTACAAAGCTCGACTTGTCGCAAAGGTTTTCGACAAGTTCAAGGGATTGACTACGATGAGACCTTCTCACCCGTAGCGATGCTTAAGTCTGTCCGAATCATGTTAGCAATTGCCGCATTTTATGATTATGAAATTTGGCAGATGGATGTCAAAACTGCATTCCTGAATGGATTTCTGGAAGAAGAGTTGTATATGATGCAACCAGAAGGTTTTGTCGATCCAAAGGGAGCTAACAAAGTGTGCAAGCTCCAGCGATCCATTTATGGACTGGTGCAAGCCTCTCGGAGTTGGAATAAACGCTTTGATAGTGTGATCAAAGCATTTGGTTTTATACAGACTTTTGGAGAAGCCTGTATTTACAAGAAAGTGAGTGGGAGCTCTGTAGCTTCTGATATTATATGTGGATGACATATTGCTAATTGGAAATGATATAGAATTTCTGGATAGCATAAAGGGATACTTGAATAAAAGTTTTTCGATGAAAGACATCGGGAAGCTGCTTACATATTAGGCATAAAGATCAATAGAGATAGATCAAGTACGCTTAATTGCTTTCACAAAGCACATACCTTGACAAGATTTTGAAGAAGTTCAAAAATGGAACAGTCAAAGAAAAAGTTTCTTGCCTGTGTTACAAGGTGTGAAGTTGAGTAAAGACTCAAAGCCCGACCACGGCAGAAGATAGAAAGAGAATGAGAGTCATTCCCTATGCCTCATTCATAGGTTCTATAAAGTATGCCATGCTGTGTACCGGATCTATTGTATACCCTACACTGATTTGGCAAGGGAGTACAATAGTGATCTAGGAGTAGATCACTGAACAGCGGTCAGAATTATCCTTAGTGAAATAAGGATATGTTTCTCGATTAAGGACGTGACAAAAAGGGTTCGTCGTAAAGGGTTACGTCGATGCAAGTTTTTGACACTGATCCAGATGATCTCTAAATCTGGATACATATTGAAAGTGGAGCAATTAGCTAGAGTAGCTCCGTGTAGAGCATTGTAGACATAGAATTGGCAAAAATACTTACGGATCTGAATGTGACAGACCCGTGACTAAAATTATCTCACAAGCAAAACATGATCACACCTTAGTACTCTTTGGTGTTTAATCACATAGATTGTGAACTAGATTACTGACTCTAGTAAACCTTTGAGTGTTGGTCACATGACGATGTAAACCATGGGTGTTAATCACCTGGTGATGTGAACTATTGCTGTTAAATCACATGGCGATGTGAACTAGATTATTGACTCTAGTGCAAGTGGGAGACTGAAGGAAATATGCCCTAGAGGCAATAATAAAGTTATTATTTATTTCCTTATATCATGATAAATGTTTATTATTCATGCTAGAATTGTATTAACCGGAAACATAATACATGTGTGAATACATAGACAAACAGAGTGTCACTAGTATGCCTCTACTTGAGTAGCTCGTTAATCAAAGATGGTTATGTTTCCTAACCATGAACAAAGAGTTGTTATTTGATTAACGAGGTCACATCATTAGTTGAATGATCTGATTGACATGACCCATTCCATTAGCTTAGCACCCGATCGTTTAGTATGTTGCTATTGCTTTCTTCATGACTTATACATGTTCCTATGACTATGAGATTATGCAACTCCCGTTTGCCGGAGGAACACTTTGTGTGCTACCAAACGTCACAACGTAACTGGGTGATTATAAAGGAGAATTACAGGTGTCTCCAAAGGTACATGTTGGGTTGGCGTATTTCGAGATTAGGATTTGTCACTCCGATTGTCGGAGAGGTATCTCTGGGCCCTCTCGGTAATGCACATCACATAAGCCTTGCAAGCATTGCAACTAATAGTTAGTTGTGAGATGATGTATTACGGAACGAGTAAAGAGACTTGCTGGATAACGAGATTGAACTAGGTATTGGATACCGACGATCGAATCTCGGGCAAGTAACATACCGATGACAAAGGGAACAACGTATGTTGTTATGCGGTCTGACCGATAAAGATCTTCGTAGAATATGTAGGGCCAATATGGGCATCCAGGTCCCGCTATTGGTTATTGACCGGAGATGTGTCTCGGTCATGTCTACATTGTTCTCGAACCGTAGGGTCCGCACGCTTAACGTTACGATGACAGTTATTATGAGTTTATGCATTTTGATGTACCGAAGGTTGTTCGGAGTCCCGGATGAGATCACGGACATGAAGAGGAGTAATCGGGATTTTACCGGAATACCGGGAGGGTTACCGGAACCCCCCGGGAGACTAATGGGCCTATTGGGCCTTAGTGGAAAAGAGAAAAGGGAAGCCCACTAGCTGGCCGGCGCCCCCCTCAAGTCCTATTAGGAATAGGATAAGGGGCCGGCCCCCCTTCTCTCTCTTTCCCCCCCGGGAGTCCTAATTGGATTAGGATTGGGGGAAGGAGTCCTACTCCCAGTGGGAGTAGGACTCCCTGCGCCTCCTCTCCTGGCCGGCCGGCTCCCCCTCCTCCAACCTTTATATACGGGGGCAGGGGGCACCCCAAGACACACAAGTTGATCCTTGAGATCGTTCCTTAGCCGTGTGCGGTGCCCCCTGCCACCAAATTCCACCTCGATCATACCGTTGTAGTGCTTAGGCGAAGCCCTGCGTCGGTAGTACATCAAGATCGTCACCACGCCGTCGTGCTGACGGAACTCTTCCTCGACGCTTTGCTGGATCGGAGCCCGAGGAACGTCATCGAGCTGAACGTGTGCTAAGAACTCGGAGGTGCCGGAGTAACGGTGCTTGGATCGGTCGGATCGGGAAGAAGACGTACGACTACTTCCTCTACGTTGTGTGATCGCTTCCGCAGTCGGTCTGCGTTGGTACGTAGACAACACTCTCCCCTCTCGTTGCTGTGCATCACCATGATCTTGCGTGTGCGTAGGAAAATTTTCGAAATTACTGCGTTCCCCAACACCATCACCAGATTTGCTAGCCAGTCCGGATGTTTTATTTCTCTAATGAATCCGGCCTCCAATAACTTGGCTAGTTCCTCTCCCATAGCTTGTCTCTTAGGTTCAGAGAAACGCCGAAGAGCCTGCTTGACCGGCTTGAATCCTTTTAGGATATTAAGGCTGTGTTCGGCCATCCTGCGTGGGATTCCTGGCATTTCTGAGGGATGTCAGGCGAATATGTCCCAATTCTCGCGCAGGAACTCCCGTAGTGCGGCGTCCACGGCGGGGTTTAACTGTGCCCCGATGGAGGCTGTTTTTGTAGGATCCGTTGGCTGTACTTCGAATTTCACTATTTCATCGGCTGGTTTAAAAGAGGTGGACTTGGATCTTTTGTCAAGTATTACGTTGTCCCTGTCCACTGTGGAGCGTAGCGTAGTTAATTCCTCGGCCGCAACGGCTTCGGATAATGCCTCGAGGGCCAATGAGGCTGTTTTGTTTTCGGCTCGGAGTGCTATGCCCGGGTCACTAGCGAGAGTGATGATTCCATTGGGTCCGGGCATTTTGAGCTTCATGTACCCGTAATGGGGTATGACTTGGAAGATCGTGAACGCCTCCCGCCCTAAAAGGGCGTGGTATCCGCTACTGAAAGGGGTCACTTGGAATGTAATTTCTTCAGACCTATAGTTCTCCGGCATGCCAAATACCACATCTAGTGTGATTTTTCCAGCACAGCGTGCTTCCCGACTGGGGATGATTCCTCTGAATGTTGTGCCGCTTTGCTAAATGCAGTTCCAGTCTATTTCCATTTTTTGGAGAGTTTCCTCATAGATGAGGTTTCATCCACTGCCGCCGTCCATGAGTACTTTGGTGAGTCGAAAGCCGTCCACAATTGGACTAAGGACTAGTGCAGCTGGTGCCTGGGCTGTTCGGAATTTAGGTTCGTCACTGGCGTTGAAGGTAATAGCTGTGTCACTCCATGGGTTTATTGTTGCCACCTGGCAGATTTCGGCGAGGCTGCGGAGGGTTCGCTTGCGCCTATTATTTGATGTGAAGGTCTCGAAGACTGTTAATACCGTATTGTTATCCCCGGGATAGTGCTATGTGGCATCTGGGATGACAAGATCCTCGCCACTTTTGGCCACCTGCCGGAGTATCCAACATGCTCTACGGCTGTGTGTTGGTATGGTATCCGCTGTACTATGAATTTTGCAGGGTCCGTTGAGCCATCCCTCCAATACGGTTCCACGCCCTATAGAGGGTTTTTTCTCTTTTGGGATTAACTCGGGTGTCTTATGATAGTGCACCCTTTTACTTCGGACTGGGTGTATATTCGGAGCCGGATTATCCCAAAATTTCGTTTCGGTTTTCCAGGCACTTTCCATCGCACAGTACTTTCGTACTATGGACGCCAAGTCAGCGAAGCGTGATATGTCACGACGACTTATGGCGTTAAGGATTCCCTTGTTCGTGCAATTATTGCAGAAAAATAGGATTGCGTCTTCCTCACGACAGTCCTTGACCTTGTTCATCATAAGGAGGAATCTGGCCCAATAATGATGTACTGTTTCCTGGGGCTCTTGCCTGATGTGGGAAAGATCGTTATGTTTGGGTGGGTGGGTGGAATTGAGTCCGAACCCTTACCCGATCTGAGACCCAGGGGCCGAGGAGTTTCCAATCTTGGAAGTTCGGGTTCCGGGATGTTGCCCGATAGTCTGGCCCGCTGCCTGACTCTAGGTTCAGGGCTTGGGTGATGTCCTCCCGTAAACGGGTATCCGGCTCGGAGAGCTCAGGAATGCCGAATACTTAGTCCTCAAGATAGAGGAAGAATCGCCGCATTGTTCCTCCACCACCGCAATATGATGGGTGACCGGTGGAGAGTTAATCTCCCTTTGATCGGGTTTAAGCCCAATCCGATCATAGTCCGTAGTGACTCCCAAGGTGGTGATGCGATCCAAGAGCTCGTTTAGGGAAGAGAGCTCCATTGGATCCATCTGCTCGGCAAGTTCCAAGTTGACGTGGAGGCTGTTTTCGATGACCCGAGAAGTCATCGTCGGTGCAGCAGCCGAACAGGCGGTCATGATGAAACCGCCTAGCCGGAGAGTTTGGCCGACAGCCAAGGCTCCCCCGGCGGTAATGTTGTCTTTAAATACGAGACGAGACATCCTTCCTTGTGGTGACGGCACAGTGGAACTCTCAATGAAAGCACCAATGTCGGTGTCAAAACCGGCGGATCTCGGGTAGGGGGTCCCGAACTGTGCGTCTAGGCGGATGGTAACAGGAGCAGGGGACACGATGTTTTACCCAGGTTCGGGCCCTCTCGATGGAGGTAAAACCCTACTCCTGCTTGATTGATCTTGATGATATGAGTATTACAAGAGTTGATCTACCACGAGATCGAAGAGGCTAAACCCTAGAAGCTAGCCTATGGTATGATTGTTGTGGTCCTACGGACTAAACCCTCCGGTTTATATAGACACCGGAGGGGGCTAGGGTTACACAGAGTCGGTTACAAGGAAGGAGATCTACATATCCGTATTGCCAAGCTTGCCTTCCACGCCAAGGAGAGTCCCATCCGGACACGGGACGAAGTCTTCAATCTTGTATCTTCATAGTCCAACAGTCCGGCCAAAGGTTATTAGTCCGGCTGTCCGGATACCCCTAATCCAGGACTCCCTCAAGCGCCATATAGGATAAATGATGAGGTGGAGGAGAAAGAACTCATAAGAAAAGGCTTGTCTTCTCTTATTTAAGAGAAGACAAGAGATGATCTCTTAGCATAATATGTCTCACCGTATTTTTAGGAATGACTAGTTATTAATTGAAGATAAGACTAAGAGACGATCCATTATAGACAATTTCTTTTTTCATCTTTAAATTACATGCAAGACTTAAAATAAGACCATCTTATCAACCGTTGTATATGCTTTCCCCAAAACAATCTGCCCTACAGTGAGGGTTTTATCCAATATGTCAATATGGATAGCAGCATAATTTATGGACCAATCTATCTTCAACTCGCTATACAAAGATCGGGTATGGCTCAATATACTTCATATACACTCAATGCTGCACTTTGAGTTAATAAAAACACCTTTTATCGAATAAAATCAATCTGCCGTATGGCAGAAACATATACACACATATCACATGTTTGTGTGAATCATCTACTTAGTTATATAGGATTTGTGATCCGTTTTGTTCCTCTGCAATATGCCAATATAAATTACCTAGTTGCGTGAGGCACGGGAAATCCTTCTTCTACCTTCATTTGGACAGAATATTTCTTTGAGAAGAGTGGGCTTTTATTTGACCTCGGAAGTTTTTCTCCGTATATGATCCAAAATAAAACACATCAGTTCACACTGAGCTGCTAGACTAGTATTTTTTCTGTCCCATAATATAAAAACATTTCTACTTCTAAAGTATCAGTACGTAGGTTATTGTTCGCTCGTTCGTCCGTTCGCTTGTTTCGTTCATTCGTTCGCCAACCCATCGAAACACATTGCCACGAACAACCCCCCACTGATTTTTTTTTGCAAGCTGATGCCCACCTCCAACAACAACAACAACAACAACAAAGCCTTTAGTCCCAAACAAGTTGCGGTAGATTAGAGGTGAAACCCATAAGATCTCGCGACCAACTCATGACTCTGGCACATGGATAGCAAGCTTTCATGCACCCTTGTCCATGTCAAATTCGGTCTACCTTGACCTCTCTTGATATTCTCTGCACGCTTTAGCCATCCACTATGCACTGGAGCTTCTAGAGGCCTGCGCTGAATATGCCCAAATCATCCTAGACGATATTGGACAAACTTCTATTCAATTGGTGCTACCCCAACTCTATCTCGTATATCATCATTCCGGACTCGATCCTACCTCGTGTGGCCACACATCCATCTCAACATACGCATCTCCGCTACACCTAATTGTTGAACACGCCGCCTTTTAGTTGGCCAACACACAGCGCCATACAACATTGCGGGTCAAACTGTCGTCATGTAGAACTTGCCTTTTAGTTTTTGTGGCACTCTCTTTTTCACAGAGAATGCTAGAAGCTTGGTGCAACTTCATCCATCCGGCTTTGATTCGATGGTTCACATATTCATCAATACCCCCATCCTCCTACAACATTAACCCCTAATATCAAAATGTGTCCTGAGGCACCACCTGCCCGTCAAGGCTAATCTCCTCCTCCTCACACCTAGTGGTACTGAAGCCGCACATCATGTACTCGGTTTTAGTTCTACTAAGCCTAAACCCTTTCGTTTCCAAGTTTTGTCTCCATAACTCTAACTTCCTATTTACCCCTTTCCAACTATCGTCAACTAGCATCACATCATCCGCAAATAGCATACACCATGGGATATCTCCTTGTATATCCCTTGTGACCTCATCCATCACTAAGAAAAAAAGATAAGGGCTCAAAGCTGATCCCTGATGCAGTCCTATCTTAATCGGGAAGTCATTAGTGTCGACATCACTTGTTCAAACACTTGTCATTGCATTATCGTACATGTGCTCGATGAGGGTAGTGTACTTTGCTGGGACATTGTGTTTCTCCAAGGACGCCTACCACATGACATTCCGCGATATCTTATCATATGCCTTCTCCAAGTCAATGAACACCATCTGCAAGTCCTTCTTTTCCTCCCTGTATCTCTCCATAACTTGTCGTACCAAGAAAATGGCTTTCATGGTCGACCTCCCAGGCATGAAACACTAGTAGAAAAAGGGTCAAATGTGAGACACATTAGTTCCGGTTTGTAACAGAACCGGCACTTAATGTGTCCATTTAGTTGCCGGGTTCCAACGGCTAGGCGGAGGAGCTCTTTAGTACCGGTTCGTGGCGAACCTTTAGCACCGGTTCGTGCCATAACCGGTACTATGAAAGTGGTGGCAGGATGTTGTCAGAGTGGCCCTCAACACCTTTAGTACCGTTCGTGGCACGAACCGGTACTAAAGGTCGTCCTATATAAACCCTTCGTCCACCCGCACTCTGTTCTTCCCCCTTTCCCCTCTCCCTCTCCTCTGTTCTTCCCTTCTTCCTCTCGAGTTCATCACAAATTTGTCCCAAAATTTGTCAAGATTTGCAGGCCCCCATCCATTCAAATGATCACAAAGGTTTGCAACTTTGTCCTTTCATCTCTCATTGCTAGATTAGCTCTTGCATTGGTTTATATAGTGATTAATTGTGGGTTTTAGTAATTTGGGAGGAATTATATGTGGTAGTATTTGATTTATATGCAAATTGAGGTCAAAATAACACTTAGTTTGCATATGTAGGTGTGGTTTACTTAGTGCCTTCTAAATCTCCATCGTAACCACCGTCGATCGCCCGCACCGTCCCGTCGCCGGCACCACCTTGTGGTGAGCCTCTTGTTCATGAAATTTTATATAAAAAATTGATGTTTGTGTGATTTGGATATATAGTTACTCGTATAATTATCTTACCCGTACGTTGTTTGTTATACATAGTGCCATGGTTTTGATATCCGTCCCCGTCGGCCCTCGTCCTTGTTATGATTCGGATGTGGTATATTCTCTTTTAAAACTAGTTGCATTTCGTGTTTATGACAAATTATGCCCATCAAGTTGACATAGATAATTTTTTCTAGGAGGTATGTGAACCGGAAATTCCAACCGACCCTATTGTCGAGAGGTTAAATTTAGTTGAAAGAGAAAACGAGTATTTGAAAGAAAAATTGAAAAGAATTGAGGGGGAGAAGATGGAATTGGAGTTGCATGTTGCCGATGTCGTCGATGATCACAAGATCAAGATGGAGAAAATGCGCTTGAAGATTAGAAAGATTAGAAAATATGCCATTGATAGTGAGGCTTGGTATCATTATGCTGTTGGATCAATTGTTACCTTAGTTGCGATCTTGATCGCATTTGTTGTTGCATTTAAATGCTTTAGCTAGAGAGTTATTTGTTTGTTGCATTTAAGTGTTGTATGAACTTTATGTATGAACTTTATGTATTGTATTAATTTGGTGTTTTCGGTGCTGTGTATTGAAGATGAGCCGGCAATGGATGTACGATGACCGATGCTCTCCCGAGTTCATTAATGGCGTGCATACTTTTCTGCTTGCGGCTGAGGCAAACAAGCGGGCGGATGGTTTTATGCCTTGTCCATGTGCTGGCTGTAAGAATGGTCACAATTACTCTACGTCAAGAACCATTCACGTCCACCTGTTTGAGTCCGGTTTCATGCCCCACTATAATGTTTGGACCAAGCACGGAGAAAGAGGGGTTATGATGGAAGACAATGAAGAAGAAGAGGACGACGACAGCTATCCTGGCCATGGGTTCCCTGAATACGATGATACAACAATGGGGGAAGAAGCTGAGCCGGTAATGCGGGAAGAAGCTGAGCCGGCAATGCGGGAAGAAGCTGAAGAAGAGGCATCAGATGAGCCCGTTGATGATCTAGGTCGGGCCATTGCCGATGCAAAGAGAAATCTGCGCTCTTTT
>NC_053023.1:15549939-15654427 GCF_003073215.2 Triticum urartu
GCGAAGAAATTTTATGTGCAAGCAAATTCTTTCATGCATTTATTGATTTTTTCAGCTAAATGACCCTGAAATTGAAAAGCATTTCAAATGAACTCAGAAAAGAATGAAAGTTGGCATGGTATCATAATTTCACCCACATAGCATGTGCAAAAAAGTAGAGAGGCTTATGGCAAAAACTTGATGCAATTCGTGCACAAAAATGGACAATCTCTTTCGAAGTATCAGGGTTTCGGACGAAAACTCATCCGTTACAAAGGCATTTCATTTTTAAATAACTTAAGCATTACCAAATTGAATATAATGATAAAACACACTAATATTAAACATAATAAAAAAGAATCACTGGAAAATGTATTTTTAAAGTTAAGTTATTCACAAACTAGTGATTCACACAAATTTCAAATAATTCAAAATTTAAACTATTCAAATTTAAAAACTACCGGCACTAACTGAAAGTTTCTAAAAACTGTCAAAAATATTCACAAAGAAACTCTAAATACAGCAAAAAACAACTAAATATAAATAAAACAAAATAAATAAAGCAGAAAAGAAAAAACTAAATGAAAAAAGCCCACCTACCGGGCCACAGCGGCCTGCATACGACTAGAAACCCAACCTGTTGTTGGGCCAGGATGCAGGCCCGCAAGCCCAATAGGCCCCACAGGGCAGAGTAGCAGAGGTAGGCCCAGAAGGCCTGCTTTAGAGAGGAGCTCGAGACAGCAACGGCGGCAGGGCTTATAAGCAGGTGTGAGCGCCCTTCGGCTAGCGAGGTGGGACTAAACTTCTGCGCCCCTCGCCTGGCAGCGCACACCCTTTAGTACCGGCTCGTGGCACCAACCGGTACTAAATGGGGGGACTTTAGTACCGGTTGGTTCCATGAACCGGTACCAAAGGGGGGTGCTTCCCGCCGCTTGGCCTGGCCAAAACAGGCCTTTAGTACCGGTTGGTGGCTCCAACCGGTACTAAAGGTGTCCCCTATATAAGAAACACTTCGAAAATTTTCAGTTTCTCATCTCCCACTTCTCTCTGCCGCCCTCCCGTCCCGCCTCGTCGCCGCCCATGTCGCGCCGTCCCCATCGACTCCGCGACGCCCCCGTCCTCGCCGCGCCGTCCCCGTCGCCTCGACCTTGCCCCCGCGCGCTGTGAGCCCCTCCCCCGGCCCCTCTCCTCCCTCCAATCGATCAAAGCCACACCGCGCGCCGGCGCCGACCGTAGCGCACACACACGCGCGCGCACACACACACACTACATGCACACACAGACACACACTACACGCGCACACACACACACAATTTTTCTGTTTTTAGCTTTTAGTTTTTTCTGTTTTTCTGTTTTTCATACAAAGTTTTAGATGAATTAATTAGTTAGATTAGATTAATGTCAAATAGTATATAGAAATGTTAGTTATAATATATATAATGTCAAATGTTATAGAAATGTTAGTTATATAAAAATGTTAGAAATTTTGGAAATGTTAGTTTTATTAGATTAATGATCGATGTTTTTTTAGTTTCTTATATTTTTAGTTATAAAATTTAGAATTTGCATATATGAAATCATCACAATCCATCATTTAAAAAATGTTATTTTACTTTTGCGGCATATAGTATTTGTTGTCGACGATGCCCGGCCCGCATCCTCGCCGTCGACACGTCCGCGACGACGTCCAGCTGACCCATGTCCGGGACTGGGCTCCGCCGGGCTGGCACTGGGAGGTGCTGCCTGGAGGGGCGCGCCGCTTGATGAGGAACCCGGCCCCGGGTCCCGTCGTCGACCCTGATCTCGTTTGGTGGCGTTCGCGTGAGCCAGTTTCGGTGCGGAGGGAGCCGGCCCCGCCGGAGGTGGTACGTCGTCGTGTCAGGGAGGAGGACGAGCATGTCCATCGCTACATGGTTGCGTTAGAGGGCGGCAGGTTCTCCAATACCTGGCAGTTTCTTCAGGGATCTCACTTCAGCTATGATCCTGTGAGGGTTCCTTCTCTTTGGGTGTCCACCGCCCGCGCCGCAGGAACCGCGAGTGTCCTAGATTCTTCTGTAGTATTCGATCTTTATTAGCTACCTAGCCAGTGAGTATTTGATATTATATCTATTATTCGAGACGATGTATTCGAGATTATATCTATTATTCGAGACGATGTATTCGAGATTATATCTATTATTCGAGACGATGTATTCGAGATTATATCTATTATTTGAGACGATGTAATTTGAATACTAAATTGTTTTATATTTCTTTTGGCATAGTTAAATAAAAGCTATGGCGGACAATACCGACAGAGAGAGAGAACAGACCATGTTGGATATCATACGCGGGCCAGATGATGATCAGAATGAAGAAGATTTTGACGGCTCTGAATTTCTAAACAACACCGGAGAGGGTGATATGATATTCGATCGTGACGACCGAGAAGATGAAGTCATGAACTACGACGAAGAACATGTTGATCCTGAAACAACAAACACCGGCGAGGTATATATATTTATATAAGCAGGAATCTGGTGATCATCGCATGTTTTAAATGAGTTGAAGATATATTAACGAATCAATCTTTCTTCTTTCAGCCATCCGGATCGAGCAAATCTTCAGGCAAAAGGACGAAACGAGGCCCGAACAAAAAGTTGAAGGAGGGCGTAAAGTACAATATCGAGGCATTCAAACCTAATGGCGAACCATTAGCGCCTAAGAAGATTGCGGACAAGTTCGTTCGTCAGTGCGGAGTTCTTGTGAAGGACCAACTCCCGATCTCCCTTCAAGAATGGCGAAAGCCAGCAAATCCACGTCCAGATGTTACTTTTGTCGACGAGAATCAAAAAAATCTGCTTTTAGATACTCTCATGGAACATTTCACCCTACCAGATAATTTCACAGAAGCAGATGTGCGGAAAGTCAAGGACGCTGCTTTTAGGAAGATGGCGGTTGCATTCAAGAACCACAAGAGAATGACGTGGGAGAAGTACGTCAAGGGAGGAAGGAAGACTCCAGTATTCGAGGGGATACTAGAGAATCAAAGTGCTCATTGGGACGATTTCGTGAAATTCAAGGATTCATAATTAGCTAAGGAACGGTCGAGAATAAACAAGAAGAATGCCGAAAAAAAGGATAAGTTCCATAAGCTGGGGCCAGGTGGCTACGTGGTGGCAATGCCTAAGTGGGATAAGTCTGAGAAAGAGATGGAGGATGCAGGTGTCACTCCGGTTACTAAGAGCTGGCCCCCCAGGTGCAGGACTTGGTTCTATGCGCATGGGGGGGAGTTGGACCCGAAGACAGGCAATGTTTCGACGAAGGCATGTCTGAACGGAGCCGACGATACGCTACTTGTTGCAATAGAAGAGGCTCGATCGGGGGTGTTCTAGCCCAACAGAGAGAACGACGAGCTTACGCGTGCCTTGGGAAATCCTGAACACCCGGGAAGAACACGAGGCAAGGGCACTCTTCCGTGGTATGAGGGGTTTTCGGACTGGAACGCCGACTACAGAACCCGTGTGAGAAAGAAGATTGCGGAGGAGAAGAAGAGGAAGATGGAGGAGGAGCAGAGGAAGCGGGACTATGAATGCCTTCAAGGCCTAGAAGAAAGTCAAGCGGAATTGGCAGCTAGATTCCAGCGGCAGCAGGAGCAGATCGACTCACTTAGCCAGCAAAGGGGGTCTCAGCATCTGCAGCAGCTTGCGGATGATCCAGCATTGGATACCACCGCCCCATCCATGCCGAGAAGCAGCGTGGGTTCCACCCCGGGCGACGCAGTAGTGCTGGATAGATACCCCGTGGATGACATCACGGAGAACACTAACTGCGAGCTACACTTCAAAATGAAGAACATATCCTTGAAGGTGGCGGACGCCGTTGCTTTTTCAAATTCCCCCGAGGCAACCTTCCATTGCAACCCGATTCCAGCGGGCTATGCTCGTGTCTTGGTTGATGAGGTGGTGGACCCATATTCGGAGCTACAGCTTGACATTCCTGGAGGTGACGACGAGCACACATTGGGAGAGGCCATACATCGTGTCATCCTATGGAGAAAGGATTGCATCATCTTTCGAAGGCCACCGACACCGCGTCACCCGACTCCTCGTCGAAGTCCACCACCGAGTCAGCAGACTCCCGCTCCTCCAAGTCCACCAACGCGTGAGGCCACTCCTCCTCCTCCAAGTCCGGCAAAGTGTCAGGCCACTCCTCCTCCAAGTCCGACACAGCGTCATACGTCCACTCCTCCTCCAAGTCCGGCACAACCTCAGGCCACTGCAAGTCCGGCACAGCTTTAGGCCACTCCTCCTCGTCCAACTCAGCCCCGTCAGCCGTCTCCGCCGCCTCAGCAGTCGCAGAAGAGACACCCCGCAGCTACGGTGCGTAGCGGTACGAGTCGAGGTCATAGTACAGGAAGTACAGGCGGAGGCAAGCGATATAAATATGGTCCAAACCTCACTACTCCTCTTCCTGTGAGGGCTTACGACAGGACCGAGGAGCAAACCAATGCCATAGTGCAGGCAGAAGTCAACGCCCATTTTGGACCGAAACCGCCACCGCCGCCAAGGGAGAAAGTGCCTGTGGAAGTAGTTGACCACTTCATTCGTATGGCTCAACCACCAGCTCCTAAGCCTGTTGACTCAGACTATGAGCGCCACATCAGGAAGTTACATCGACGACGTCTACAGAAGGAGGCGAGCTCGAGCTCGAGCAAACAACAAGCAGCTGTCAAAAAATGCAGGAAAACCATTGCCTAGCTGGGAAAACACGTTGCCCAGCTGGGAAAACAGGCGGCGCAATCGATCCCCCCCGCTTGTTGTGCCGCCAACAACACGTGACAGTACGCGCGCCCAATATTATTGTGGCCAAACAGTTTACGTTCCCGAGGTGGGCGATGTGGTAATAACCCAGGAGCATATAATGCAGGCTGAAGAACTCAAGATCACTGTTGGACAACTCCTTGAGATCGAGGACATGCCTGGGATTACACAGGAGGAAATAAAACGGAAATATGTCCGGGGCCAACCTTTGGTCGAGCCAGAAGATGTCAACAAGCTCCCAACGAGAATGTATGAATTGCATCAATGGTACATGGACATTACCAAGAGATCCAATCGAGAGTCCCTCATGGTGAATGTCAAGAAGGATGATTACTACCATGAGAAAGCTGTGGACGTTGAGTATCCTGAACTGTTTCAGTTATACAATCAAGACGCACTCGACAAATCTATCGTCAGTTGCTATTGTCGGTAAGTGATTTCTTTCTGTAATTTAAGTCTCAAGCTAGCTGTAGTGATCCTTTTGATCAATCATTACCTGTAATTATCCTTACTATATTCTTTTCTGTGGTATTATGCAGGATGAAGATGTATGAAATGAGAAAAGGTGGACGCTATGGCATTGGGTTCATTGACCCAAACACCGTTAATGAATACACATGGAAAATGAACAAGCATCAAGAAAAAGAGGTAGAGGACAGCATGCTAGAGTTCTTGAAGCGCCTCAAATACAATGAAGATATACTACTTCCTTACAACTTCCAGTGAGTCACACTTTCTTGTACTACAAATTCTCTGTTTTTGCCTACTAGCTAGCTACATGTTTTTGCTTACATATGCCCGCTTAATTAAGACATGCAAACGTGTGTGCATGCAGATTTCACTGGAACTTGTGTATCATTAAAGTTGACGCCGGAACAGTTGAAATACTGGACTCGCTACTCAAAGCAAATAGTGACTATAACATCTTGTTTGGGATAGTCAACAGGTAATTTCAATCATTATTACCTATATATCTCGGCCTATTTAGTTCGTCATTAATTTCATGATATGAACTATTTAATAACCCCTTTATTCATTTTCTTTGTCGGCGGGCAGGGCTTGGGCAAGGTTCATCAGCGTCACGGAAGGCGAATGGAAACCAAAGCTGAAATGGTTTCGATCCAAGGTAAGTAATTAAGTAGTACTAGCTAGCTAGCTAGCTGCCATCTCTTTAATTATCACGCTTGATTAATTATTATCTGATCAAATTAAATTCCATTCTCGTAATAAAGGCCCTGAAGCAGGCACAGGGGACTGATCTGTGTGCATTCTGCGTTTGCGAGAACATTCGCATGATGGCGTCCGAAAGGAGCAGATCTCAAAGACAGGAATGGGTACGCTTGTCAGAACACTATTCACAATTTTTACACCATTATCGATATCTAGTCACACAACTAATACACATGCATATTTATCTCCTTCTTAACAGTTCAGAGAGGTGCAGGACAAGCTCCTACCAACGGAGCGCGTAGAAGCACTTCAAGAGGAAATAGCGGGATTTTTGCTCGACCATGTCATAAATCCGAAGGGAGAATACTATTACCCGCTACCGCCCCCATGAACCACTTCCAATTGTCATCGTGCTCCGAAGGCACCAATTAGGCTAATGCCACTGGCTCCGAAGGCAACATGCATATGTAGGAGAAATTGTATATAGCTATACATGTGTGTATGTGTAAATTAATATGGTGGTTTGTGAGACATTGATGATATATATATATATATATGATTGGTTCTACTAGAAATTCTATATATATATGCATAACGTGTACAATGTGTAGTACCGTAAAATACCAGCAAATGAAAAAGAATTAAAATGGAAAACACAAAATTAAATGAAAAATAAATCATAAAACCAAAAACCCCACAACCATTTAGTACCGGTTGGTGTTACCAACCGGTACTAAAGGGCTCCCGGCCCCCGGAGCTGGCTCGTGCCACGTGGATCCCCTTTAGCACCGGTTCGTGCTGAACCGGTACTAAAGGGGGGGGCCTTTAGTGCCGAAACTTTAGTGCCGGTTCCTAAACCGGCACTAAAGGGCCTTATGAACCGGTGCTATTGCCCGGTTCTGCACTAGTGGTAGTGAGATGGCCAAGCAAATTAGCCCGCAGTGCAAAGCCGCCGAAGACAGAGATCTGTCCGGGGAGACAAGTTTCACCCTGGACCGCATCACTATCGATGATAGTAGGAGCCATCAAGCTTGACGGCGACGACACAGAGGAACTCTCAATGAAAGCACCAATGTCGGTGTCAAAACCGGCGGATCTCGGGTAGGGGGTCCTGAACTGTGCGTCTAGGCCGGATGGTAACAGGAGGCAAGGGACACGAAGTTTTACCCAGGTTCGGGCCCTCTTGATGGAGGTGAAACCCTACGTCCTTCTTGATCAATATTGATGATATGGGTAGTACAAGAGTACATCTACCACGAGATCAGAGAGGCTAAACCCTAGAAGCTGGCCTATGGTATGATTATTATTCTGTATGTTGTCCTACGACTAAAACCCTTCAGTTTATATAGACACCGGAGAGGGTTAGGGTTACACAAAGTCGGTTACAATGGTAGGAGATCTACATATCCGTATCGCCAAGCTTGCTTTCCACGCCAAGGAAAGTCCCTTCCGGACACGGGATGAAGTCTTCAATCTTGTATCTTCATACTCTAGGAGTCCGGCTGAAGGTATAGTCCGGCCATCCGGACACCCCCTAATCCAGCAATCCCTCACTCCTCGATAATATTGTAGCGGTGCAAAGCTCTGCGACGGTAGAACATCAAGATCGTCACCACGCCATCGTACTAACGGAAATCTTCCCCGACACTTTGCTAAATCAGAGTCCGGGGATCTTCATCGAGCTGAACATGTGCTAAAACTCGGAGGTGCCGTAATTTTGCTGCTTGATCGGTGGGGCCGTGAAAACGTACGACTACATCAACCGCGTTGTCATAACGCTTCCACTGTCGGTCTACGAGGGTATGTAGACAACACTCTTCCTTCTCGTTGCTATGCATCACCATGATCTTGCGTGTGCGTAGGAAATTTTTGAAATTACTACGTTCCCCAACAACCGCATCTAGGCATCCTGCAACGGCCTTCTCGTCCTCGGTAACAACCACATCTGCAATCCGGTCACGCGCCAGTGGTCTACCCTCCACCGGGACGGGAGGCCTGTCGAAAACATCGTCGGCGTCTTCCAACGCCAACCTTCAGGCGAGTACCGCGTGCTGTACTGGACAAGATCATACCTTTCTTTGGCCGTGCACTGTCCAGAAGTGTAGACTTGTGAGAGAAAGAGATTGAGCACCGCAAGTGCTAGAGCTTGTATTCCTCAACTCATATAGGTAGATGTTACAACCGTTGTGCAGATCGTGCACGAGTGGGAGTAGTGCGCGATGTGCGCGTATAGGGAAAGACCGAGTCATGGTGGACCAGGTCAGCTAGGGCCTGACATGCATTGACACCCCGCCGCAGCTGGAGCGTCCGGTGGCTAGATGCATAAGCTGGACCTGAACTCCTCGAACGCAGAAGTAGGCAGGCCCTTCGTCATGACATCGGCAAACTGTTGCGATGTAGGGACGTGAAGCACACGGAGCTCGCCGAGAGCCACCTTCTCTCGAACGAAGTGGATGTCAAGCTCTATGTGCTTGGTTCGTCGATGGTGCACCGGGTTAGCCGCCATGTACACACTCGAGATATTGTCGCAGTAGACCACAGTCGCTTTGGGTAGCAAGACGTGGAGCTCGCCAAGGAGCTGGCGGAGCCAGCAACACTCCGCGACGACGTTGGCAACAGCGCGATACTCGGCCTCGGCGCTTGACCGAGACACTGTGGGCTGGCGCTTCGATGACCAGGAGATGAGTGCGTCACCGAGGGAGACGACGTACCCCGATGTCGACCGACGCGTGTCCGGGCAGCCCGCCCAGTCTGCATCGGAGTAGGCGAGAAGATCCAGCGTCGGCGAGCGGTGAAGATGGAGACCATGAGCAATAGCGCCTCGCAGGTACCGAAGTATGCGCTTCACCAGCGCGAGGTGCTGATTGCGCGGAGCGTGCATGTGCAGACACGCTTGCTGAACAGCATACGCGAGGTCGGGGCGAGTCATAGTCATGTACTGCAGTGCGCCGACGATGCTCCGATACTCAGAAGGATCGGCGACGGGGGTGCCATCGGAGCTGGAGAGCTTGGAGCATGTATCCACAGGTGTCGAGGCTGGGCGGCAACCAATCATGTTGGCGCGATCAAGCAGCTCCTCCGCGTACTTGCTCTGGGATAGGAAGAAGCCACTGGCGCTGGAGCGGGCCGAGATCTTTCATGGAAAACTCGGCGAAGAGGCGCTGCTGAAGACTATGCAGGAGCGAGCTTGAGGACGCGCTGAGGACGATGTCGTCGACGTAGAGAAGCAGGTATGTCGTGCCGCCGTCGCGGTGATAGATGAACAGCGACGGATCAGACTGGGCCGCCGCAAACCCGATGGTGCGCAGGAAGTTGGTGAAGCAGTCAAACCAGGCGCGGGGGGCCTGCTTGAGCCCATACAAGGACTTGTCGAGGAGGCAGACGTGGTCGGGGTGCGCGTCGTCGACGAAGCCGGCCGGCAGCTGACAGTAGACACACTCCGTGAGCTGGCCTTGGAGAAAGGCATTATTGACATCCATCTGGTGCAGAGGCCACTCGTGAGAAGCGGCGATGGTGAGGACGGCGCGAATGGTGGCAGACTTGACGACGGGGCTGAACGTTTCATCGAAGTCGACGCCATGGCTCTAGGAAAAGCCGCGCACAACCCAGCGCGCCTTGTAGCACTCCAGAGTGCCATCGGCTTTCAGTTTGTGCCGAAACACCCACTTGCCGGTGACAATGTTGGCGCCGGGAGGGCGCGGCACGAGTGTCCAGGTCCTGTTCGCCATGAGCGCCCGGTACTCCTCCTGCATTGCTATTAGCCATGATGGATCGCGCAAAGCCATGCGCACGGTTTGGGAATAGGAGACATGGATGGATGTGTGGCGATGTGAGCATATTTGGGATTTGGGAGAAAAATGCCATCTTCGGCTCGCGTGACCATACGATGTGTGGGCGCAAGCGGCGCGGGTGGGACTGGACGAACAGGTGGCGAAGGGTGTGCAGGACATGGGGGTGGAGAAGGGGGCGCCGGTGGCGTACTCGGGGATGATGCGTGGGGCGGTGAGGAAGATGGTGGCGGCGAGGAAGGCCCCGCCGTAGGAGGAGCCGAGGTGACTGGTGATGGTGAGGATGGAAGGATGAATGGGCGGGGGACATGTTCCTCGTCGTCGATGGACGGAGCGACTGGTGTGGGTGTATGGTAGGGGAACTGTTGCTCGTCGAAAAAGACATGGCACGAAATGAGAACACAGCCAGTGGCGCGGTTGTAGCACCGGTACCCCTTGTGATCTTGGGAATAACCGAGAAACACGCATGGCGTCGAGCGCGGCGCAAGTTTGTGAAGTGCGGTGGCGGTGGTGTTCGGATAACATAGGCATCCGAAGACGCGCAGCCCCGAATAGTCTGGATGAATGCCATAAAGAAGGAAAAACGGGGTGTGATTGTTGCGTGGTTTGCATGGACGACGATTCAACAGAAACGTCGCGGCGCCAAGGGCTTCAGCCCAGAACCCGTTTGGCATGGAAGCGTGCACTAGCAGGGAGCGAACAGTGTCATTGAGCGTGTGCAGAATTCGTTCCGCGCGACCGTTCTGCGGCGAGGTGTAAGGACACGACATGCGCAGAACAATGCCGAGATCAGAGAGAAAGGCGCGCGAGGCATGGTTGTCAAACTCACGCCCATTATCAGTTTGAATGGCGAGAAGGGGGAGATTGAACTGACGCTGAGTGAAGGCACTGAATCGTTTCAGAGAGGGGAGGGCGTCAGACTTTGCATGCAAGGGAAACGTCCACACGAAGTGGCTAAAATCATCAAGCACCACTAAATAAAACTTGCAACCGGATAAGCTAGGTACAGGGAAGGTCCAAATATCACAATGTACAAGCTGAAAGGGAAAATACAAAATATGATTGGAATCTAGAAATGGAAATCTAGAATGTTTTCCTAATTGGCAAGCGTGGCAGGTGTGGGACGGCTTGGTGACAGCGGCAGGCTCGGCATGGCGAAGTGTGGTCGACAGGGCGTCGCGCCCCGGATGGCCGAGGCGTTGATGCCAGAGGTCGACGGCGGCGAAGGCGAAGTTGTGGTGCTTGGTGGGCGGAGTGATGGGGTAGAGGTCACGGTCGTCATTACATCGGAGGATCTCCTTCCTTGTGTGCCGTTCCTTCACCGAAAAGCCCATGTCATCAAACTCTACGTTAATGGGATTTTCACGGGTTAGAGCTTTAACAGAGACGAGGTTCTTGATGAGATCGGGACAGACAAGAACATGGTTGAGGTAGAGGGGTTCAGTGGTGGTGGGAAGCCTATGGGAACCGGTGTGCGTGACGGACAAGGACGATCCATCACCAACAACAATACAAGAAGAAGAAGAGGGACGGGAGTTGGCGATTATACCTGAGGACGAAGCCATGTGCGACGTAGCACCCGTGTCGAGGTACCACTCGGTGCCGGCAGGAGGGAGCTGTTGTGGCTGACCGGACAACGCGTTGAGCGCGTGGATCAGGGCGGACTGATCCCAGGCAGGCCCGCCAGTGTTGGAGACGGGCGGCGCAGCAGCGCCGTAGTACATGGGGGCGCCTGCAGGAGGCGCGGCCGGGTAGTGGGATGCAGAGCCGGCGAATGGGGCCGGAGCACCAGGGCGGGGGCCTAGGATGCCAGAGCCTGGGGCGTGAGGGCGCCAGGGCATGGCCCATGCATGGACCATCCCAGTCCATGGCGTGCCACTGGGCGCAGCGGGCGGGCGTGCTGGTGTCGACGAAGAAGCACCGCTCCCGCCGGTCTGGTAGGCAGGTGCCTTTCCCTTGCCCTTGTGGCGGTTGCCGCCGGTGTTGCGGTTGCCGCCACCGCCGCCGCCCCCGCCGGAGCCCGAGCCAGAGTTGTAGCCAGAGGGCGCGCGCGCGACGTGAAGCGCCGTGTCAGCGGAGCCATCCGGGTGAGCAGACTGACGACTTTCCTCAAGCAGCAGGAAGGCACGGCAGGCCAGGAACGAGGGAAGCGGACGCTGCATGGTTAGGATGGGAATTGCATACTGGAGACGAGGAGCAAACCCACGAAACATGTTGAGCACTGTTGGCCCAGTCCCGACCTTGATGACGCTGTTGTCGAGTACTTTCCAACAATACGCAGCGACGTACAAGCTACAGCCGATTGCTTCCGGCTGCTTCGACGGAGACGTGCACGTACAGCGGTACACAAGCAGGCAAGCACCCTGATGGATGGATTCTCGTGTCTAGCTAGCTATCGTAGACCAAGTTCGTCGGAAACACAATACGCAGACTCGCCGAGTTGGCCAAGAGGCTCGTGTCGAGCCTTTGCACTTTATTGCTTTGATTTGATCTGGTGTTACAGGGGATACACGCACTGGTATTTATATTACCAATATTCTACCTAGTACATGTACGACTCGGTTACTGCTACAAGTCCGTGCCGGACTATACTTACCTAATCGTGATTATTTCCAACAATCACCCCCCTAAGCACGATGTCCTCACTTTACAGCTTGGACGCCGACCCTTCTCCGCATCTCCGTGAACTTCTGTCGCCCCAAAGACTTGGTCAGGATGTCTGCAAGCTGATCGTCGGTGCAAATGTAGTTGACTTCAATCTTGCCTTCTTCCACGCAATCCCGTATGTAATGATACCTTATATCAATGTGCTTACTTCTGTCATGATGCACTGGATTCTTACATAGGGCAATCGTGGATTTGTTATCAACATAGAGCACCACTCCTTCCGGTTCCTTGTCAGTGAGGTCACCGAGTAGCCTTTCTAGCCACACACCTTGACCTGCCGCGGTTGCAGCTTCAATATACTCCGCTTCACAGGATGATAATGCGACCACCTTCTGCTTTTGTGATATCCAACTCACTATGCTTCTTCCCAAGAAATATGCCATGCCCGAGGTACTTTTACGGTCGTCAATATCTCCTGGCAAGTCGCTATCACTGTAGCCAAGTAGCTCCACCATCTCCTTCTGCTTCTCTCTCAAATAGACACAACCGAAGTCAGTTGTCCCTTTGATGTACCCGAGTATTTGTTTCACAGCTGCCCAATGTTCTGTCGTGGGTGCTTCCATGAAGCGACTCACTACACCAACGGAATAGGCCAAGTCTGGTCGTGTATTCACAAGATACCTTAGGCTTCCGACCACACTTCTATAATCTGTTGCATCAACCGCGGGTGCTTGGCTCCTCTTGCTAAGTTTAAGTCGAGGCTCCATTGGAATATGACTTGGATTGCAGTCCTCCATGCTACAGCTTTCAAGAATCTTCTTTGCATATGCCTCCTGGCATAGTGTGATTCCCTCCGGCTTTTGATGTACCTCGATCCCGAGATAGTAAGTCAAGAGCCCTAGATCACTCATCTTGAAAAGCTCCTTCATTTGTAGCTTGAATCTAGCAATCTCCTCATCTGCTCCAGTTATCAAGAGATCATCAACATAGATGCCCACTAGAAGACGATCCTTGCCTTTACCTCGCTTATACATAGCATGATCCAGTGGACGTTTCTCAAAACCAAGAGAAACTAGTGTACGATCAAGCTTGATGTTCCACGCCCGAGGAGCTTGGCATAGCCCGTACAATGCCTTGTGTAGTTTCAACACCTTGTGCTCCTCTCCTTTTTTGATGTAACCCGGTGGTTGCTTCACATATACTTCTTCTTTCAACTCCCCGTTCAAAAAAGCGGATTTTACATCCATGTGATGTAGCCTCCAAGATTCTTGAGCCGCGAGAGCTATAACTAGCCTCACCGATTCCATCTTTGTGACTGGAGCGAACACTTCCTCGAAGTCTACACCTTGCTCTTGCACATATCCTTTGGCTACGAGCCTTGCTTTATGCTTCACCAAGTTTCCTTCGGCATCTTTCTTGACTTTGTACACCCACTTAAGCCCTATGATTTTATGGTCGTTGGGTGGAGGATCCACGAGCTCCCATGTTTTGTTGTCTTGGATTGATCCCAACTCCTCGTCCATAGGACGACGCCAACACTCCTCCATGTTTGCCTCTTCAAATTTTGTCGGTTCCTCGACGCTAAGCAAACACTGTCGACCTCTTCTTTTAATTTTCACCGGATTTTTCTTCGGATATAAATCCACCACTGGTCGAAGACGTACTGGTGTCGGCGGACATTCCCTTGTCTCCTGTTCAGTCGAAGACGATGGATTTTCATCGGGAGTTGCCAAACTCCCAATTTCTGGTGAATCCTGTTCCTCCGAACTGGTTGCAGCTTCATCAGATGAACCATCCAAAATATGTGTACCATCTTCAGGTACATGGCCTTCACGTACGTGCCCTTCATGTGCTCGTGGTGCAGCACGTGGGCTGCTTTGCAGCCTACTGGAAACGCCTCCACCGGACAGGCTCTTAGTGCCTGGGCTGGCTGGTGCTGGGCTTCCGGGGCCACGAGCTGGGGTGGCATGTTCTGGTCCTGACGTAACAACGCCACCAGGACGAGCGATGTGCGTGCTGCTGCCAAGCGTGCCGTACTTGCCCTCGGGCGCGTCGGCTGCTGGTGCGCCCTCTTTTTCTGCTGCGCCGTCCGCGCCGTTTGTTGCGGCCGACGTCTCCGGTCGATCTGCATGCCCGTAATCATCGTAAACAACGTTGAATATTTCATCAGAAGACAGGTATACCGGCTCTGTGGAGTTCCAATTCCATGATCTTGCTTCTTCAAAGACCACATCGCGTGTCACAACCACCTTATTGGTAGAGGGATTGCACACACGGTATGCCTTCATGCCCTTTTCATAGCCAACTAGCACCATTGGAGTACTCCGATCCGCCAATTTGCTAGTATGCCCGGTCACTGTCTTCACATGCGCTACGCACCCGAAAGTGCGAAGATGATCAACCGTGGGCTTGTGTCCGTACCATGCTTCGTACGGCGTCATCCCAACCACACTTTTGGTTGGAGCCCGGTTCAGCAAATAAACGGCTGTATTGACCGCCTCACCCCAAAACTTGCCCGACATGCCTTTACTCTTCAACATGCTTCGTGCCATCGCCACCACGGTTTGGTTCCTCCGTTCCACAACACCGTTTTGCTGCGGTGAATATGGTGCCGTAAAATACCTCTTGATCCCTTGAGCTTCGCAAAATTCCGTGAATGCACGAGACTTGAACTCACCCCCCCGATCGGTACGGAGGGCCTTCAGCTTGGCTTCAGATTCTACTTCAGCCGCCATCTTTATTATCCTGAAGGCTTGCAAAGCTTGGTCCTTCGTCTTCAACAACACGATCCACATGAATCTGCTGAAGTCGTCGACGACGATCAAGAAGTATCTATTTCCGGTAGGGGTGGCCGGTGTAATCGGTCCGCACAAGTCTCCATGGACCAACTCAAGAGCTTTACTCGCTCTAAAGTTTCCCTCTCTTGGGAACGGGGCTCGCCTTTGTTTCCCAATGAGACAACCGCCGCACACTTGGTCGACATGATTGATGCACGGTAGACCACGTACCATCTCCTTTTGTCCAAGTTGCCGAAGAGCCTGGAAATTTAGATGACCGTAGCGCGCGTGCCACTTCCATGCCGAGTCGTCCATGCTTGACAAGAGACATACTGGATCCACACGATCCAAGTTGAGGACGTAAAGCCTGTTAGGTGACCTCTGCACCTTCATAATTAGCATCCTCTGACGATCATACCCCCATAGATAGCCATCTTCGAGCACAATCTTGCAACCACGCTCCTCGAGCTGACCAAGACTTATGATGCTGCTCTTTAGCTTGGGAATATAGTACACATCTGTGAGTACCTTGTGACCGCCACTCTTCAACTCAAACAGGACAGTACCTCGCCCTGCGATGTCAACGGTCCGTCCGTCGCCGAACCGAACCGTGCCTCCCACCGAAACACTGAGCTCAGAAAACTGGTCCTTGTCGCCGGTCATGTGGTTGCTAGCGCCCGTGTCGAGGTACCACACGTGCCTCGACGTGTTCATCCTCTTCTTATCGTGAAGATAAACTGCCTCCTCTATGAGCGTGACAACCTCTGTAGCCGACGCCTTCGGAGCTGGACTATCCTCGTCCATTAGCTCGCATACTTCGACCATGAGCATCATGTCTCCATCATCGCCTCCTTTGGCCAGGAGAGCTTTCTCCTTCGGTGGTTTCTTGCACTCCGACTTGAAGTGCCCCATGATGCCACAGTTGTGACACTTGATCTTGCGCTTGTCGAACTTCTTCTTCTTCTTCGGAGCGCCGTCGCCGGCGTTCTTCTTACTTTGTTCTTTTGGCGCACGATCTTGGTGAGTGTTGCTGCTAGAGCCCTCGCCTCCTCTCCTTGAGTCCAGCGCCATCCACTGAGCCCGTGTGAGCATGACATTTTCATCGTTCCTCCCATCCCCAAGACTGTACCGCATACGCTCGTCGTGAGCCTTGTAGCGCCCGACGAGATCGTCGATGGAGAGAGTCTCGAGATCGACGCACTGCTCGATTGCCGTGACAATTTGCAGGTACCGGGGAGGAGCCGCGCGCAAGAACCGCCGAACAACCGAGGTCTCCGTGAGGTTTTCTCCAAGCGCGCGGATCCGATTGACGAGAGTAGCCACCCGTGAAGCGAACGCATCCACGGACTCATTGTCGCCCATGACCAAAGTCTCGTAGTTCCTTAGGAGAGTTTGGAGATTGGCTTGCTTGACGCGGGTGTGTCCCTCGAACATAAGCTTCAAAGTATCCCACGCCTCCTTCGCCGTTTCTTTGGCGATTAGGTGCTGGAGGACATCCATCGGCATCACCGAATAAATCACCGACGCCGCCTGCCGATCCTTCCGGTGCTCGGCTCCCTCCTTCTTGAACGCGTCGCCTCCTGGGTCGACCGCGTCCCATAGCTCGTTGGCGCCGAGACCACACTCCATGAGGGCCTTCCAGACCCCAAAGTTCTCGCGATCAAATCGTGGGTACGATGAACTCGCCGGAGCAGCAAATACTTTAGCCGCACCGGAGTACTCCGCCAGCTGCTTGTTCCTCTCGTCGTCCGCCATGATCCTCCGTTACTAGAAGATCAACCTTGCTCTAGATACCAATTGTTGGCCCAGTCCCGACCTTGATGACGCTGTTGTCGAGTACTTTCCGACAATACGCAGCGACGTACAAGCTACAGCCGATTGCTTCCGGCTGCTTCGACGGAGACGTGCACGTACAGCGGTACACAAGCAGGCAAGCACCCTGGTGGATGGATTCTCGTGTCTAGCTAGCTATCGTAGACCAAGTTCGTCGGAAACACAATACGCAGACTCGCCGAGTTGGCCAAGAGGCTCGTGTCGAGCCTTTGCACTTTATTGCTTTGATTTGATCTAGTGTTACAGGGGATACACGCACTGGTATTTATATTACCAATATTCTACCTAGTACATGTACGACTCGGTTACTGCTACAAGTCCGTGCCGGACTATACTTACCTAATCGTGATTATTTCCAACAGGCACCTGATCGCGGTCTGTGACATGCTCACCAAAGTCAGCGAGGCGATCGGCACACTCCTTCAGCCTTGCGAAGTAGGAGATCGCCGACCCCGTCCCTTGCTCGGTGCGGCGGAAGTAGGTGGCGAGGAAGACGACCTGGTGCTCCGCATTCTCCAGGAACAGTGTGGCGATGGAGCTCCAGATGGTGGCGGCAGTGGCGTTGCGCTGATGGACCAGGCCGAAGATCTCCTGGCTCACCCGGTTGTACAACCAGGATACGACGTGCGCGTCGTCTTGGAGCCAGTACGCCGAATTTGGCGAACACGACCTCAAAGAGAGTGCGCCACTGCGTGTAGTTGGGCGGGTTCAGCGAGAGAACCAGAGGCACATGCTGGTTTATGAAGATCCCAGCGAGCGGCGAGTAGAGGGCGGCCGCCGCGGCCGAGGCAGGGCCGCTCGGTGTGCGCAGCAGCAAGGCGCTTTCCTGGGAGGCGTTAGTAATGGCAGACGGGGTGAGGAGTGCGTTGGGGTTGGGAGCAGGGCCCTTGAGGGGAGTTGAGGGACCATGGCTAGTTGGGGGAGGAGGGGGTGGTGGTGGTGCGGCCATGGCGCCGGTGCAGAGCGCGGCAGCGGAAGAGTTAGAGGCTTAGGAGAGACGAAGCATCTGATACCATTTAGACTTATGAGAGAAAGAGATTGAGCACCGCAAGTGCTAGAGCTTGTATTCCTCAACTCATATAGGTACATGTTACAGCCGTTGTGCAGATCGTGCACGAGTGGGAGTAGTGCGCGATGTGCGCGTATAGGGAAAGACCGAGTCATGGTGGACCGGGTCAGCTAGGGCCTGACATGCGTTGACAAGAAGAGCACCGCGTCCTCAGCAGCAAGGACGGCATGACTGAGATGGCCATCTTCATGCTGCAGGACGACCATGAGCATGGTGTCTGGGCATTTCAGTACATGATCAAACTACCGGTGATGGAAATCAGGCGTTTCCAGAAGCAAGGTGATTGGTGGGCGAAGATTGTCTCTGAGGAAGGAGACGTGCTTGTCAGCTGCCATGATCATCACCTGCAATGTGACAGAATGGGTAATTTGGTTGCGGACTTCAGGTATTATTATGGCATGCGCCGCCTGCCGGTGGTCATTTCTGATAGTTTCAAAGAGAGCCTTATCCACCATGTGTTTTTCCAAAAGATGACGAAGAAGACCTGATTCCTATCCACTCCTGAAGATCTCATTTTTTGTCATGTCAAGTGGAAGTAAGTTATTTCTTTGTACTTCTAAATTTCAATTAGCACGTTGCGCATGAAACGTCTTTAATCATCTTTAATTTAAAGAGCACACATAATTATGCATTATCATGTTATTCGCAAGAACACCAACTTACAACTGAATATGTTATTCGTATGTGCTACTAGATTATTATATATGTATGTAGAATTAAAGTTTGACATTACAAGCTAGCTGATGTAGTTGGCAAGTGTTATGACCGGTTTGGTCTATACTAGGAAGAGGCCCACCGGGCATTAGAATTAGGGGCTTGGCCCATAAATTATCTTAGGCAAGTTATCTTAGGCTAAAGTTATAAATACTAGTTGTAAGACACGGTTGAAATCAAGCAATAAAGATATTATCATCTTCTGTTGCCGGCTCCCTGAGGAGCCGGAACCCTAGCCGCTGCCGCCTCTAAACCCTAGCCGCGATGGCGCCTGTCCGCCGGCGCGCCCGCTCAAGCCCTCGTCCCCCTCCTCCTTGCCCATACAATCTGCGCCGGAGGCCTGGTAGGAACCCTAGTCCTACCAATTTGGTATTCAGAGACACCAGCTCGATCATGTCGCTTCCTCCATCACCGCCGCCGCTGCCAAACACCACCGCCTCGCCTACGCTGTCGCCAGCCCCATCCGCGTCCATACCGGCGCTCACATCTGGGACGGCCACCCCGACAGCGCCGACCGCCACCGCGGCAGAGCCGCCCCCCATCCTCTCGCCCGAGGAGGTCTTAGGCACCCTTCGGGAGCTCGTCCAGGTGGTCAAGGGCATCAGCCTCTACATCGCCGGGAACCAGCCCCCGCTGCCGAACGCCGCCACCACCGCCTATGGGCCGCTGCCGCTCCCGTGGGCCGCCCCGACCTTCCAGTCGCCCTACGGAGGGCCGCCCCCGCCGCCGCTGCAGCTGCAGCATTACCCGACCGCGGGGCACCCTTGGCCCGCGTGGCCGGCTACCACCGCACTGCTGGGGGACCCCTCCCAGCAGCTTCTCCAGATGCCTCCGCCGGCTACTTCGACGCTGGCTGCGGCGCCGCAGCTCCTCCAGGCGCCGCCACCGTCAACTACATCTCCACCCGCGCCCAGGCCCACGGGTCGGCTCATGCACCAGGTGCAGTTTCCGCCATCACCGTCGCCAATTCCTGCGTGGGCGGCCGGCTCGTCTCCCGGCCTGGTGTATACCTCGGCGCCGGAGCACCCGACGCCCTCCCTCCGGTTTGACCGTCCCTCCGGCTCGGCGACCTACGCCCCGGAGATCCCTGACCCAGCACACTCGCTGCCGCCGACTGCAGCAACCCCCAGGCACGGCGGTCCGACACCCCCTCGCTTTGCCAAACTGGACTTCGCCACCTACGAGGGCACGGAGGACCCGCTCAACTGGCTCGACCAGTGCGAGCAGTTCTTTCGCGGGCAGCGGACGCTCGCTTCGGATCGTACCTGGCTCGCGTCCTATCATCTCCGCGGCGCGGCGCAGACCTGGTACTACGCCCTTGAGCAGGACGAGGGCGGCATGCCACCATGGGAGCGCTTCCGGGAGCTCTGTCTTCTCCGGTTCGGGCCTCCTATCCGCGGGATCCACCTGGCAGCCCTCGGCCGTTTACAGTTCACCTCCACGGTTCAGGACTACGCCGACCGCTTCCACGCCCTGGCGTGCCACGCGCCGAGCGTCTCCGGGATTCAGCGCGCCGAGTTATTTGTGGGCGGTCTGCCGGACCATATTCGCGTGGACGTCGAGCTCCGGGATCCCCCCGACCTCCAAACGGCCATGTACTATGCCCGAGCTTTCGAGCAGTGGGCCCAGGCACTGCAGGAACAGCCCGGACGGGGCGGCCGCCAGCCCAGTCGACCAGCGCCGACTTCCCCAGCACCGGGCCGGCCTCCTCCAGCCGCGACGACCACGCCCCTGGCCACCACGCGGACTTCCCGCCGGTTGTCACCGGCCGAGCAGCAGGAGCGTCGCCGTCAGGGACTCTACTTCAACTGCGATGAGCCCTACACGCCGACCCATGTCTGCCCCCGCCTCTTTTACTTGGAGACGGTCGACTACACCGAGGCGGACGACTCGACCGATGCGACACGACCACCCAAGGCGGCCGCTGACACGCCCGCGGATCCCATGGCGACGGCGTGCGTCGTCTCCCTCCACGCCCTCGTCGGCATCCGTGGCGAGCGGACCATGCTGCTGCCGGTGACGATCCATGGCGAGCGGCTGGTGGCACTGCTGGATACTGGCTCCACCCATAACTTCTTGCCCGAGGTGACCATGCGTCGGCTAGCCCTTCCGACAACGGGCGGGGAGCGCTTGCAGATCACGGTGGCGAACGGCGATCGCCTCCGGTGTCATGGGCTCGCCCGTGACGTTCCCATCTCCATTGGTGGCGAACACTTCTCCATTACCTGCGCAGGGATCGACCTCGACTGCTTCGACTTCATCCTCGGGGTGGATTTTCTACGGACCCTCGGTCCCATCCTATAGGACTTCGACGCGCTCACAATGACGTTCTGGCGGCTGGGCCGCCGCATCCGGTGGGACGGCATTGGGGGCGCCGCGCCGGCCGTGCCACATCTCCACCTGGTCGCCGCGTCCTTGGAGGCCGAGCAACCCCTGCTGGATTCCCTTCTGCAGCAGCACATCGACCTCTTCGACGACCCACGGGGTCTTTCGCCCGCCCGGGTGTACGGCCATCATATTCACCTCATGCCGGGTACCCCTCCCGTGGCGGTTCGGCCCTACCGCTACCCTCAGCTTCAGAAGGATGAGTTGGAGCGCCAGTGTGCCCTGATGCTCGCCGCAGGCATCATCCGGATCTCCACGTCACCCTTCACCGCCCCGGTGCTGCTCGTCCGCAAGTCGGACGGCAGATGGCGTTTCTGCATCGACTACCGCGCCCTGAACGCGCTCACGCTCAAGGACAAGTTCCCTATACCGGTGGTCGACGAGCTCTTGGATGAGCTCCATGGGGCGTGCTTCTTCACCAAGCTCGATCTCCGGTCGGGCTATCATCAGGTGCGTATGCATCCCGACGACATCGCCAAGACGGCGTTTCGCACCCACCATGGCCACTTTGAGTTCTTGGTGATGCCATTCGGCCTCGCCAATGCCCCAGCGACTTTCCAGGCCCTGATGAATGACGTCCTCCGGCCCTACTTATGGCGGTTTGTGCTTGTTTTCTTTGATGACTTTCTTATCTACAGCGCTACCTGGGCCGAGCACCTCCAGCACGTCGCCATCGTCTTCAACGAGCTTCGGGCGCACCACCTCCACCTTAAGCGCTCGAAGTGCTCGTTTGGGACACCTACCGTCGCCTACCTCGGCCATGTCATCTCTGCCGACGGGGTCACTATGGACGCCGACAAGGTGGCGTCCGTCTCCGCATGGCCGACACCTCGCTCGCCGCGGGCTCTCCGCGGGTTCCTCGGCCTCGCTGGCTACTACCGGAAATTTATCCGGGAGTTCGGGCTCATCGCGGCGCCCCTCACGCGGTTGCTTCGCCGCGACGCTTTCGCTTGGGACGACGAGGCGGCGATGGCGTTCGAGGCCCTCAAGGGGGCCCTCACTACGGGCCCTGTCCTTCAGATGCCCGACTTCGACCGCCCGTTCGTGGTGGACGGTGACGCCTCGGGCGCTGGTTTCGGCGCCGTGCTTCATCAAGGCGATGGACCCCTCGCCTTCTTCAGCCGGCCTTTCGCTCCTCGCCATCTCAAGCTGGCGGCATACGAGCGGGAGCTCATTGGCCTTGTGCAGGCCATTCGTCATTGGCGGCTGTACTTGTGGGGACGGTCCTTTCACATTCGCACGGACCACTACAACCTGAAGTTCTTGCTGGACCAACGGTTGTCGACCGTGCCACAACACTAGGGGATCAGCAAGCTCTTCAGCTTCGACTTCTCCGTTGAGTATCGGCCGAGCCGCCTTAACACCGTGGCCGACACGCTGTCCCGTCGCGACTCCGACATCGCTCCCTCCGTCGAAGAGTCCGCCGGGGCGGTCCTGTGCATCCGCTCCGGGCCGACGTTCGGTCTCTTCGCCGACATCCGCCGCGCAACTGCGACGGCCAACGATGCCGTCCTTCTTCGGCAGCAGCTCACGGCCGGCGACCTGGAGGAGCCGTGGCGCTTCTCTGACGACCTGCTTCTCCATGGGCGCCGGATCTTTGTTCTGGCGCATGATGATCTCCGTCACCAGGTGTTACAGCTCGCCCACTCGGTAGGTCATGAGGGTGTGCAGAAAACCCTCCATCGTCTTCGCGCCGATTTTCTACATCCCTGGCGATCGCACCCTGGTCCGCGACTGGGTTCGGTCTTGTCAGACATGCCAGCGCAACAAGACGGAGACCCTGCGGCCGGATGGGCTACTTCAGCCCTTGGAGGTGCCGTCTCAGGTCTGGGCGGATATCTCCATGGACTTCATCGAGGGCCTTCCCAAGGTGGGCGGCAAGTCAGTCATCCTCACGGTGGTCGACCGCTTCTCCAAGTACGCCCATTTCATCACACTCGGCCATCCGTACACGGCGGCGTCCGTGGCCCGGGCCTTCTTCGACGGCATTGTGCGTCTACACGGGTTCCCTACTTCGATTGTCAGTGATCGGGACTCTGTATTCACGGGCCATGTCTGGCGCGACCTCTTCAGGATGGCGGGTGTCCAGCTCCGCCTGAGTACGGCATTCCATCCTGAGACAGACGGTCAGTCCGAGGTGGTTAACAAGGTCATTGCCATTTATTTGCGATGTGTGACAGGTGATCGGCCTCGCACTTGGGTGGACTGGCTTTCTTGGGCAGAGTACTGCTACAACACCTCCTATCACTCCGCCCTGCGCGCTACACCGTTTGAGGTGGTCTATGGTCGACCACCCCCGCCTATACTACCGGTGGACCCGGAGACGGCTCGGACAGCGGTTGCGGGTGACCTTATCCGCACCCGCGAAGAGATGCTTGCTGAGGTCCGTCAGCGTCTCCTTCAGGCCCAACAGCTGGCCAAGCATTACTACGACGATCATCATCGCGAGGCGGAGTTCGCAGTGGGTGACTGGGTGTGGCTGCATCTTCTCCACCGCTCTACGCAGTCGCTTGAACTGCGCGCCAAGCGCAAGCTCGGGCCTCGCTACGCCGGACCCTTCCCTATTTTGGAGCGCATTGGGAAGGTGGCCTATCGTCTTCAGCTTCCAGCCCGCGCTCGCATCCACGACGTCTTCCATGTGGGGCTGCTCAAGTTTCGTGGCGAGCCACCAGCGGCTCCTCCAGCGCTTCTGTCAACCGCCGATGGTCGCATTCTTCCAGAGCCGGCAAAGGTGTTGCAGGCACAGCTTCGTCGTGGCGTCTGGTTCATCCTTGTTCAGTGGGCGGGCCTTCCGGAGGAGGAGGCTACTTGGGAGCAGCGTGAGGATTTTCGCCAACACTATCCAGACTTTCAGCTCGAGGACGAGCTGTTTGCGCAGGCGGGGAGAGATGTTATGACCGGTTTGGTCAATACTAGGAAGAGGCCCACCGGGCATTAGTATTAGGGGCTTGGCCCACAAGTTATCTTAGGCAAGTTATTTTAGGCAAGTTGTCTTAGGCTAAAGTTATAAATACTAGTTGTAAGACACGGTTGAAATCAAGCAATAAAGATATTATCATCTTCTGTTGCCCGGCTCCCTGAGGAGCCGGAACCCTGGCCGCCGCCGCCTCTAAACCCTAGCCGCGACGGCGCTTGTCCGCCGGCACGCCCGCTCAAGCCCTCGCCCCACTCCTCCTTGCCCATACAATCTGCGCCGGAGGCCTGGTAGGAACCCTAGTCCTACCAGCAAGACCCTTTTATGTATTTTAGTTGCGCAAAATTAATCGTTCCCCTGCAGTATTGGAAGTATCACAACTTCAAAATTGACTTCAGAATTTTCTTCCAAATAAAATTTCATCAACACAATATAGGTAAAGGAAATAGTTTATGTTCAACTTTTAGCTTCTGATTTTGATCGCACCGCTGATTACAGATGCATCTCCATTTTCTTAAAAAACAAATTCAGAATTTCTGTTAGTTAAGTTGTGGACCGATTTGGTGCTGGTAGTACAGAACATCTTGGATGTTAGCAATACGGCACGTAATCTAGGTAATGGGTAGTTTATGTTCATCTTCTATCTTCTGATTTTGATCGCACCGCTGATTACAGATGCATATCTATTTTCTTAAAAAACAAATTCAGAATTTCTGTTAGTTAAGTTGTGGACGGGAAAATATATAAGAAAGGTCAACCAAGGCTCTCTCATCTGCGACCGCGCCGCCCCCGCGGGCGGCCGGCCGCGCCTCCCCTCCTCCCCCGCGCGCGTCCCCCTCCCTCCTCCTCCTCCCTGCCGCCGTCACGGGCGCCCGCCTCGGGCCTGGCCCGGTCGACGTTGGTGGCGGCGGCCTCCGGCCCTTCCCCGTCTAGGGTTTCTCCGGCGCGGGACGGAGCGGCTCCCGGCGGTGTCTTCAGGCGGCGGCGGTCCTGCGTGGCGGCGGGGTGTCCTGTCGCAGGCGGGGGCGGACTCTGGGCGGCGGCGGCGCCGTTGGCGGTGAGGCAGCGTGGCGGCACGGGCTGGCAGCGTCCGCCCGGCACAGATCTGGGCCCTTCGGGCTCCATCTGGGTCGGGGCGGGCCGGCGACAGGCATGGCGTCAGCGTGGCCTTCAGGAGGCGGTGACGAGCTGCGATGATCGGCGGGTTGCTGGCGGCGTCGACGCCAACTTGCTGCAGCGTGGCCGGCGGGGCTTAGCGGGCCCGTTTCAGGCCTGGCCGGGCCAGGGGTGGCCTGGTATGCCCCGCTGCCGTGTCTGGACAGCTACCGCGACGATGCCGGAGGCGCGGGCCTCCCGCACGACGGCGGTCGGGGTGGTTCCCTCCCGCTCGGTCTTGATGCTGTTGCTCCCGTCGCTCGGATCTTTTCTCCAGTCTTCTTGGCCTCGTGGTGATGTTCGCAGCGAGACGGTGTTGGTGGCGGCGCAACCGTGATGGCACATAGTTGGGCGGTGGTTTGGCTGGTTGGTTCCGATTGGCTGGTGGGGTTTGTCGTGCGGGAGAAATCCTTGCCGGGTCGTCCGGCTCCGATGCGGTGACACCGGCGGGTGCCACTATCCCTTCTTGGAGGGTGTCGGGAGTAGCTATCCCCCACATCCCTCTGCATACTGGGGAAAACCCTAGGACTTGTCCGGGCAGCAGCGTCGTCGGCGTCGCATCCCTTCTTGGAGGTGATGCTTAGTTCGCAGTAGATCGGAGCCTCGGGCTGTTGTGGTTTGGTTCCGGAGGGCTCAGCGGTCGCGGGTTTTCCACGCTTTGTCGAGCTGCCGCCGTTGGCATTTTTTCTTCTTCTTTTTCTTGGGCTTGTTGTGCTGCTCGCCCCAGCATTGTGATATGTACAATGATGATTTTTTTTGGAATACAAAGCGGGGGAAACCCTTTTTCGATAAAGTTGTGGACCGATTTGGTGCGTAGTACAGAACATTTTGAATGTTAGCAGTACGATTTTTCCAATGGGGCTTATTAAGATAGTACTAGTATGTTCTGTAGACCACGGAGAATAGATCTATGCACACTGGCGCTTGTTATTTTGCTTCCATTCATTTTCATGAACCTGGCTTGGATGAATGACCAAGAAATACAATTATTATTGAAAGTTGTATTGCTGCATATTTCACCTTATCACCAGTGCAAGCAATTTTACTACCAGTACCAAAACAACTTAATCCATTTCTCCTATGGGGCTTATGAACATAGTACTGCTTTCATTCATTTACATGGTCCTGGTTTGGATGAATGACCAAGAATGCAATTTAAATTCAAGGTGGTAATACTGCATGGTTCACCTTGTCACCAATGAAAGCAATCTTACTAACAGTACCAAAACAATTCAATCCTTTTCATCGATCCATTGCACAAGTCCGACCAATTTCATCCAGTAAAACAACTGATTACTCCTGTTATCCATAATAAAAACTTGTCTAGCTAAAATCTCGAACAAACACGAGCCACAGCTCACGGACAGCGTCTCAGTAGATGAGCGTGGTGGTGCTGTTGCCGAGCAGCTCCTGCTGGGCCCTGAACTGCTTCCACTCGTCGAGCACGCCGGCGAGCGTGTCGATCTTCTTCTGCAGACCGATGAGGCAGTTGGCGTGGTACGTGCACACCTCGTAAAAATTCTTCTTGTTCTCGCACACGCCGCTGAAGTAGACGGTGTCGATCAGCATCAGCGTCACCCCGTGCCGCGCCGACAGCTCCTTCTTCACCTCGCCGAACACGAACTGGTCATGCTCCCCGGGGTACCGGTTCCTCGCCTCGTACCAGTCCTGGAAGAAGGCCAGCGTCCGCGCGTTGGGCCTCGCGTACACGAAGCCGCCGTTGGCCGCCTTGTCGAGGTCATAGGGATTGTTGCCCAAGAACTGGTCGCACGCCAAGGCGATGTCGGCGGCGACGGGGAAGCGCAGCAGCGGGTTCCGGAACCACACGATGTCCACGTCTGTGAACACAAAGCCGAAGCCCAGCCCCAGCACCCGCGCCTGGAACCGGTTCCGTGCCCACATCAGCTCCACGTAGTCCTTGCTCATGAACGTCACCTCCCCCGCCGCCGTTCCTCCAGGCTCGCCGTCGCTGCTGCGGCCACCGCTGCCCAGCGGGTAGCAGAGCGGGTGCATGTGCTGGCACCGCTCCAGCGCCTTGGCGTCCATGGCCACGATCACCAGGTGCTTCAGCAGGGGCTGCGTCCGAACGCCCAGCCTGAAGCTCTCCAGGAAGAGCTCCAGGAGCGACCCCGGCAGCGTCAGCGCCTCGTTGACGAAGGTCAGTATGACCGTCTTGTCCTCCATGGCCGCGCTTCTCAGAAGCTCCACAAGAAGGCTGTCTTCTTCTTTACTCTTCACGGCCGGAACCTGCATGCAGCGCCAAAGTTCTGCAGAGTCAGACATGCACAAGGAAAACTAGTTAACCAAGAGACAATGATCAAAAGAGGAAGATAATGCATGTACCATGCTGAGGTTTTTTCTGCTCATGAGATGTGTTTGGCTTCCATTGTTGTCCAACGCCAGCTCGGGGCTGCACGGGCAGTTGGGAGCAGACGACGGCACCAGCAGCACGACAAAGGCGGCCGTGATCGCTGCTCCCACAACGAAACCCAATAAATCCCTCAGCGAGTACATTACTGCAGCCTGCTGGTGATGGAACAGAAATTCCAAACTGTTAGACAGTCTCAGCTTCCAAGAGCCCAGAGCACAGTACAACTGTACCCTGTGGTATAGCACTAGTGCTTATGAAGTGGACTTCGATGCGCAACGAGGCCAAGATTTCAGATCTTCTTCTGTCACAACAAAGAAAAAGGAAACGAGATCTCGAGACGTTTGGGCAATTAATACAACAGTTGACTAGACTTGATCTTTCTTTCTTTATAACACTGACTATGAACTGGAATCGCTCACGCACACAGAATCCGATGAATTTGAGGGGGCTAGATTTGTCGATTGCTGATCTGGATTGTCATGAGATGCGCAACTTGGCAAGTCATACACTGGGAGCGTCTTCTCAGTTTATTCGTGGGATGGCGGAGAAATCAAGGTGTCGAGATAGAATTGGTCTGACTAGTAGTATAAAATAGAGTTGCAGAAAACTGACAAAAGGGTAACTAGCTTTCTGTTCAGTTCAGACTTTATGCTAAAATTTGCATGATAGACAGTTCTGGTGGATTAATTCCACTACTCTTTATTCTGAGGCTCTTGTGTTGTTGGTGCTTGCTTTGTTTCAGCTTCTTTGTACAGATTTTGTTGTTGTTGTTATTGTTGTTTACAGTTGTGCTGCAGCCTCTCAGTTAAATTTGTTTTCACTGTTTGTGTATCACGCTTTGAGCAGACCCATGCACAGATCTAGATTCCCATGCATATAACCGACATAATTAAGTTTCAATTCATTGATCTGTTTAACTTACTAACTCTTGCTCTGGCTCTACTTGCTGCTTTCAGGCAATGGTGAAGTACTTCAATTGTAGCCCATGTCTCAGGGTGGACAACACAAGCGGTCTTTCGGACCGGCTCGTGGCCTGCTCGGTCCTGGCCAGCTCGGGCCTAGCCCGCTCAAAAAATCAGTCGGTCCGAGCTCAAGAATCAGGCCCGACAAAGCTTCGTTCCGGTCTGGGCTTTAACCGAGTCGACCGAGAAAACGTAGTCACCGCCGCTGCCGCTCCTCGTCGTCGCGGCCAGGCAGCCTCCGGGTGAACCATCATGTCCCCGAGCTTCCCCTATTCTTCCTTCCTCTCCTCCCCATGCGCCATAGCCTCTTGCTGCCACTCGCCATCGCTGCCGTGCTTGCACCGCCGCCAATCTGGAGTTCTCGACCATGGCCATGGCTGTCGTTTGAGCGCAGCTCGCACACTGGCCACCAGCTAGCCCAGGTAGGCGAACGTCTCGCAGGCGCCATCAAGATGAACTGGACGGCCTCTTGCATGTGTGGGCGCTTCACCAGGTTCGCCATGGTGTACTGCAGCTCCGAGGCCACTGTTTGAGTTTGTGCACCGACGAACTCGGCGCACAAGCCCACGATTTCTCCGTCGGCGAGCCAACGTTGCCGCCTTCAATTTCTACCGTTGTGGTCTTCTAGGACCCAGAGGGCGAGGAGTGACCCCCAAACGGTCCGGTCCCAGAAAAGCAGCTCGTTGGACAGCTCGGTCCGGTCCGAACCGGACCGCTGGCAGCCGGTCCAAATGACGGCTCGGACCGGGACCGGACCGGCCCAGACCGTGTCCACCCTGACCCATGTCTAGTACCTAGTTCTTTACTACAGTAAGAAGATCAATTAATACAAGTAGGAAGATCAATTAATACAACAGTTGACCATATTTGATCTATCTTTCTCTATCCCATTAGTCAACCAAGGAGTAGCAAGTGAAGTGTACAAGTGGTCGCTGGGCTGGAGACATGGCGGGGTAAAAATTGGTGGCCGGAAACAAATATGCTAGCGATGACGACGAGCTTGTTCCTACTTCGCTTTGTTGCTGTGTGAAGATGGAGGCTGCCTCTAGTCTTTGATCCTCTTTATATGAAGATTCTATGCTGCGTTTATGCTTCCTAGGTTGTAGCTTTTGCGCTTTGTCTCGTCTCTCTGAAGCTGCTGATGCCGCGTTGCTCACCGAGTAGTGTGCCCCTTTCGTCTTAGCCTTGCTGGTTACGGCGCTGGTGCTGCTCATGTATGATCTTATCATCAGGATGTTCTCGTTTATGGTTGTTTACTTGCTGCACACTAGTAGAAAACAGGGCTTTAGTTCGGGCAGGGCAAGCCCATTAGTCCCGGTTCAGTCACGAACCGGGACCCATGGGGCATTCGTCCCGGTTCTTTAGCCTAGGGGGCAGGCTGCAGCCTCGTGGGCATTGGTCACGGTAGGCACGAACCGGGACCAATGGGCCTCGCTCCTGACCCATAAATATTGGTCCCTGTTCTTGGCTAGAACCGGGACAGAAGGCTGTGTTTTAGTCCCGGTTCCAGCCACGAACCGGGACAAATGAGTTGTCTATATATACCCCGTCGCCACAGCAGAGCACTTCATAATGCTATGTTTTTTCTGGCCGGCGAGGAGAGGGCATTTGGGTGCTCTAGCTCACCTCCTATGCACATGAGGTGTTCGATGAAATGCGCGAGACACGCTAGTTAAACTTTCTCCTCTCAAAGCTCGACCTTCAAGCTCCATTTTCCCCGAGATTAGTTTAGATTTAGCGGTCCGTCATGTCCCGTCCCCGTCTTCACCGCCATCGATCGCCCGCGCCGGTCTCGTCGCCTGCACCACTATGGTGAGCCTCTTGTTCTTATCTTCTTCTGAAAGAAAAAAAATTCTGACTTTAGGTACATACTTGTCTAATTTTCTTACTTTTATTATTGCTTGTTATTATATAGTGCGATGGTTTTGATATCCGCCCCCGTCGGCCCTCGTCCTGGCTATGATTCGGATGTGGTATATATATTATCTTTTATAACTATTTGGTTCATTTATAGTTTATGACAATTATGCCCATCAAGTTGACATAGATATTATTTATGTAGGAGATAGTTGAACCGGAAATTCCAACCGACCCTATTGTCGAGAGGTTAAATTTAGTTGAAGAAGAAAACAATTACTTGAAGGAAAAAATAAAAAATTGAGGAGGAGAAGATGATATTGGAGTTGCATGTTGCGGATGTCGTCGATGATCACAAGATCAAGATGGATGCAATGCGGTTGAAGATTACTAAGATTAGAAAATATGTCATTCATACCGAGGCTTGGTATCATTACGCCGTTGGATCAATTTTTACCTTGGTTGTGATTATGATCGCATTTGTTGTTGCATTGAAAGGTTTTATATAGTTTCAATGTATGGTTTAACTAGATGCTCTCGAGAGCTATATATTTTTCAATGAGAACTATGTATGTACTTTGTTTTAATGTGATTATGAAGTTCTATTAATTTGGCCAGTTATCTATTCATGAGAGCTATATGTACTAAATTGATAATGTGGCTTTGAATGGTTCATTTTGAACACAGAAAAACTATGGAGTTCAAACAAGTTCAAAAAAATGAAATCCCTTTATAACAAACGAGTTTCCGTATGAAACACTGATACTTCGATACAGATTATTCGTTTTGTACACGAAGTGCATCCATTTTTTGCCGTAACCCTCTCTACTTTCTTGCACATGCTATATGGGTGAAATGATGATACCATGCCAACTTTCAGCTTTTCCAGAGTTCATTTGTAGTGCTTTTCAATTTCAGGGTCTTATAGCTAGAAAAAAATCAGTAAATGCATGAAAAATAACAAATGAAGTCAGAAAGGGTTGAAAATTGATGATGTGGTTTTGAATGGTGCATTTTGAACACATAAAAACTATGGAGTTCAAACAAGTTCAAAAAAATGAAATCCCTTTGTAACAGATGAGTTTCCGTGTGAAACCATGATACTTCGAAAGAGATTGTCCGTTTTGTACACGAAGTGCATCCACTTTTTGCCGTAACCCTTTCTACGTTCTTGCACATGCTATATGGGTGAAATGATGATACCATGCCAACTTTCAACCTTTTGAAAGTTCATTTGTAGTGCTTTTCAATTTCAGGGTCTTATAGCTGAAAAAATCAGTAAATGCATGAAAAATAACAAATGAAGTCAGAAAGGGTTGAAAATTGATGATGTGGCTTTGAATGGTGCATTTTGAACACACAAAAAGTATGGAGTTCAAATAAGTTCAAAAAAATGAAATCCCTTTATAACAGACAAGTTTCCGTATGAAACCCTGATACTTCAAAAGAAATTGTCCGTTTTGTGCACGAATTGCATCCAGTTTTTGCCGTAAGCCTCTCTAGTTTCCTGCACATGCTATGTGGGTGAAATAATGATACCATGCCAAATTTCAACCTTTTCAGAGTTCATTTGTAGTGCTTTTTAATTTCAGGGTCTTATAGCTGAAAAAATCAGTAAATGCATGAAAAATAACAAATGAAGTCAGAAAGGGTTGAAAATTAATGATGTGGCTTTGAATGGTGCATTTTGAACACAGAAAAACTATGGAGTTCAAACAAGTTCAAAAAACTGAAATCCCTTTGTAACAGACGCGTTTCCGTATGAAACCCTGATACTTCGATAGAGATTGTCCGTTTTGTGCACGAATTGCATCAAGTTTTTGCCATAAGCCTCTCTACTTTTTTGCACATGCTATGTGGGTGAAATGATGATACCATGCCAACTTTCAACCTTTTCAGAGTTCATTTGTAGTGCTTTTCAATTTCAGGGTCTTATAGCTGAAAAAACAGAAAATGCATGAAAAATAACAAATGAAGTCAAAAAGGGTTGAAAATTGATGATGTGGCTTTGAATGGTGCATTTTCAACACAGAAACACTATGGAGTTCAATTAAGTTTAAAAAATGAAATCCCTTTATAACAGAAGAGTTTCCGTATGAAACCCTGATACTTCGAAAGAGATTGTCCGTTTTGTACACGAAGTGCATCCAGTTTTTGCCGTAACACTATCTACTTTATTGCACATGCTATGTGGGTGAAATTATGATACCATGCGAACTTTCAACCTTTTCAGATTTCATATGTAGTGCTTTTTAATTTCAGGGTCTTATAGCTGAAAAAATCAGTAAATGCATGAAAAATAACAAATGTATTAAAAAAGGGTTAAAAATTGATGATGTGGCTTTGAATGGTGCATTTTAAACACAAAAAAAGTATGGAGTTCAAATAAGTTCAAAAATATGAAATCCCTTTGTAACAGACGAGTTTCGGTATGAAACCCTGATACTCCGAAAGAGATTATCAATTTTGTACACGAAGTGCATTCATTTTTTGCCGTAACCCTGTCTACTTTCTTGCACATGCTATATGGGTGAAATGATGATACCATGCCAACTTTCAGCCTTTTCAGAGTTCATTTGAATTGCTTTTCAATTTCAGGGTCTTATAGCTCAAAATAATCAGTAAATGCATGAAAATTTAATAGCAAAAAGAATTATCATAAAATAAAATAAATAAGTAATTTGAAACAAAATAATATAAACTTTAATAAAATATATAAGTATAAACAAAACAAAACAAAATAAAATAAAATAAACTTTAATAACATAAATAAAATTTATGAAACTAAAATTATCCAAGTATTTTCTGTTCAAAACATTATAAGCAACCTCTAAAATTTATGAAACTAAAATTATATAAAATTGATGCAACTAAAATTATGAAAGTATTTTCTGTTCAAAATCATTAAAAGCAAAAAGAATTTTCATAAAGTACTTTTTTTGTTAGAAATTTTAATAGCAAAAAGAATTATCATAAAATAAAATAAATAAGTAATTAGAAACAAAATAAAATAAAATAAATAAGTATTTTGTTGTAAGTAGAAACAAAACAAAAAAATAAAGCAAAAAAGAAACAAAAAAACTGGGAAAAAATAAAAAATTTGCCACCTACTGGCCACCACGGCCTGAATACGACTAGAAACCCATCCATGGGCCAGGATTCAGGCCCGCAGAAGGCCCAATGGGCCCATCATGCATAGTAGTTATAATTAGGCCTGTAAGTCTGCAATGGAGAGGAGCTCGAGAGGGGTGCGGCAGTGGGGCTTATAAACCACTGCGCGCCCCTCTCAACTAGCGAGGTGAGACTAAACTCCCACCACCATCCCAATGTGCAAGGCCTTTGGTCCCGATTAGTGGCACCAACCGGGACTAAAGGGGTGCATTGGTACCGGTTCGTGGCACCAACCGGAACCATTGCCCCCCCCCTTTAGTCCCGGTTGGTGCCACCAACCGGGACCAATGGCCGCCGCTTCCCGCCCTTTGGGCTGCTGAAAAGAGGCCTTTGGTCCCGGTTGGTGGCACCAACCGAGACTAAAGGAGGCATTGGTCCCGGTTTGTGCCACGAACCAGGACCAATGCTCTTGGTATATAAGTGGCACTTAGAAATTTTGCAGAGTTCATCACACCAGTTGCCCCCGAAGACGCCGAGCATATCGACGCCCTTTGAATGGTGCATTTTGAACACAGAAAAAAAATCTAGAGTTCAAACGACGCCCTTTGAATGGTGCATTTTGAACACAGAAAAAAAATCTAGAGTTCAAATAAGTTCAAAAAAACGAAATCCCTTTGTAACAGACGAGTTTCCGTATCAAACCCTCATACTTCGAAAGAGATTGTCCGTTTTGTACACGAAGTGCATCCAATTTTTGTCGTAACCCTCTCTACTTTCTTGCAAATGCTATGTGGGTGAAATGATGATACCATGCCAACTTTCAACCTTTTCAGAGTTCATTTGAATTGCTTTTCAATTTGAGGGTCTTATATCTCAAAATAATCAGTAAATGCATGAAAAATAACAAATGAAGTCAGAAAGGGTTGAAAATTGATGATGTGGCTTTGAATGGTGCATTTTGAAGACAAAAAAACTCTGGAATTCAAATAAGTTAAAAAATGAAATCCCTTTGTAACAGACGAGTTTCCGTATGAAACCCTCATACTTCGAAAGAGATTGTCCGTTTTGTACACGAGGTGCATCTAGTTTTTGCCGTAACCCTCTCTACTTTCTTGCACATGCTATGTGGATGAAATGAAGATACCATGCAAAAAGAAAATTAACTAAAAAACTTCTACAAAACTCTAGTAGCAAAAGGAATGAACTAAAAAGTTTTTATAAACCTCTCGTATTGTTTAAACTAAAATTATATAAAATTCATGCCACTGAAATTATCAAAGTATTTTCTGCTCAAAACATGAAAAGCAGAAAGAAAAACAAAATAAACTTTAATAAATAAGTAGAAACAAAATTAAATAAATTAAAATTTAATAAAATAAATAAGTAGAAACAAAATAAAACAAAATAAACTTTAATAAAATAAATAAGTAGAAACAAAATAAACAAATTAAAATTTATTACAATAAATAAGTAGAAACAAAATAAAATAAACTTTATAAAATAAAGAAATATAAACAAAATAAATAAACTTTAATAAAATAAATAAACTTTAATAAATGAAATAAAAATAGCAACAGTAAGTTTTTTGTTGTAAGTAGAAACAAAATAAAATAAATAAAGCAACAATTTTTTTTAAAAAAAATGCCAACTACTAGGCCACCACGACCCGAATACGACTAGAAACCTACCATGGGCCAGGATTCAGGCCCGTAGAAGGCCGAGTAGGCCCATCAGGCATAGCAGTGACAATTAGGCCCGTAAGCCTGCAATCGAGAGGAGCTGAGAGGGGTGCGGCAGTGGGGCTTATAAACCACTTTGTGCCCCTTTCAACTAGTGAGGTTGGACTAAAGTTTTGGCCACGCGGAGCACGAGGCCTTTGGTACCGGTTGGTGGCACCAACCACCAACCGGTACCAAAGCGGGGCATTCATACCTGTTGGTGCACCAACTGGGGCCAAAGGCCGCCCCTTCACGCCCTGTTGGTGGCACCAACAGGTACGAATGCCCCGCTTTGGTACCGGTTGGTGCCACCAACTGGGACCAAAGGCCGCCACTTCCCGCCCTTTGGGCTGCTGAAAAGGGACCTTTGCTCCCGGTTGGTGGCACCAACCGGGACTAAAGGTGGCATTGGTCCCGGTTGGTGCCACGAACCGGACCAATGCTCTTGGTATATAACCAGGACTTGTGAAAATTTCAGTTTCTCATCACCATTTGCCCCCGACGACGCCGCCAGGCTAGCCCCGACGCCGTCCGCCGCCCCTGCAGTCGCCCCGACCGCGTCGCCGTCGCCCGTGCCCTCGCCGTCTGCCCTCGCCCGACGCCGTCGCGCATGCCGTCCCTGCCCCGGCGCCGCCCCTGCCCGCGCGCGTGCGCCACTCCCCGCGCCCCTGCTCGCCCCGAGCCGCCCGCCGCACGCTACTCCCTCTGTGAGCACCGCGCCTCTCCGGCCCCTCCGCCGCCGTGCTATTTTTTTACTTATACATGCTATTTTTTACATGTTTTTAGATTTTCATATATGTATGTATGTATTTTTTAGATATATGTATTTTTTAATGTATGTTCATATATGTATGTTCGTATTTTTTACATGTTTTTTGTATGTATCTATGTATTTTTTCAATTGTAATGATGTTTTAAAGTATACATATATGCAAAAGTTAGATTTTTAGAAAAGTTTTATCTATATATGTTCTCTGATTTAGTACATTAATTTTGGGTTAGTTTCATTTTTAGAAAAGTTATATATATTTAGGAAGAAGGAAGAGAAGAAAGAAGGAAGAAGAAGAAAAAAAGTTTTATATATGCAAAAGTTACATTTTTAGAGAAGTTTTATATATCTAGCTAGGAAAGGAAGAAGAAGAAAAAGAATAAGAGGAAAAAGAAAAATAAGAAGAGGAAGAAAGGAGAAGAAAAGGAGAGGAAGAAGAGGAGAAATAAATAAGAAGAGGAAAAAAGAAGAAAAAGAAGAGGAGAAGAAGAAAGGAACAGAGGAGAAGAAGAGAAAATAGAAAATATTCTATTTTCTCTTCTTCTCCTCTGTTCCTTTCTTCTTCTTCTTTTTTTTCTTCTTTTTTTTCTTCGTTGTCGATATACCCCGTCCCGATAACTTCGTTTAGTTTTACTATTAGTTTATGTTTAGTTTAGGAAGAAGGAAAAGAAAAAGGAGAAGAAGCGGAGAGGAAGAAGAGGAGAAATAAATAAGAAGAGGAAAAAAGGAAAAAAATAGATTTTTCTATTTTCTCTTCTTCTCCTCCATTCCTTTCTTCTTCTCCTCTTTCTTCTTCTTCTTCTTTTTTTTCTTCGATCTTCTCCTCTATTCCTTTCTTTTTCTCCTCTTTTTATTTCTTCTTCGTTTTCTTTCGTTTAGTTTTACGATTATTTTAGTTTATGTTTAGTTTAGGAAGAAGGAAAAGAAAAAGGAGAAGAAGAGGAGAGGAAGAAGAGGAGAAATAAATAAGAAGAGGAAAAAAGGAAAAAAAAAGAGGAGAAGAGGAATGGAATAGAGGAGAAGAAGAAAAAATCGAATATTTTCTATTTTTTATTCTTCTCCTCTATTCCTTGCTTCTTCTCCTCTTTTTTTTATTTTTTTCTTCGATCTTCTCCTCTTTTTATTTCTTACCCCCCGGCCCTCTCACTCGACCAAGACTCTCGAGGACACTCAAACCCTAGAAAAAACGATGTCGGTCTCCTACCCAGTCCCGCCGCGCCCCTACCCGACAAACTCTCTCGAGGCCACCCAAATTTACCAAGTTAAAAGAGTGTTGTTGTCGAGGCCACCCCTGTTGGAAATATGCCCTAGAGGCAATAATAAATTGATTATTATTATTATATTTACTTGTTCATGATAATCGTTTACTATCCATGCTAGAATTGTATTGATAGGAAACTCAGATACATGTGTGGATACATAGACAACACCATGTCCCTAGTAAGCCTCTAGTTGACTAGCTCGTTGATCAATAGATGGTTATGGTTTCCGAACCATGGACATTGGATGTTGTTGATAACGGGATCACATCATTGGGAGAATGATGTGATGGACAAGACCCAATTCTAAGCCTAGCACAAAGATCGTGTAGTTTGTATGCTAAAGCTTTTCTAATGTCAAGTATCATTTCCTTAGACCATGAGATTGTGCAACTCCCGGATACCGTAGGAGTGCTTTGGGTGTGCCAAACATCACAACGTAACTGGGTGGCTATAAAGGTACACTACGGGTATCTCCGAAAGTGTCTGTTGGGTTGGCACGAATCGAGACTGGGATTTGTCACTCCGTGTGACGGAGAGGTATCTCTGGGCCCACTCGGTAAGACATCATCATAATGTGCACAATGTGATCAAGGAGTTATCACGGGATGTTGTGTTACGGAACGAGTAAAGAGACTTACCGGTAACGAGATTGAACAAGGTATCGGGATACCGACGATCAAATCTCGGGCAAGTACAATACCGCTAGACAAAGGGAATTGTATACGGGATTGATTAAGTCCTTGACATCGTGGTTCATCCGATGAGATCATCGTGGAACATGTGGGAGCCAACATGGGTATCCAGATCCCGCTGTTGGTTATTGACCGGAGAACGTCTCGGTCATGTCTGCATGGTTCCCGAACCCGTAGGGTCTACACACTTAAGGTTCGATGACGCTTAGGGTTATTAGGAAGACTTGTATGTGATTACCGAATGTTGTTCAGAGTCCCGGATGAGATCCCGGACGTCACGAGGAGTTCCGGAATGGTCCGGAGGTAAAGATTTATATATGGAAAGTTGTTGTTCGGGTTCCGGGAAAAGTTCGGTTTTTTCCGTATTGTACCGAGAAGCTTCCGGAAGGTTCTGGACGATTCCGAAGGGTTCCGGAGGTTCGGAAAAGGTTCCACCACGTCTAATACAACAGCATGGGCTGTAGGGGGCGCCCTAAGCTTAATGGGCCAAGGGCACCAGCCCCCCAAGGCCCATGCGCATGGGAGAGGGGAAACCCTAAGGGGGAGAGCCTCCAATTTTCTTGGGAGGCACTCCTCCCCCCTTTGGCCGCCGCCCCAACCCTAGATGGGATCTAGGGGGGCCGGCCCCCCCTCTCCCCCACCTATAAATAGTGGAGGGGTGGGAGGGCTGCCACACCCTTGAACCTGGCGCAGCCCTCCCTCCTCCTACCTTCTCCTCCTCCTCCATGGTGCTTGGCGAAGTCCTGCTGGAGAATCACAAGCTCCTCCACCACCACACCGTCGTGCTGTTGGACTTCTTCCTCAACCTCTCCCTCCTCTTTGCTTGATCAAGGCGTGGGAGACGTCTCCCAACCGTACGTGTGTTGAACGCGGAGGTGCCGTCCGTTCGGCGCTAGGATCATCGGTGATTTGGATCACGACGAGTACGACTCCATCAACCCTGTTCACTTGAACGCTTCTGCTTAGCGATCTACAAGGGTATGTAGATGCACTCTCCTTCCCTTCGTTGCTGGTTTCTCCATAGATAGATCTTGGTGACACGTAGAAATTTTTTGAATTTCTGCTACGTTCCCCAACAACCCCAAACCCTTGAAGCGTTGCCGAGGCCACCCCAAACCCTTGAAGCATTGCCGAGGCCACCCAAACCCTAGAGAAGCAGCGTCGAGGACACTAATATGATTCCTTATTGTGATTAGCTAGCTAGTTCTACGTTTGCCACTAATATATCCATCTGTCATGTTTGAATAATAATTGCCATGTTGTAAATATTTGCAGAAACTATGGAGCACCCCCGAGACGAAGCAACAGAAGCGGTGTTGGGGGACATAATCGCACAAGGAAGTGATGCCATCATGTCATTTATGAACGAAACCGATGGTCTGGAAGGACAGCGTGAAGAAGAAGGCTATGGTTATGATGGATCCGGTGACACAATGCTGTTGCAAGAAGGAGACCTTGATGACGGCTCCGGTGACCCACTGCCGGTGCAAGAAGGAGACCGTGATGACGGCTCCGGTGACCGAACCGAGTCCGGTCAGGTATATATATTAGTTAAGCCCGTGCTAACTAGCTAATTGATGCATTCATTGTTTTGGTATATGTACACATATTAATTAACTCTTGTCTTTCTTCTTTTTTCTGGCCCTCCGGATGGAGCAGAACTTCGGTAAAGAGACGAGGCCCGAAGAAAAAGTTGCGCTCGGATGAAAGGTTTGAGATCACAAACGATGAAGGGGAGACTCGGCTGGGTTCTTCTCTGAAGACTCCATGCCTATGGCGGAAGGAGCTCATCAACCTTCCGAACTGGACGCCTCCGCCTCCTCCTCCTCCTCCGGCGAGTCAGGGCACTCCGCCTGCTCCTCCGGCGAGTGATCAGGGCACTCAGCCTCATTCTCCAGCGTGTGGCGGCACTCCGCTTCCTTCTCCGCCTGCACCGGCGTGCCCGAGAAGCCAGCCAACTCCTTCTCCGCCTCGCCAGCAAGGGCGGAAGAGACCCGTCGCCGCTCCGGCTGCTCTGGCGCATCGTAGTCCTTCTCCTCCGCCTCGTAAGCAAGCATGAAAGAAGACAGCCGCAGCCGCTCCGTCTGCTCGGGCGTCTAGCAGTACAGCCAAAGGCGGGAGGCAATACAAATTCGGTCCACCTCTCAAGCCTCTAGAGAAGTTACCATACAAGAGGACCGTGGAAGAAAATGCGAAGATCGTGGAAAAATAAGTGAAGGACTTCTTTGAAGGGATGAAAGCAAAGAGACATCCACCTCCGGAGGAGAAGGTAGATCCGGTGAAAGCTCACCGCACTATCGATGCCCTGAGGAAACCACCAAAGTCTCCGCTGAAAACAACTATGAGCGCATTACTGCAAAGGTATATATCAAAGAGGAGCGGCCGGGAAATACTATCAGTGATCGAAGGTTAGCAGAATGACGAGTTGGGAAAAAAATTGCCCAGCTCAGCGAACAAGCGGACCAATCGTGCCCCCCCGCTCAAGGTGTCTAGCGATATCGTCGCTAATGATCCGAGGATGGTGCCCGGTTATAGCAATCTTGGAGATTACTTGCCCAACGATGTACATTATGATTTCTTGGAGGTGGAAGAACACAAATAACATTACAGGAAGCCTCTTGTCAAAGATGAAAAATCTCTAACAACGATGATGCGAAGATTCCATGATTGGTACATGAAAACCTGCAAAGAGTCTGGGGGGACGAATACTTTGTATCTGAGAGTTGAAGAGGAGCACGACCTCGTTGCAATTGATTTGTTGACTGTTCCATTTGAGAAGTTCTTTCAGTTTTTGAATCAAAAGGCCCTCGATAAATTAACGGTCACTTGCTACTGTCTATAAGTACTACTTCTGTCATTAAGTCTCTATATATAGCTCAGCTCTTTCATTGCATGCATTTACAATTATCCTCACTATATTATGCTGATTGAAGATCGTCGAGTGCAGAAAAGCAGAAATGTATGATATTGGGTTCATTAACAAAAATCTTATAGATGAATTTCAGGTTAAAAAGAGCGCCGAAGATGCCAAGGCCAACTTGCTCCAATCATTGAGAATAAATCAAAAAAAGATAAAATACTATTTCCTTACAACTTCAAGTGAGTGTTACTGTCTTGTGCATATTTGGTTTCCCTTATTACTCGAGCGAGGTTATAGTACTGTAATTGATGAGTTATGCATGCGTGCGCAGCTTCCACTATATTCTCTTGGAGATTAAGCTTGAGCAGGGACTAGTAACCGTCTTAGACTCGAGACGAAAAGATCCCGAGACCTATGCGGACATGACTAAAATTCTCAACAAGTAAGTTCGATCGATCATTATCGCACCATATCGGCAATTTTTTTCATTTCCTGATATCTCAAGTAATAATTATTTTTTTTGTCTTACAGGGTTTGGAAAAAGTTCACCGAAGAAGCTCCGGGACTGCCGAAGGAGCTCCAATATACATACCCGAAAGTAAGTACTACTAGTTATCTAGTTCCGTGCATCTCCCGTTGATTCTAGCTACTTTCATCAATTCCATTTGTAATGCTTCATTATCAGTTTGATTTACCTCTATTTCTCGTAAAGTGCTTGTGGCAGGAACAAGAGAATGATTACTGTGGATACTACGTGTGCGAGTTCATCTAGAATGTGACTTGCAAAGATAAGCGGGGCTACTCTAAAACACAATTTGATGTGCGTAAGCAATAATATTCACAATTTCATTTTATTACACCATCATTTCTGTTGAGTTTCATTCATATATATGTATTAACCCCCTTCTTCAAATTAGACGTGGGAGATGCGGAATGAACTTCTATCAGAAGATCGCATGAAAGCAATTCAAGAGGAATTGGATGGATTCTTTCTTGACCACGTCATCAATAAAGCCGTAAAATACCATGTGGAACTTGATTTCAGATGCTAGGGGATTGTAAGAGATCTTACATATTGTATATGTATGTAGCCAGTAGCGTCGGATAGATAATACAAAACTTGTTGTTCGACCGATCTCTTGGAGAAGGAGAGGTCGGTCACTTCTCTCAGTATGCATGACGAACTCCTGTACTTCATGGTTTCCTTCATTTTCTTACTAGCTAGCGTGTCGAGGGCCTCTCTATACGTATATAGTACGTAGCGTCGACCAAGCACGGAGATAAGAGAGGACACTTCTCTTTATTAATTAATTAGCTACCTAACACAATATATGAAACACTTTAATTAACCATACAAAACCCCCAAATCCTCCCCCCCCTTTAGAAAAGAAAAACAAAAACCCTAGCCCTTGAAAAGCTGACGCGTGGATGCTTTTTGGTTTCGGTTCGTGCCACCAACCGGGACCAAAGACCCTCCTGCCTGGGCTCGCAGCACCGGCCACGTGGAGGCCCATCGGTCCCGGTTCGTGTAAGAACCGGGACTAAAGGCCTTGGGCTTTAGTAACGACCCTTTAGTCCTGATTCAAGAACCGGGACAAATGGGCCATACGAACCGGGGCAATAGGCCCTTTTTCTACTAGTGGTAGTAGCTTGTACTAGGATTTCTGGACCATATAGTTTTCTTTCAGTCCAAAAAAACATTAGTCAATTACTACATGACTTCCACCCCATGATGCACCTGATTAAGTATGAATATAAAATTGCTACTATGAACAGGAATCACTCATGCACGCAGAATCTGATGAATCTGGCTGAGCTAGATCCGTCGATTGCTGATCTGGATTGTGGTGAGATGCGCGATTTTGGCAAGTTTACTGGGAGCATATGGTCAGTTTATTCATGGCTTGGCAGAGAGAAAATAACGTCCTAAGGTAGAATTGGTCTGACCAATATAAAATAGGAGAAGATGCAGAAAACTGATAACAGGTTCACTGTTATAACTAGGTTACTGTTCAGTGCGGATTTTATGCTGAAATTTGCATGATAGACAATTCTGATGGATTAATTACACTACTCTTTATTCCGAGGCTCATGTGCTGACCTCTGCACAAATCTAAGCTTCTATGGATATAAATGACTTAAGCTTCAATTCATTGATCTGTGCAACTTACTCTCTTTTTGCTGCTTTCAGGCAATGGTTGAGTACCTCAATTGTTGACTTTGTTTGCTACAGTGGAAAGATCAATCTTTATGTTCACCTGCTGTGCTTACCAAGTTATACTTGTTCACCCTTGTGTCTACCAACTTAAAGTACATTAGTAATCATGTGCGTTATCCCCGTGAGTAAATATAATGGCCATGAATTCATAAACACAAAACTTCGTATCTTGCTCATCCCATCCTAACTTATCCTAAGGTAATGTTACCGTGCTTGGTAGTAAGGAGAAGCATGCAATGCACATTGACATTTCAAATTATAATTGCATTTGTTGATCATTCATCCAAGTTACATAGACCAACTCCCCATACTTCAGAACATACATGATAGGTAGTAGTTAATGAGCACCATATGATGACATGTCAGAAATGCTACTGTAAACATCTAAGATGTTCAGTACTACCAGCAACAAGAACAAAAGAAAACGGCGTGGGAGCCTTATGAGAAGAGCAACACCCTAAGACTAGGAGACTAGGATAAATGGATGGGGCTTGCTCACACCATCCTCTTCTCGCAACTCGAAGGATGGAAGGAGAAACAAGCTCTCTCGGAGTAAATGCAGAGTAAGCAAACATTCATCCCATGGGGAGCATCCCACGGACCTGGGAGTGAACCCCAAGTAATCGACATCTTTACTTTGCATAGTTCGTAAGAACTTGCCATCGATGTCATAATGCAACAGACATCCATCCTCAGGAAGCTTGATCAGTAGGTCACGATCATTGACCGCCGCCACCTTGGGGCAGTAGTATCCACTTGATGATGAACTGGGCAGGTGTAGCGACGAATGGACCGGTAAGGATGCCGCCATCTCCGACAAGTTAATTCGAAACTTGAACGCCCAGTCCCAGACCTCAGCCTCGTAGTCCTGCATCACCCAAGCATGTATAAAGGCCAAATCTTCAACAATGCTGGACAAAGTGCGCCGTCCATCTCTAGCATCCACGCCGAAGGACCTAGCGCTGCGGGGCGCTGCATCCACCGGAATGTCTCTCCGACCGTGTCAAAAACCAATATGTTGTCGCAGACGGTGTCTGATAGACCTGTAGGACCGTCCCATTTCCCAGTGCAGGTTGCCATGGTGTTGTACTGGTGGATCACTGTAGGAAGGGGGCAATCCCAGCCACAACACTTGGTCTACAGGATGTAACATGAATGTTGATCCGATGAATGAAAACTTACCGTCCTTCTCACTATTTCCTTGGTAGATGCATCTTGGCTCATGGGACCCAACCGTATGAGTCTTTCAAGAAGGGCACTTGCATGCGGCGCAGCCGTACCGATGATAAAAGGACTCCAAGGGACTGACTTGTCTGGACTCTGGAGTGAACGAGGAGACTGATGTGCTGTGTATTTGTTGGGGTAATTTATGAAATCTTTCCCTAATAATATTCTTTCCCTAATATAAAGCACGGATTGACTCGGTCCGGTACACCATCGCAGTGTTTTTATACAAAGGGCCCTATGGTTTTTATGAATTAACCCGCAGTCATGTCGCTAGGTGAAAAACGGTTCGTCATTGAAAAAAAAACCAGATCTCCCGCACGCCTACGCCCGAACATCTGCTGAATCGCCCCATGGCTTCCCCTCGCTCGGCACCGGTGGTAGGCCACCCCGCCGCCCGACTCGCTTCGCCGCGCACTGGAGGCTACCGGTGGCAGGTCGATCTTCCGGCCGCCCCCCTCTTCCCACGCCGCCATCTGCCCCTCCCTCTCATTTCTGAGCACAGCGTGCTCTGTCGGCGGCTCCTTCTGTCTGGATTGAGGGGCAGAGACCCACCACCTCCTATCTCTCATCCTCCTCTACTGCCGCCAGTGGCGGAGCCAGCTATCTGGCTAGCTTTGGCGTCGGCCACACCAAAGTTGCCTGTGTGCTGAGACCTGGTTGCTGGTTAATATAGACAATAAGTTGATGACCGGTTATCCTCATCCATGTGCAAATCCTAACACAAAGTAATATGTTCGGTATATAGTATCTAATGAGCTTTTGTATTATACGCAGTTTTTTCTTTTGTAAGCTCGGCCACACCTAAAACTTATGCCTGCCTTCGCCACTGACTGCCGCTGCTCTTGATCGGCCGGTCAACTCCCTCGAGTCCCACCCATACCCACACGAGCGCCTTCCGGTCTGCGCTCGATCTGTATCCACCCCTTTCCTGGGTGCAGCACAGAGAAGAGCTTGCTGCTGTGGTGGGCGTTGACGATGGTGAGCTGGGAGCCGGCTAGGCAACAGGGGAACCATCTTTTCTCTATTCTTGGTAGATCGTGTCAATCCAACAGGACCTCCGTTTGCATTCAGGTGAAAAAAAGGTTTGGTTTACTATGATTTTTTTGGTAAATTTGTGCTACCATGGCGGAACACGAGCAGGTGAGGACCGGCACCTTCGTCGGACGGCTACAGCCGCGGCGGACGCCGTGGGCGCGTGCTTGGGTAAGGGAGGCCTGTTGAAACTTCGCCCACATATCGATCACATCAAAACACGATGAACACACGCGTACAAAAACTTTAGCGAAGGACCCTTTTCGTGTCCCTTGTTCCCTTTATTTCTTTTCTCCTTTTCTTCACGATTGTTACAAAGCTATAGCCTGCCCATGTATATATACATGTCTGGCCAAGCCCTCACGCTCAACTCTGTCCTAATCTGGCTCTATTTTCTAATCAAACTCATACTAGTATTGCCTACACTAGACATGCCAACTAAACTCTAATACAAACCGGACTCCTACTACGTGTGCTTTAGCACACAAGGACACCTAATCTAACTAGCTAGAACAAGTACTAGCTCTCCTCACGCCACTAGCTAGCTTGGGACCGAAACCTTTACCTAAACCAGATAACTAATCAAGATTACTCTAACATTCTCTCTCTAATATTGACTTGTCATCTTCTTGTACTCATTCTGATTTTGACTCGCTGATATCCACATCTTGTTGACTCATCGTCTCAACCGCCATATTTGTACATTGAGTATGACCTGTCTGGAAACACGCATAACCTCCTTGCTCTATAATGTTGTGCCACCGTCATTGCTTGGCGGCTGCCTTGCAGTCGGTCCGCACCATACTCCTTGTACTTGCTTGCAATAGATCCACTCTCCACCAGTCGCACACCTCCTCGCTTTACGATGGCTTCGCGTACCATCTTTCGCCTTCGGCATCACACCGAATCCACACTGGCCGCAATGAGGACACTCCACGAGGATATGGACATGACTCACGGAACACCGTGCACACCGCCTCCACTCCAACGAATCATTACCAAGACGGGCACTTGGACACGACGACGACTGACCGTGCAAACTCGCACCACTCCTTGACTCATCCGACTCCCCCGGATGATGATCTTGATGAGCTCCAGCGCCGCACCTCGGCACCACCTCTCCCATCAACGACCTCCTTCCGCCACCTTGCTGACGACAGCCTGCCGTCTCTCTCCTTGTCGCTCCGCTGAACGACAGTCGCTTGTTCCTCCTCTTCTCTACCGCACCTCCTCAACGCTGCACCACCCAGTGACCATATCGCCCGCCCCGAGGCGCTAAACAGGTCGCGACCCCAGGCAAGCACGGCTTCAAATCGACCCAGCTCTGATACCAATTGCTGGAATTTCGCCCATAGATCGATCACATGAAAACACGATGAACACACACGCACAAAAACTTTGGCCAAGGGCCCTTTTCGTGCCCCTTGTCCCCTTTATTTCTTTTCTCTTTTTCTCCATGATTGTTACGAAGCTATAGCCTGCCCATGTATATATACACGTCTGGCCAAGCCCTCACGCACAACTCTATCTTAATTTGACTCTATTTTCTAATCAGACTAATACTAGTATTGCCTATACTAGACACGCCAACTAAACTCTAATCCAAACCGGACTCCTACTACGTGCGCTTTAGCACACAAGGACACCTAATTTAACTAGCCAGAACTAGTACTAGCTCTCCTCACGCCACTAGCTAGCTTAGGACCGAAACCTTTACCTAAACCAGATGCCTAATCAAGATTACTCTAACATTCTCTCCCGAATCTTGACTTATCATCTTATTGCACTCATTCTGATTTTGACTCGCTGAATATCCACATCTTGTCGACTCATCGCCTCAATCGCCATATCTGTACATTGAGTATGACCCGTCTGGAAACACGTAGAACCTCCTTACTCTACAATGTTGTGCCACGGTCATTGCTTGGCCGCTGCCGTGCAGTCGGTCCGCACCATACTCCTTGTACTTGCTTGCAATAGATCCACTCTCCACCAGTCGCACACCTCCTCGCTTTACGACGGCTTCGCCTACCATCGTCCACCTTCGGTATCACACTGAATCCACACTGGCCGATATCAGGACGCTCCGCGAGGACATGGACATGACTCACGGAACACCGTGCACACCGCTTCCACTCCAACGAATCATTACCAAGACGAGCTCTCGGAAACAACGAGGACTCACAGACGCAATGACGACTGACCATGCAAACCCGCACGACTCCTTGACTCATCCGACTGCCCCCGATGATGATCTTGATGAGCTTCAGCACCGCACCTTGGCACCACCTCTCCCATCAACGACCTCCTTCCGCCACCTTGCTGATGACAGCTTGCCGTCTCTCTCCTTGTCGCTCCGCCGAACGACGGTCGCTTGATCCTCCTCTTCTCTGCCTCACCCAGCGATTTCATGGCCCGCACCTCATCGCTGCAGCACCCAGTGACCATATCGCCCACCCCGAGGCGCTAATCGGGTCGCGACCCCAGGCAAGCACGACTTCAAATCGACCCATCTCTGATACCAATTGTTGGAATTTTGCCACAGATCGATCACATCGAAACACGATGAACACACGCGCACAAAAACTTTGGCCAAGGGCCCTTTTCGTGCCCCTTGTTCTCTTTATTTCTTTTCTATTTTTCTCCACGGTTGTTACGAAGCTATAGCCTGCCCATGTATATATATACGTCTGGCCAAGCCCTCACGCTCAACTCTGTCCTAATCTGACTCTATTTTCTAATCAGACTCATACTGGTATTGCCTATACTAGACACGCCAACTAAACTATAATCCAAACCGGACTCCTACTACGTGCGCTTTAGCACACAAGGACACCTAATCTAACTAGCCAGAACTAGTACTAGCTCTCTTCAGGCCACTAGCTAACTTAGTACCAAAACCTTTACCTAAACCAAATGACTAATCAAGATTACTTTAACATTCTCTCCCTAATCTTGACCTGTCATCTTCTTGTACTCGTTCTGATTTTGACTCGCTGAATATCCACTTCTTTACGACTCATCGCGTCAACTACCATATCCGTACACTGAGTTTGACCCGTCTGGAAACACGCAGAACCTCGTTGCTCTACAATGTTGTGCCACCGTCATTGCTTCGCCACTGCCTTGCAGTCGGTCCGCACCATACTCCTTGTACTTGCTTGCAATAGATCCACTCTCCACCGGTCGCACACCTCCTCGCTTTACGATGACTTCGCCTACCATCGTTCGCCTTGGGCATCACGCCGAATCCACACCGGCCGCAATCAGGATGCTCCATGAGGACATCGACACGACTCACGGAACACCATGCACACCGCTTCCACTCCAACGAATCATTACCAAGACGAGCACTTGGGCACGGCGATGACTCACAGACTCAACGACGATAGACCGTGCAAACTCGCATGACTCCTTGACTCATCCGACTCCCCTGCATGATGATCTTGATAAGCTCCAGCGCCACACGTCGGCACCACCTCTGACATCAACGGCCTCCTTCCGCCACCTTAATGACGACAGCCTGCCGTCTCTCTCCTTGTCGCTCCGCCGAACGACGGTCGCTTGTTCCTCCTCTTCTCTGCCTCACCCAGCGATTTCATGGCCCGCACCTCCTCAACGCTGCACCACCCAGCGACCATATTGCCCGCCCCGAGGCGCTAATCGGGTCGCGACCCAGAGCAAGCACGGCTTCAAATCGACCCAGCTCTGATAGCAATTGTTGGAATTTTGCCCACAGGCCAATCACATCAAAACACGATGAACACACACGCACAAAAACTTTGGCCAAGGGCCCTTTTCGTGCCCCTTGTTCTCTTTATTTCTTTTATCTTTTTCTCCATGATTGTTACGAAGCTATAGCCTGCCCATGTATATATACACGTCTGGACAAGCCCTCACGCACAACTCTGGCCTAACCCGACTCTATTTTCTAATCAGACTCATACTAGTATTGCCTATGCTAGACACGCCAACGAAACAATAATCCAAACCAGTCTCCTACTACGGGCGCTTTAGCACACAAGGACACCTAATCAAGATTACTCTAACATTCTCTCCTTAATCTTGACTTGTCATCTTCTTGTACACATTCTGAATTTGACTCGCTGAATATCTACATCTTGTTGACTCATCGCCTCAACCGCGGTATCTGTACACTGAGTATGACCCGTCTGGAAACACGCATAACCTCCTTGCTCCACAATGTTGTGCCAGCGTCATTGCTTGGCCTCTACCTTGGAGTCGGTCCACACCATACTCCTTGTACTTGCTTGCAATAGATCCACCACCACAAAAAAAGACACATCTGTGACATTTTGGGCCGAACGAAATTTTTTTCTGTCATACATATGACACTTCTATGATGATAATTGTGACAAAACCCGGTATCATCATAGATGTGGTGGGCTCCTACTTCTATGACAAAAAATCATGACAGAAAATGGGCTTTTCGTCCTGGGCGGGCCGGAGACGCGGCTGCATGACATTCTTTGGGCCGTCCATGACGGAAAAAAACCGTGGTAGAAGCGAGGGGGAGGAAAATTTTGGGGAGTTCCCGGTTACGGTGGGAGGTCGGGGGCCGAGCGATGCGCGTTTCTCTCGTACACGTACGCGCGCCTGTGTGAGGCGTTGGCTCTAACTGAACCCGAGCGAGGCGTTGTGCTCTAACTAAACCCGAGCGATTGCACTACAGGCTACGCGTTACTGAACCCGATCGAGCGAATCCTTCGCTACTACTGCTAACTGAAGCCGATCGATGTTGCCTCTGGATGAACAATGAGCGTTGCCGGGGGGGGGGGGGGTTGGATGAACAGTTCCCGGTGGGGGCGGATGAACAGGACCCCGTGGTGTTGCCTCTAGATGAACAGGACCCCGATCGATCGAGCCGGTTGGGGCTGGATGAACAGGACCCCGTGGAGGGCTGGATGAACAGGGCCACCCCGTGGTGGGCAGGATGAATAGTAGACGGTGGAGGACAGGATGAACAGTAGCCTGTGGAGGGGTGGTTGAACAGGAGCCCGTGGAGAGGGCTGGTTGAACAGTAGCCGGTGGAGTAGCGCGCGGTGGAGGCTGGATGAACAGGAGCTCGTGGATGAACAGTCGCAGGTGGAGGCTGGAGGAAGTCGACGGTGGATGAATAGTAGCTCGTGGAGGCTGGAGGGGGTCGATGGTGGAGATGAACAGTATCCCGTGGTCCCGTTTTGCGGTACGCCACACCCCTCCCGATGAACAGGACCCCCGTTTCGACCGTGGCGCTCCAACACAAGTCTGTTTCGTCCGTTTTGCGGTACGCCACACCCCTCCCGATCAACAGGACCCCCATTTCGATTGTAGGAGGTCCCTTTCCTCCATTTTGCGGTACGCCAGACCCCTCCCAATCAACAGGACCCCGTTCCGAATGTAGGAGGTCCGTTTCCTCCGTTGTGCGGTACGCCAGGCCTCATTTCCATCGCCTGTTCCGTCCAAGCCCTCTCGATGAACACGACCACACATTCCGTTCCGACCCAGCCGGTTGGCTCCCACATGTTTCATTGCCTCCCCATGAACACGACACATTCCGTTGCCTCCCCATGAACACGACACATTCCGTTGCCTCCCCATGAACACGACGACGACGCTGTTTCTCCATTCCGACACAGCCATGTCAATGAGCCCTCGCCGTACGTATGCACGAGTAGGCGTTCGAGACCCCGCCCGTATGTACACATACGTGGCCGTATTTTCTTTCTTCCACCCTGGCCGCCTCTACTACGACACGTGCATGCCTCTACATCCACCAGTATATATGTACGTACATGTTCGCGACCAGAATGGCAACGCTACATACGCTTTCACCAGGTGGGTCCCGACTGTCAGGCACTTCCTTGCGTGCGAAGATGTAGCTGGTGGGTCCCAGCAGTCAGGGTGGCGAAATACGGTGCCGGTCCGGTGGGTCCCCGCTGTCAGGTGGAGAAATAATTATTTTGCACGTAATAAGGAGGCACTTCCTTGCTGCGACCGTGGACCCAGCTTGACCTCTCCATGTACAGTACACGTCCGATGGAAGCCGTTCCTTGACCACGTTGACCACGCCGCACCGAGAGCACCAGGGCGGTGGACGACGGCGAGGCCTAGGAAGGGGACGACACGGAGCCGGGGAAGACGCGGCAATGGATGCCCACGCGTACAGGAGTATGAGGGTTCACTAGTTCGCTGCAGTGTGAGGCTGCCATCGCCGCAGAATAACAGGGGTTGTGGGTGAGTAGAGGGATGGCCTGGCCATCGGTGGGAGTAGTAGGGGGCGGTGCGCCTCTGCCGCATCGCAGCCGGCCATGGGAGGCAGGAGCACGAGGCACGACCGGCGCTGGTTTGGGCGGCTGGAGCAAGAAGACCAGAGGTTGAAGAAGCACTACGGCCGTTGGATGGACATATACGGTCACTGGAGCTAGAATCGTGCATATTAACTAAGTTGACAAAGCCCTCCGTCCCCGTCAACTTAGTAGGCCCACAAGTCAGCCTCTCACCAAGGTGGGTCCCAGCTAGCAGGGGATATTCCTTTTTTAATGCGTAATAAGGAGGCACTTCCGGTGGGTCCGAGCTGGCAGCAGGGGGGACGTTTTTTCGCGAAATACGGTGGCCCATCGGGTGGGTCCCAGCAGTCAGGGGCAAACGTTTTTTCGTGATATACTGGTGGGCGTCTGGTGGGTCCCTGCTGTCAGGTGGAGGAATAATTATTTTCCGCGTAATAAGGAGGCACTTCCTTGCGGCTGCCATGGACCCAGCTGTCAGCCTCTCCACGTACAGTATTCTTCCGATTGAAGTCGGTCGTTGACCACATTGACCACACCGCGCCGACAGCACCACGACGGTGGACGACGGCGAGACCTAGGAAGGGGACGACGCGGAGCCGGGGAAGACGCGGCAGTGGATGCCCACACAGAGAGGAGTATGAGGGTTCACTGGTTCGGCTGCGCTGCCGTCGCCATAGAATAACAGGGGGTGTGGGTGAGTAGAGCGGAGGGATGGCCTGGCCAGCGGTGGGAGTAGTATGGGGGCGGTGAGGCCTCTGCGGCAACACAGCCGGCCACGGGAGGCAGGAGCAAGCGGCACGACCGGCGCTGCTTTGGGCGGCTGGAGCAAGAAGACCAGAGGTTGAAGAAGCACTACGGCCGTTGGATGGACATCGTACGGTCAGTCGAGCTAGAATCGTGCATATTGACTAAGTTAACAAAGCCCTTCGTCCCTGTCAACTTAGTAGGCCCATTATACTGGGTCCCAGCTAGCAGGGGGAGTATTCATTTTTTTTGTGCGTAATAAAGAGGCACTTCCTTGCGTGCGAAGATATAGCTGGTGGGTCCGAGCTGTCAGCGGCGGTAACATTTTTTTCGCGAAATACAGAGGCCGTTTCGGTGGGTCCCAGATGTCAGGTGGAGGAAATCATTATTTTTTGCGTAATAAGGAGGCATTTCCTTCCGTGCGGCCGTGGACCCAGCTGTCAGCCTCTCCACGTACAGTCCACTTCAGATGCATGTCGGTCATTGACCATGCTGACTACGCCACGCCGAGAGCACCAGGGCGATGGACGACGACGAGGCCTAGGAAGGGAATGACACGGAGGCAGGGAAGACACGGCCGTTGTTTTTGTTTCCCAAGCGGAGGGGAGTACAACTGTACGAGGGTTTACTGGTTCGTCTGCCTTCGCCGGAGAGTAACAGCAGGTGTGGGTGAGTAGAGGGATGGCTAGGCCAGCGATGGGAGTACGGTGGGGTGGTGAGGCCTGCGCGGCAGCACAGCCGGCCGTGGGGAGGAGGGAGCAGGCAGTCCCGCCGGCGCTTGTTTGAGCGGCTGGAGCAGGAAAAGCAGAGATTGAAGAAGCACGACGGCCGTTGGATGGACATCCAACTGTATACAGGCTATCTGTGGAAAGCCTCAAATCTGTGGAAAACAGTATACAACCCATCTGCCATTATTTCAAATAATTTACAGCTAATTTGCTAATTCTTACGGGGTTTTTTGGAGCCCATATTATTTATGTTAGCATTAAAGCTCATATTGTGGCCATGGTTAAAAAATTATACGAAATTTTGCATATGTCGGTGCAGTCTGAACTGTTTTTAATCCAGAAATTTCGAGTCACATTCAGACTGATTTTAAAAATAAATGTATATCAATATAAAATCCAATAAATTGTCCACGCATAAAAATCAATGCAATTTAAAATCTCGAAATGAAAAAAGGTATTTGGAAATAATTGTTGGTTTGATGTGTTTTAAAAATGTACAGCCCATTTCTCATTACTGATAGGCCATTTTCTCGGCCAGCCGAATGAAGCTCTCTTCGTCTTGAAATATTTGCAGCCCAACAGGCCTGATAAAGCGACGTACTTGACAAATCACAAAAGAACTGGGCTAGCCATTTTCAGAAAGAAAAAAAACTACTGGGCTGGTCTGTGGTAAACATAAAAGAAAAGGCTGTCTAGACAGGCCAGAGTGTCCCGCACAGCCCAGTTGACACCCTGCTTCCGTCTCAAAAACAAATTAGATAAATGCCACTCCAATTATGGCGATTCATAAAAATGCCGTTGCAATTTCCAAACTTTGAAAAATGCCGCTGCAATTTCCAAACTTTGAAAAATGCCACTGCAATTTTTGCAAACTTTGAAAAACGCCACTGCAGTTTGCAAACTTTGAAAAACGCCATTCCAGACTTCGAAAAATGCCACTAGAAATGGCATGAAATGGCATTTTTCAAAGTTTGGAAATTGCAGTGGCATTTCTCGGATACACCAGATTTGGTGTGGCATTTACCAAAATAACTCAAAACAAAAATAACTGGGCGAGCTGCTGGGTCCCTAGTGTCAGCCGCTCGTTGTGCAATTCTCTCGTTTATTGACTACGTTGACAATGGCATGGGACCCAGATGTCGGAAATCCACTAGGAGGAGCCATTTTTTTATTGGCTTGAAATAAGGAGGCACTTGCTTGCGTACTGCCATGACCTTGGCGGGTCCCTGCTGTCATCCTCTCCACGTACAATCATCTCCTGATTGTGTACGCGTCAACTTGCTAGGCCCACAAGTCAGCCTCTAAACCGTGGAGGACAAATACAACCCATTTTAAAAATAACAGCCCATTCCATACGTTCAAATGGAAAGTTCAACATTCAGACCAAAGTAACAGGTCTGATCCACATATAGAGTACTGAACTTCCACGTTGACAACCATCATAGCCAAGTTAACTATCTACTCCCACTAACACTCTAGTAGCATACAAGTACTAACTTACTCTTAGCTAACTAGACGATGCCGGACGCCATCTGCTGTCCATGCTAAATGCCGGCACCGACGTCCTCCGCCTCGCCTCGGACTTGCCAAAGGTGCGATAGGGCGCGTTGGCCCTTTCCATGCCGGTGTGGTCCACCGAAGCTTCGGCTTTCAAGCGGAAAACCCACTTGACGAGATGGTAGTAAAAATCGGCGTTGCGAACGCGTGCATGCCCGATAGCCTCCAGGGCAATTTTCCGGGCGCCGGCCTCCATGTAGTCGGCCCAGTTGCGGGCGCTTTGCTCGCGACTCAGAGCGTCGGTGCGCTGCTGCTCCATGTCCTGCTGGCGGCGCAAATCGGCGATACGCTGCTCCTCCGCCAGGCGGTCGCGCTCCAACAACTCATGCTCCTCCGCCATGTGGTCGCACTCCAACAAGTCCTCGATCTCCGCATTGCCATATAAAGACAGATAGAATGCCTCCTCCCTCCGTCTGCCTTTCGGTGAAAACCCGGACACTAGTTCCGGCGGTGACCACCTCCGGCATCGCCTACCGCGGACGGGCGGGGGCATGGCGGACGTGGCGAGCGACGTCGGGCCGGTGGGGGCTTATGAGGATATGGCGAGTTGGGTCACGGTGGCACCTGAGAAGGCCAGGAAACAATACTTATAGGCGGAAGGTAGCGCGACGGTCATTGGAATTCAATGCATAATGGCTTAGCGCGCCGGCTTGCCGTGGAGAACTAGAGAAACTGAAATTATGACTGTGCCGTCCCGTCCAGTCTGGGTCACACGCCGGCATGGCGGTTAAACGAGTGCACTCGAATCATCTCCCTCCTTGTCAATAATGATTCCACATATTTAAAGGGTATCTTTTTTCGCATCAGTTAGCTGCCTTAATTATGGCCGGCTGCATGCAGGCACTCAGAATCGCTCACAGGCAGTATGCGAAGCAGCATGCAACGAGTCGCAACCGAGGGCACGCATGCAGCCACTTAAATTGCTGGAATTAATTAGGCTTAAACTTCTGCATGCCGTTAATTATTGTCATGCCTTGGTCTTGCTGCTTTGCTCACGGGACTAATAAATCCCGGACGGAGGGAGTACCTTGGTTGGTGAGAGGATTGAATTAACACTACTAGGGAAAAGCCTAGCAGTAGCGCCGGTTTTTGGCCTATCTGTAGCGCGGGTAGGCGCGCTACTGATAAGGCGCTACAGCTAATGCTTAGCAGTAGCGCCTACAAGCACTCGCTACTGCTATATCTACTTAGTAGTAGCGCTTGTCTAGTCAAGCGCTACTGCTAATTACTAGTAGCGCTTTCGAAAACAATCACTACTACTATTATTCCCTATTCCATTTCTCTTGAATTTTAGGTCGTATTCAAATACTTGTATACAATTTTTCATACAGTAGCAATTTAGAGATTGTTTTTACATCATAATGAGTTATTATATCACTAGGTCAAAGAACCTTAGATTAGTTTCAAGTGCATGGATCCAAAGTAACCAATGGTCACTTTGGATCCATCCATTTGAAACTAATCGGCGGTTCTTTCACCCAATGACATAATAACTTATCATCATAATCATAATATCATTAACAACTTATCATAATAATACATCATTGTCACATAACTCCTCATAATCATCATTTTCGTCCAATGTCATATAACAACTTCGTCACTAGTTATAATAACAACTCCTCCTCATCATCATCATAGTAATTAATCATAATCACTACTCCTACTCAGCATCACCATCAAGTCTAAGACATTCTAGTCATATATAATCAACACTAACTAATTGTTCTTAATACTTAGGACCTACTCCTCTCTCCTAGTTAAATACCATAAAACAGATAAACAGGTCCTTCACCATAATGGAGAATGGACATAAACCTATCTCCAACTTGTGGCTTGCGCACATTCATTTTGTCTCCAATTATTTGCGTGTGCGCATTCATCACTTTGCTCCATTCTTTGATTTTGAGCCTTCCATCATTTGAAGAAATCGAGTATGCAGTATGGTAAGCCTCCGAAGGAGTTGGTCGTAGGCTAACCATATGCATATCACCTTCGGTAAATAGCATATCAGGCACAACCTGCTTCGGGAGCCTCTGTTCAAAAATGGAATAGTAACATATATAGTTAGCAATGGTTTACTTAAGAATAATGTATGCAATGAAGTTACCATCATTAACAAAATCTTACCAAGTTTTTGGCAATGAAGTTATCATCAAGCAATATATGGACTAGTGGCGCGTATCTAGTATAATTTGGGCTGATAGAGTGACTGTTTTTGAGGGCCTCAACATCTTGTATGAATGAGACAAGATAACCTTTCTCCTCACAATTAAGCTTGGAGTCATAGCTGTAGTATGTCTTGTCTACTACCTTCCTAGTATTTCTTGAAGATAAGAAATAAGCTGAAAATTATAAATAAATAAGTTTAGTACGGACGAACACCAAATAGTTTTAAATTAACAACATAAATTACTGAACTTAACAAATTAGTTTGGCAAACTCACATCTCGGCAAAACTGGAGGCATATCCACATCCACCCAGATGTCGATATTATCATCATCATCATCATAATCTTCGGGACGAATATCAAATCTTATTTGCATTCCCTCCTCAAATCCATATGACTTGCAGAGAGCTTCCCAATTAGAGCAACCAAAATGGGAGTGATCGACCGCATTGTAGAACTTAACCAGAAACTCATCGTCTCCACATTCAGTGAGCCCTCCTCGTCTCCACATTCTCAAAGTCATCTAAACCAAAACCAAGCTTCTCCAATACATATGGTCTAGCATGGCACAGGATGTACTAATCGACTTGAAAAAATCCATAAATTACACGTTGAACAAAAGAAGCACAAGTGATGATATTAAATACGATGAAATGCTTGTCGTTGCGTACCGTACAAACATCGAAGGTCTCTTGCAGCTTCACGGTGAAAAACCTATCGTTTTGTAGGTGAGGAAACTTGTCGCACACACCTCGGTCATCGTAGCAGTACACACACTCCGGGATCCCATCGTCATCAAACATCTCCTGTGTTCAAAATTCAAAGATTATAGGCCACTTATCGATGGTCAATGCATTTCAATGGTTCAAAATATGAAAAAAAAACATTTGAAAATATCTTATATATAATCCTAACAGTAAATAAACTAGTTTTATTAAATACTTACTAAATAAACTAGTTTTATTAACTACTTACTAAATAAACTAGTTCTATTAAGCACTTACTAAATAAACTAGTTCTATTAAGCACTTAATATAAATAAACTAGTTATAGTAATCACTTACTAAATAAACTAGTTACCTATGATTTGCAAAAACAGAGACAAGGGATGGAGGGAGGGATGAGAGAGGAGGGGGAGGGGCGGCGGAGGAGGAGGAGGGAGGGGCGGTATGAGGAGGGCTGCCGGCGGAGGAGGGAGGAGGGGGTGGCTGCAAGAGGAGGGAGGAGGAGGGAGGAGGGCACGGTGGGAGGAGGAGGGACGGAAGGAGGGAGTACCTCGGTGGCGGACGGACGACGGCGGCGGTGGCGACGAACTACAACGGTTATCGGCGTGGGCGGGAGTGACTGAGAGAGGGAGAGTGAGTGAGAGAGACATGGTCGGCCATACGTGTGGGGATAAGGTAGGGTTAGTAGTAGCGCGGGCATGAGAAAGCGCTACAGCTAAAGAGAATAGCAGTAGCGGTGTAAGGCATAAGGCGCTACTGCTATAACTAGCTGGACGGCGAGGTCATGGCAATGGGAGCAGTAGCGCAGTTTAGAGATGATGCGTTACTGCTATTTTCTATTCAGGAGCGTGTTTTCACGGAACGCGCTGCTGCTAAATAGCAGTAACATCGTATTTTGAAGAGCGCTGCTGGTAATATTCTGTGTATAAGGTTTTCCCTAGTAGTGTAAGCCCTACAAACCAGAAAGGAGGTACTCCCTCCGTTTTTATTTAGTTCGCATATTAGCTTTGGTCAAAGTCAAGCTTTACAAACTTTGACCAAGTTTATGTACAAAAATATTAAGATATACAATAACAAATCAACAACAAAAATATTAAGATATACAATAATAGATCATATACAAATATGTAGCTCCAAAAGCAGAGATCTAGAAAAAACATCTATTCTTCCTACTAACATGGATGCTTCTCTTGGCCAACATTCAGTACAGACTGAAAGACAAATTTGTTTGTGAAGTCTACAATTCCTCTTGCAAACGTAAGTGGTTTCACCAACAGCTGGAACCATGAGAATGAACCACACATGATGGAGGAACATCCACTGTAATATGATTTGGTCTTCTCTCGATCACACCGCGAGACTATTTCGGAATACAAACTTTAACTTAGGAAAAATGATGCCCATTGTATAATCAGACCAAAGCAATGAAGCACCTAGTGTTGGCCAATAAATAGTACAGTACTACTTTTCTGCAGTCCATGAAGTGACTATCCAATCTTTCTGTGTCTATTTTCAAATGGCACTGCATGCAGTGACTATACTATTCTCTTGTGCAGTTCAACCAAAATTGCGGACACTTTGTTTGTTTGCCAAATAGCAATGGGCAGACATCTCTGTCTGCACAAATATCAAGCAGCTAGTAAACATACACCACACCTTGTATTTTCGGTTTAAACATGTCTCTTCCGCTTAGCATCTGTCATGTTCTGCACTGGACAATCTGATACAATTATGTTTTGCCCTGGACAATTTCATACTGAATTGATTTGCTGGTTCAGAGCAGAAACATAGCGCCTATTCTTCATCAGACCAAGGATATCCATGTTCACAGTGATGGAAGAGGTGAAACCAATACAACCGAAATTGAGCATCCAATCATTGAATCATGTCCTGCACCTCCAATGTAGGTCCACCCTGCCAATAAATTCACATGCAAACCCCTAGTATTACCATCTAATGAGAGTACGAAAAGAGTAGCAAGATAGTAGCAAACCATGTACCTTCGTAATAAACAGCTCATAGTGCCACCAATTGGATATAAAGGTTTGAAAAAAAACATGCTCCTAATGTTGAACCAGTTGGACTTTTTGTGCAGTTCCACTAAAATCGAGCATCCCTGTTTGCATAGATATTGAAAGTGTGATTACTCTAAAAGTGGCACTAGTTGAAGCATAGACTCACAAATATAAGAATTCCAATTTCATAATGGGAAAAGGAAGCAAGACTGTTTCTAACCACCTGTTTGAAGGAATAAATAAAGCAACAGTGGCTGATCTCAGGAAGGCATACATAGTTTTTTCTGAAAAACTGAGCCATTCCTGACCTTTCCTCTTCTTTTAAGCAAATTTTGTGCAGTTCTACTAAAATAAAATGCCATCACCGCCTTGACAATTCAGTGACACTGTACAAAAGGAAATGACTTAACATTACATCATGATGTCAGGTATGTAGTCGACAGGCATTAGAGACAAACATACAGACCTCCTCCGATAACATAATGAACATTAATTTTAACAAAGGTGTGACTAGCTTTACCGGGATAATTTGAGTGAACTCTACACCCTTTGTTCCTTAATATGAGACGTTTTCGCAGTTCAATTTAAAGTACCCAAACGTCTAGTATTTAGAAAAACAGGTAGTAGTTTTCTTGAGCACATATCTGGGAAAGCTTGCCACACTTTATTTATGTCCATACGCTAATGCAACACCATTCGAATACTACAAATATACACTAATCCAGTGGTTAGTGCAATAGTAGAGTAGTTAGTTTATTACAGGTACAATACAATGGTTTTACTGAACAGATTTCAATACTCTAGCATTGGAAGGTTTCTACAAGAATTAACAATACAAAATGTAAAGGTAACAAGTTTCAGCATTGGTATACTAGCTCTGCATGAGCATTAAACCAAATACAAAAGTCTGAAGGTAACTAGCATTATTAACTAATGACAGTATAAAAAAATTGCAAACCATGTACCTCCAAGGTAAATATCATTTCGAGCTCAGGGGGGGGGACCTTAAAAATTGCTATCCCAATCTTGATAATCGATCAAACATAAAAACTTGATCGAACGAATCAAGAGAACAGCCGGAGGAGGAGGTGCCCACTCTTGACCTTTCCTCTTGTCTTCATAATTGTCTGTGCAGTTTAACCAAAATAAAATGACATCAACGCCTTGGCATTTTGGTGACACTGTACAAAAAAATTAACTTATCTCCTGAAAGTAAGGTACGTAATCTATAAGCATTAACAGTGCAAAAATCTGAAGGTAGTAACAAGTTTCATCGTTGGTATACTGGCTGTGCAACAGCATTAGAATGCCTTAGCTGAAAAATCTTTAATACATCCACAATCAACAGCTAACCCTGAAATAATCCAGTGTCATTAAATGGCATTGCTTAAATTTATCGGTGGCATTAGACTGAGAGCGATATTAGTTAAATGTGGCATCACTTTAGCAGTAGCATTTCTTGACTTGACTGCTGGTGTTATACTAACAGCAAAAAAAAGTGGCAATAAGAGCATGGGAGGCCCATTCGGACAGTGGGCGCACCAGTACGATGTACCTCCACGGACGCAGAGTGGTGAGGGAGGTATGGTTGCCCAGAGCAACAAATATCCAGGCAGCATATGTGGATTACGTCCCATTTTTTCTCTCTTTAGCCACCTTTTTCCTATGTGAGGACAACAAACCGATCGACCTGGTCATTCTCTATTGCGTAGTCATGCCTTTCAACCCTTCTTCAACCAAGAGACACGAGACTCGTTCCTTAGCTACTGATTTTCCCCTTTTCATCCTAGATGCGGGTTCGATGCCTACTCTCTTGGACAGTACAGCCTCCCTTCCTTTCCTTATTCAATCCAGACATGGATTAGTCTACATGAAGTAGGGTTTCCTTTAATAGTGCAAATTATGGTTTTCATCTGCGTGGCCAGCAGAGCAGAGGATAGCAAATTGGGAAGATGGTGGATTGGAAAAAGATCCACATGCAATGACGTGGCAGATGGGGCAATAGAACAAGGTTATGGTTCGAAAATAGGTAGCATACCCGAGGGTCGGCGGGAAGTGGCTTCGCTCGTGGTCGTCGTCCTCCGCACACACTACGGCGGCGAGCTTGGGGACGGAGGCCATCCCGCGCGGGCGCTAGGTCTGAGAGGACGGCCTTGTCGTTAGTGCGTGACCTCGCTCGCCGACGATGAGTGCATCAACGCTGCACGTCCTTTTCTTCCCCGGCGGATCTGTGACCACCGGTGAGGAGGGAGAGAGGGGCCGTCTTTTTTAGATCTGGAGAGAGGGTGGTAATGTGAGAAGCAAGTGGGCACCCTTTAGCAAGAAAGCGCTCAAGCTCCAGCCTATATATCTTTTTTATACTACTAGTACTGTAGGTGGAGTAGTGGTAGAGTAGTTTATATTTTCTCTGCATATAGTACCAGTTAGTCGTGCTTCAAAACTGATCGGCACGCCATTAAAAAAATAAAGGTCGATAACTAATGCAGCACCTCGGGCCAACGCGGCCAGATCGCATTTTGCATGAGAAATTACACACCATGTTTTGTTGACATGTGGTCCCGTTCCAACATATCAGTGAGACGACGACGAGTAGTAGGAGTATTTCCGAACGGACGTGTAGGCCGGGGAGCCTCTTCGTGAACCGTGGCAAACTCGCAACCGTCCACCGACTCTTCGCCTTTCCCTCTCGATTTAGAACTGCTGTCGCACGCTCTTCCTCTCCCTCCTCCATTTTCCTTCAGCCCTTCACCCTTTCTTCTGCAATTGTTTGATCGTCTTCTCCATGGAGGGAACAGGCCGGAAACGACCCCGTTATTCTTGCCCCGATCTGAAAGATGACGTGGTGGAGGAACTCATTGATCTGTGCGACGTCATCACCTCGGCTAGCATGGCAGGTTCGTTCAAGCCCATTCTCGACTCAACTAATAACATCATTACAAAGAACCCAAGAGTCAAGGAGCGGTTTGATCTCCCCTATCTTCTTCGCCGTGACCCTGATGATGACTGGCGCCGACACGACGGAGGCCTCGCCCTGTGCAAGTTGATGCCGCTTGATAATGATACGTATGATGTTAAGATGCCATCGCTTGAGGGCAAGGCTTGGGCGGGCGCAGATGGAGATTGGGTTTTTACATTGGGTCCAACTGCGAGTGGGAACTTGTGAATGTGTACACTCGTCACAGGGTTCCACTTCCAAAAATCTCAGCACACTGCCCAGAGGTTGAGCACACCGATAATGTACGCACGTTCAAATACGATCATGGTGACTGTATTCTACAGAAGATAGCAATCTATCGAGTTCCCAACCGCTCTTGGAATTACAGTAACTATGATGTTGTTGCTATCTTCGACAAGCTTGTTGCCTTCCTTGATGGTTTCACTCGATGGATATTGCTCAAAAATCAGTTTCTGTACACGGATGAGTACTGTGATGCAATTCAATACGAGTGCCTTGTGTTTGCTGCCACCACTCATGGCACTGTTTTTGCATGGCATCCTCATAGTTTCGGTACGTTTTTCTTCCACCGTAATTATAATTGTTTCATCCACATGCATGCGGGTTAGCAAGTTTCCCTTTACTAATTAACCTTCTTCTTGTGTTTCCAAGGTCCTGTGAACATCCCACCACCAATACTTGAAATTTTTTATAACCAAGGGGGATATGACGATGGTGATGATCACGAGCAGCGCCCATATACTCAGTGGCGCCTGGCAACTAATTCCAATGGATCACCTCTTGTTGTGTGTATAAAGCCCACTGATGATGTTACTGCTAAGGAAGCAAGTGTCTCCCATGGTCGCACTCTCCGGACCTATTCCAACACCCGTTGCATGGTATTCAGGATGGATACTAGTGTGCTAGCGCCAACTCCTTCTCCCTGGTACAGAACTGATAGTCTTGGACAAAACTCGCTCTTCCTTGGACAAAACTATCCGATGATGGTGAAAGGCGATCCAACTGCTGTTGACACATTTATGAGAACAATTGTGTCTATACCTCAGACATTTGTGTGGTTCCCTACCCTGGTAGGGATATAGTAGGCCGCTTCAGCCTGGATGATCAGTCCTGCGTTGGTTTCCAGATCGACAATCGATGGCCCGTCCCAGAGAATCACTTGTGGTTCAAAGCAAGTGTTTCCAACACCGAGGAATGGTTGAGTTGAAGTTCATTTCATTGCTTGTTATTTGTTGTGTGGTGAAAACTTTAGTATTTATAATGTATCCTCATTGTCGATGTGGGTTGATGACCTGTTGTATGTATTAAAATGATATGCGTGTGATAAACTTACTAAATTTATGAATGGCTTTCGAGTCGCTTCTCTGAGTGAGTGGTGTGACGAGGCAAAAAAATATTTTCCGAATACATAATTGTACGTGCATTGCAATAGGTTATCGGATGAGGCCAATCAACAATAGTAGTACACTATTTGTACTAGCTTGAGATGCTTTGTGCATTGGGCGGGTATTTTTACTGTAGCCATATGTTAATGTGTTCGCTGTACGTAACCAGCATCTCGAATCCTCGATACTAGTACTATATAGTAGGAGTAAGTAGTAGGGAGTAGTAGGGTGGCATGGGCCAGAACAAGCATTCACGTCCAGGAGTACGGCACACGCCACCACCACGACATCCATCTGACACCATATTATTTCTTGGAGTCCGTGCTAGAGCAATCTCTTCAACCTCGTCGTTTCTCTAACTTCAGCCATCGAGCGGCGGGCGAGGTGGGGGTTTGCCGATAGCCGGTTTCCTTAACTGCGGTCCCACTTGTAAGGCTAACTCCAACGCAATTCCCCAAACGCACCTCTGTTTTGCACGGACTCCAACGATAATTTTGACAAGAAAAGCAAGACCAAAGAAAACAAGAACCACAAGAATACATTTTACTACTCCTGTAAGTTGGATTAGTGCCTTCTTGATGCATTCATTGTTGATCTGCGGAGGCTCGATCTTTCATTTGTGCTAGCTAAAAGTGATAGAACATCTACTAAATTTCGCTCTATCAATATATGGATGTACTCTTCTTCCCAATACAAAAACTTGCATCCATTCTACTCCCTCCGTTGCACAATACATGCCTTCTATTTGTAAAAATATATATGTATCTAGACATGTCTTAGTATATAGGTACATCCATTTTTGGACAAATGGAAGTCAAGTATTTTGGAACAGAGGGAGTACACAATAAATTTTTAAGTTAGCACAACTAGTCTAACCCGAGAGCAGAACCGAAGATTTGGTCGGGTTCTTTCTCCTTTTGCCGACACGTGGGACATCCAGCATCCAGGTCGTGTCATGAAAGAAAATAGAGTGGTAGTTGAAGCCACGAGATGTGCATCTTGGGTTAAACTGTAAAGAGAATCTTACTACTCTTGAGTAACTCCAAAAGCGGCCACCGAAGATCTTTATTGGATTTGCTTTTCATCACTAGCACGTCGAGGTGAAAGATGTGCAGGTTCAGTGGGTCCTCTTGCGTTTTCACTGACATGTGGGGCCGCATGTGAGCAAACAGACGATGGGCTCCGCGCGTCCGCTGGCTGGCTGAGAAGAGAGATAGAGGAGGGCTGAGCACGGAGTGTAGGAAATTTGTTCTACGTACCTCGATATAGGCTCGATATAGTGGGGTGGCATGGGCCATAGCTCAGTAGCATTCACGTCTAGCAGTACGGCACACGCCTCCCACACGAGTCCCATCCGACACTAATTTTCTTGGAGTCCATGCTACATCCATCTCTTCTCCCTCCTGTTTTCTCAGCAATCGCGTGGTGGGCGGGGTGGGGGTTTGCCGATAGTCGGTTTGCTCAACTGCGGTCCCACTTGTAAGTGAAAATGCAACACCGCACGCATTCCCGCTTGAGCGACATGCCGGACCAACCGTGTGGGGGTGCGACGCAAACACGGCAGGCTTTTCCTTTTGAACTCGTAACTTGTAAAATTTGGTTCTGCTCCATGGCGCGACCGATACATAGAAAATAACTATTTTGCCTAGAGTAATGAGAAGTTTGGTTCTGGCGCCGTTCATGCATGGAGTATGTACGAAAATTATGAAGTTGATGCGAAAGGTAAGATAATTACTGTAGTATCATATACTACTACATGGATTTGACAGAAAGATAAAAATACATACGGATCCATCAACGTTCAATGACATCCTCACGCCCTAGTGCGCCGGGTCACCAACCGAAGTGTGAGGAGCAGTGGCGTTGGCGGCGAGCTCAACGTGCTTCTGAACAGTGCCGTCCAAGGTTGCCCTGCGCTCCAAGAAGGCCAGCGTCCTATCATCCTCCTCTTGCATGTAGTAGTCCTTGTGGACGATTTGCACGTAGACGTGGGTGATTATGTCGATGGTGTCTTACTGCGCCAGGCGCTGCGCGGCGAGTGCGACCTCGAGGTGGACATTCTCCGGCGCGACGGCGGGCAGTCGCAGGGCCACCAGTGCGTCGTAGAGGTTGTTACCATAGTGGCCGTTGAGGGTGGCGGGCATCGCAGAGCCTGGGCGCGTTGGCTGGAGGCTTACGTCAAAGTCGTCCGCAAGCTTCTTGACGACGGTGAACTTGTCGAGGAAACCGACGAGGACCTCGTCGAACAAGGAGACGAAGCTGTCGTCCAAGCGGCCCCTCGCCCTGGTGGCCTCAAGCAATACTACCTGGAGACGTTACTCGGTGCCGGTGGACGTGGTAGTACTCCTAAATCCAGACGGTGGTGCTACTAGTACTAGTAGTAGTACTACCAATGTAGTAGTAGGAGTACTAGCACTGTACTACCCGTTGGTCAAATTATTACGTGTTGCTCCTCACAGTGAAGTGACAAGACCCTGCGCCGGAGATGACACCTGAGTATAGGCGCCGTGTTTGGCATACCATAGTCAGCCTCACCGTCTGCAGTCACTATCATCATGGCTGTAGAGCTAGCTTTCTTACAACTAGCCCTGTTCGACATAATTTCCCGTGCGTAGATGCCCGTGCATTGCATGGAACACCAAGATTGGGGGTGGACGGCTCCGGCAGCGGCCATCGCGCCAGATTTTTCCACGGCCTTCTACTCCTAGATGTGTAAACATGTGCTGGTGTGTGTTGTGTGCTGGGTGTGCGCGAGTGCGTCCTTCTGTGCATGCCGCCGCGTAGTGGTGAATTGTGCGCGAGTGCGTCCTTCGCGCGCAAGAAGTTTGTCCTCAATGCGCCCTCAATTTACTAGCGTGCGGGGTGCTACCCCGAGTGGTTTCAAATTTGTTTACTTCACCGCGTGTCAGATGGGCCTCAAGTTTACTTATTTTCACCCACTGCCACATGGGCCCGCACACGAAGATACAGAACACGAGCTGACAAGGCAGCATGTGGATTGGTTGACCGGTCAACTAAACAATATACGGAGCTATACGCTGACATAGTGAGCGTATAATTCGTCGGTATAGAGAATTCGAGTGAGAGGGGAGGCCCATGAGAGATAGCAGAGAGAGAGAGAAAGAGCTACTCCCTCCGTTCGATAATGTAGTTCCAACATTTTTCTAAGTCAAACTTTTGAAACTTTGACCAAGTTTATAAAGAAATTACTTATATCTACAATATCAAAGATAAATGATAGTATGAAGTAAGTACATGTTGTGATGAATCTAATGATCGTTCTAGATGTAAATGTTTTTCTCCACATATACCTGGTCAAACGTTTCTGAGGTTTGATTTTTCAAAACATCCATATGCTTATGGACGTGACAGTCCCTAACAAGAGAGAGAGAGAGAGAGAGTGAGTGAAAAAAGTGTGTGTGCGTGTGTGAAAGAGACATGGACAACACACGATAAAAGTAGAGAAAAAGCATGTGTGTCTTATGCAAACATATCACACATGCATCTTCGACAACGGAGGCAAGGTGAGGAGATAGTGTGTGGTTGTTTGGAACCGAGAGAGCAAGACCCCTAGCACATGGCCAAGAGGGGTCTGACAAACAAGGGAGAGAGGTCGAGAGAGACGTACGGAGAAAATGCAGATATGGGGAGGAGAGAGTGTATGTTTGTCATAGAGAGATCTCCTGGAGATCGTGATGGGACTACATGGGTGGGAGATCGAGTGAAAGGTGTGTGCGTGATATAAGATGCCCCGAGAGATATCGAGATAGACGTATGGATGGAAGGAGAAAATACGTGTGTTCCTGTTGGCTAGTAAGAGATAAGCATACTTAGGAGGGGGGGAGTGCTTGCGCCTATGATGGATTGAGGGATTATGGTACTTAGGGGGGGTGCGTGTCACATGGAGAGAGAACAAGGGCGGAGAGTGTTGGATGGGTCTATATGTATAGCGCGAGCGAGACATGTGTATGTGTGAACCAGGGAGATATAAGGCCAGTTTGGCTTGCGTCCTGAGCATCTTTTGCCTGGTCTGGGGTTGTGGCTGGATTTCATGCACGCTTGTTTGGTTGCTACCTTGTGAAAAAGAAAGCCCGCCTGGCCTGGGTTCCCTTGCACTTTAATTAGCCTGGCTGAACTCCAGACACTGCAAGTAGCCTGGCCCAGGCGACCGATTTCGAATGTCTGGTCGTGCCTGGTCATGTTGCCACGAGGCTAACAGCAACATGGATGGATATTAGCATTAAATAATTGATGCATGGATTGATTGATGGGACGTTGATGCTTTGCCTGGCCCAAGCATGAACCAAACGCTTCAGCACCACACAAGCCTAGCCAAGCAGAAATATTTCACATCTCACGTCCACACCAGGCAGTACTGGCCATCAAGGCATGAGGGTCAGGTCACGAACCAAACTGACCAATAAAGTTTGAGAGAGATTGAGGAGCCCCGATAAGGCTGAGTGGTACGTCAGATAGCTGAGAGGGGGAAAGAGATATTCCATCCACTCGATAATGCAGTGCATGTAATTTTTTTTGGAAACTTTGATCAAGTTTACGCAAATGTTATTTATATCTACAATACCAAAGATACATCATACAAAACTACATCTCATGGTGAATCTAATGGCATATGTTTGCCGTACTAGATGTAATTCTTTTTCTCCACGTACATGGTCAAACTTTGTGATGTTTGACTTTTCAATAAATCTATATGCTATGGACCGAGGAGAGTGCCTCAGTCGAGACAGATCAAGTGCGTGTGAAGGAGAATGAGTAAGTGTGCAAAAATAGTATGTGTGTGAAAGAGAAAGTGACAACAAACGGTAAATTAGAGAGAGAGTGTGTTTTTTCGTTTCTTATGCGAACATATCACGCATGCATCTCCGAGATGGAAAAGTGGGGCGAGGAGATACACGAAGATAGCTAGTGTGTGATTGTTTGCAACGGAGAGAGACACTCCTGTAGCACATGTCCAATAGAGGTGTGGCCAACAAGGAACAAAGGTCGAGAGGGACACATGGATGGCATGGACGCATGAGGAGGGAGAGAGGGTGTGTTTGTGATAGAGAGATCCCGTCGAGATCGTGAGGGGACTATATGGGTGGGAGATCGAGGGAGTGCGTGCGTGATAGAAAGATGCCCCGACAGAAACCGAGATAGACCATGCACATGTTTGTGATGGAGACTAAGATTAGCTAGTCATATACATATAGGGGGCATCTTTCTTGGCTAGCTGGGCATGAGATTGTGTGTGTGCGCGTGTGAGATGGAGAGAGAACGAGGGGGAGAGCTAGAGTTTATATGGGCCTATCGAGTGCGAGTGATATATGAATGTGTATGTGTGACCCAGGTGGATGGAGAGTTTGAGAGAGGGGGGAAGAGCTCCGAGACGACATAGTGGTGCGTGAGAGAGTTACAGGCAAAGAGCCAAGGAATCTGTGTGCGTACGATGAGTGCACCCAAGATATCTAGCTTGGACTAGCTAGAGTATCATACATAGTGTGCGAGAGAGACCTATAGATGATGTATATATGCATGCGAACTAGAAAGACCTCCCCCACACACACACAAAGAGAGAGAGAGATGGAGAGAAAGGGAGAGGGACGAACAAGGTTTTTGTGTCGGATGCGTGCGACAGAATTGAAGATTGTCGGTGAGAGAGAGAGAGAGAACAGGAGTCCAGGAAAGGGGGAGGTCGCGTTTTATGCATCAAAGACTGATATAAACCATGTTTCGATATAAATTTGCATTCAAATATTTAAATTGGAGAACATGTTGTCTGCAATCCACACATGAACGGATATATGCGTATATCAAACAAGTTCATTAATTTGACTTACAACATGTTCATGGATTACTATTAATACTGTACAACATGCTACTCGATTGAGGTGTTCAATTTTGGATTTAGTTCACTATTTTGACCTACTGAACGAGCTATTTCATTGAATCGAGATATTTCATTTTGGGTTTGATTCGCGGTTTTGAGTGGGTCAACTATTTGTCATATAGTAAATCGCTAGCAACGAGCATGTAAAAACACATTACTCCCGAGCATCATCTCTCCATCTAAAAAAGAAGTGGCAAGCTAATATTTCAAAATTTGATCCGAATCCACTTGGTAAGGTAGACGTGGATGCTCATTCCCCCAAAATTTGAACGAACCATTAAACATCCTCTCTGCTCGGTGGAATTCGTCCGAGCAAATAAATGAGAGACGCGAAATTACCGTCCTATGTGGGACACGCATCAATTGGCCCGTTGTACATCGAGGGTAGGTTCGTAACTTCATCCAAGCGCGCCTTCTCCTTGGCCGAAATGACATGTGCCGAATAATTCATAAACCATGGTTGGCAAAACATGCTCTCCTCGCCCGAAATAGCTCGCGCCCACTATTTCAAAACACGCTCTCCTTGCCCGAAATCGCTCGCGCCCACTATAGTTCAAAACACGCCCGAAATCGTTCCCGCCCAGAGAAGAAAAGTTACTCTACTATCCCCGACCCTCAGTACCACTAGTAGAAAATAGGGCTTTGGTCCAGGCCGGGTCAGCCCATTAGTCCCGGTTCAGTCCAGAACCGGGACCAATGTGGGCATTGGTCCCGGTTCGTGAGCCCAGGGGGCCGGCCGGGCCACGTGGGCCATTGGTCCTAGTTGGTGGGATGAACCGGGACCAATGGGCCTCGCTCCTGGCCCACCACCATTGGTCCCGGTTGGTGGCTTGAACCGGGACCAAAGGCTCCCCTTTAGTCCCAGCTCATGTCACCAACCGGGACCAATGAGGTGCCTATATATACCCCTCACTCGCGAGCAGAGCACCCCAGTGCTCTGTTTTTCTCTGTCCGAGGGGGAGAGGGCTTGGTGGTGCTCTAGCTCACCTCCTATGCACACAAGGTGTTCGATGGAATGCCCGAGCCACACTACTTAAGCTTTCTCCTCTCCAAGCTCGACCTCCAAGCTCCATGTTCCATAATATTTGTCTAGGTTTAGCCGTCCCCATCTTCACCGCCGTCGCACCCGCGCCGAGCTCATCGCCGGCACCACCATGGTGAGCCTCTTATTCTTATCTTCTTTCTGAAAGGAAAAATATTCTTACTTGTATGTTTACATAGATACTTGTCTTATTTTCTTACTTTTATTATTGCATCTTATATAGTGCGATGGTTTTGGTATCCGCCCCCGTCGGCCCTCGTCCTGTCTATGATTCGGATGTGGTATATATATTATCTTTATAACTATTGGTTCATTTATTGTTTATGAAAATTATGCCGACCAACGTGACATAGATTTTATTTATGTAGGATGTATGTGAATCGGAAATGCCAACCGACCCTATTGTCGAGAGGTTAAATTTAGTTGAAGAAGAAAACAATTTGTTGAAGGAAAAAATAAAAAAAATTGAGGAGGAGAAGATGATATTGGAGTTGCATGTTGCGGATGTCGTCGATGATCACAAGATCAAGATGGATGAAATGCGCTTGGAAGATTAGAAAGATTAGAAAATATGCCATTCATACCGAGGCTTGGTATCATTATGCTGTTGGATCAATTGCTACCTTGGTTGCGATTATGATCCCATTTGTTTTTGCATTGAAATGTTTTACATAGTTTCAATGTATGGTTTAATTAATTAGATGCTCTGGAGAGCTATATGTTGTTAGATGAGAACTATGTATGCACTTTGGTTTTAATGTGATGATGAACTTCTTTTAATTTGGACACTTAATTATATATAATGCACGCAGATGAACCGGCAATGGATGTACGGTGACAGACACACCCGCGAGTAGATTAAGGGCGTGCATGAGTTTCTCGATGCGGCTGAGGCAAACAAGCAGAATGGTTTTATGTGTTGTCCATGCACTAAATGTGGGAATACGAGGTCTTACTCTAACCGGAAAATCCTTCCCTCCCACCTGCTTTACAAGGGTTTGATGCCACAGTATAATGTTTGGACGAGGCACGGAGAAATAGGGGTTATGATGGAAGACGGCGAAGAAGAAGAGTACGGTGATGCTGCAACGGGGGGAGCTGGTGAAGATCAAGAGGAACCAGACGATGTGCCCAATGATGCTGCAATGGGTGAAGCCGCTGAAGATCAAGAGGAACCAGACGATGTGCCCGATGATGATGATCTCCGCCGGGTCATTGTCGATGCAAGGACGCAATGCGAAAGTCAAAAGGAGAAGCTGAAGTTCGATCGCATGTTAGAGGATCACAAAAAAGGGTTATACCCCAATTGTGAAGATGGCAACACAAATCTCGGTACCGTACTAGAATTGCTACAGTGGAAGGAAGAGAATGCTGTGGCTGACAAAGGATTTGAGAAGCTACTGAAAATATTGAAGAAAAAGCTTCCAAAGGATAACGAATTGCCCGATAGTACATACGGAAAAAAGAAGGTCGTATGCCCTCTAGGATTAGAGGTGGAGAAGATACATGCATGCCCTAATGACTACATCCTCTACTGTGGTGCATACAAGGATCTGAACGCATGCTCGGTATGCAGTGCATTGCGGTATAAGATCAGACGAGATGACCCTGGTGATGTTGACGGCGAGCCCCTCAGGAACAGGGTTCCTGCGAAGGTGATGTGGTATGCTCCTATAATACCACGGTTGAAACGTCTGTTCAGAAACGAAGAGCATGCCAAGTTGATGCGATGGCACAGTGAGAACCGAAAGAAAGATGGGAAGTTGAGAGCACCCGCTGACGGGTCGCAGTGGAGAAAAATCGAGAGAAAGTACTGGGATGAGTTTGCAAAGGACCCAAGGAACGTATGGTTTGCTTTAAGCGCGGATGGCATTAATCCTTTCGAGGAGCAGAGCAGCAAACACAGCACCTGGCCCGTGACTCTATGTATGTATAACCTTCCTCCTTGGATGTGCATGAAACGGAAGTTCATTATGATGCCAGTTCTCATCCAAGGCCCTAAGCAACCCGGCAACAAAATTGATGTGTACCTAAGCCCATTAGTTGAAGAACTTTTACAGCTGTGGAATGGAAATGGTGTACGTACGTGGGATGAGCACAGACAGGAGGAATTTAACCTTAAAGCATTGCTGTTCGTGACCATCAACGATTGGCCCGCTCTCAGTAACCTTTCAGGATAGACAAACAAAGGATACCACGCATGCACGCACTGTTTAGATGACACTGAAAGTATATACCTGGACAAATGCAGGAATAATGTGTACCTGGGCCATCGTCGATTTCTTCCGACCAACCATCAATGTCGAAAGAAAGGCAAGCATTTCAAAGGCGACGCAGATCACCGGAAGAAGCCCGCCATGCGCACCGGTGATCACGTGCTTGCTATGGTCAATGATTTACACTACGTAATCTTTGGAAAGGGTCCCGGTGGACTAGCTGTTCCGAATGACGCTGAGGGACACGCACCCATGTGGAAGAAGAAATCTATATTTTGGGACCTACCCTACTGGAAAGACCTAGAGGTCCGCTCCTCAATCGACGTGATGCACATGACGAAGAACCTTTGCGTGAACCTGCTAGGCTTCTTGGGCGTGTATGGGAAGACAAAAGATACACCTGAGGCATGGGAGGACCTGCAACGTTTGCACGAAAAAGACGGCATGCCTCCGAAGCAGTATAAAGGTCCTGCCAGCTACGCTCTTACGAAAGAAGAGAAAGAAATCTTCTTTGAATGCCTGCTCAGTATGAAGGTCACGACTGGCTTCTTGGAATATAAAGGGAATAATAAATATGCCAAAGAAAAAGTTTCAGAACCTAAAGTCTCATGACTGCCACGTGATTATGACGCAACTGCTTCCGGTTGCATTGAGGGGGCTTCTATCGGAAAACGTCCGATTAGCCATTGTGAAGCTATGTGCATTCCTCAATGCATTCTCTCAGAAGGTGATCGATCCAGAAATCGTACCAAGGCTAAGGAGTGATGTGGCGCAATGTCTTGTCAGTTTCGAGCTGGTGTTCCCACCATCCTTCTTCAATATCATGACGCACGTCCTAGTTCATCTAGTCGATGAGATTGTCATCCTAGGGCCCGTATTTCTACACAATATGTTCCCCTTTGAGAGGTTCATGGGAGTCCTAATGAAGTATGTCCGTAACCGCGCTAGGCCAGAAGGAAGCATCTCCATGGGCCATCAAACAGAGGATGTTATCGGGTTTTGTGTTGACTTCATTCCTGGCCTTAAGAAGATAGGTCTCCCTAAATCGCGGTATGAGGGGAGACTGACTGGAAAAGGCACTCTTGGAAGAGACTCAATAATATGCAGGGATGGATATTCTTGTTCTCAAGAAAACTACACAGTTCTACAGAACTCTACCTTGGTGACCCCGTATGTCGATGAACACAAGAACAGTCTGCGCTCCAAACACCCGGAGCAGTGCGACGACTGGATTACATGTGAACAGATCAGGACTTTCAGCAGTTGGTTGGAAACACGTCTCAGAGGTGACAACACTGTTTGTGATGAGTTGTACTTGTTGTCCAGGGGACCATCTTTGACTGTATTGACTTACAAAGGATACAAGATAAATGGGAATACATTTTACACGATCGCCCAAGATCAAAAGAGCACTGACCAAAACAGCGGTGTCCGCTTTGATGCACCAACTGAGAGCGGAAAGGACACATATTATGGTTACATAGTGGACATATGGGAACTTGACTACGGAACTGATTTTAAGGTCCCTTTGTTTAAGTGCAAATGGGTCAATCTGTTAGGCGGCGGGGTACAGGTAGACCCACAGTACAGAATGACAACAGTGGATCTAAAAAATCTTGGGTACACTGACGAACCGTTCGTCCTAGCCAATGATGTGGCACAGGTTATCTATGTGAAGGACATGTCTACCAAACCGAGAAAAAGAAAAGATAAGGAAGCGAATACATCATACGATGAGCCAAAGCGCCACATAGTTCTTTCAGGAAAAAGGGACATCCTGGGAGTGGACGGCAAGACAGACATGTCTGAAGATTATGAAAAGTTTCATGAAATTCCTCCCTTCAATGTCAAGGCTGACCCGAGCATCCTGATAAACAATGAAGATTATCCATGGTTACGTCGCAATAAGCAAATGACACAAGCGAAGAAAAAGTGAAGACTTTCTCCCGCAACTATTATGATGATACCATGCCAACTTTGTAACACACGAACATGCTACCATTGTCCGTTTTGTACATGCACATGCTATGTGGGTGAAATTATGATACCATCCAACTTTCAACTTTTTCAGAGTTCATTTGAAATGCTTTCATGTCTTATGGTTTGGCCCTCGTAATACCATGACCATTAGTCCCTGGCCCATGACAACTTTCAACTTTCAACTTTCTAAAACTAATGGCACTAACAAAAAGTTTATAATTTTGCTCCTCGCCCCTGGCCCATGACCATTAGTCCCGGTTTGTGCCACAAACCGGGACTAAAGGGTTGGTCCTCGTTGCGGGCAGAGTTTAGTCCCACCTCGCCAACCGAAGGGGGCTCACACCGGTTTATAAGCCCTTCCCTCTCTGCCTTGTTGAGCTCCTCCCGAAGTGAAAATAGATGCCTAATAGAGAAAAGTTTAACCTAAATTCATAGTGAATTTCTCTGAAATTCATAGAAATTTACTAGGAATTTAGGTTGAATTTTCTCTATAAGCGCATCTATTCTCATTTTTTTAGTAAGTTAATCACAAACTTGTGATTCAAACAATTTTAAAATAATTCAAATTTTAACTATTCAAATTTGAAAACTAATGGCACTAACAGAAAGTTTATAATTTTTCTAAAACTAATGGCACTAACAGAAAGTTTATAATTTTGCTAACCTAAAAGCAAACAGAATTAAAAATTAAAACAAAAAACAAAAGAAAATAAATAATGCAAAAAACAAATCAAAAAATAGGAAAAAAACTATTTTTATAGTAAAGTTAATCACAAAATAAAATAAATAAAGCAACAAAGAAAACAAAAAAACTAAAAATTGTTTTCAAATTTGAAAACTAATGGCACTAACAGAAAGTTTATAATTTTTCTAAAACTAAAAGCAAAAAGAATAAAAAAATAAAGCAAAAAACAGATGAAAATAAATAATGCAGAAAAGAAAACAAAAAAACTGGAAAAAATAGCAACAATAAATATTTTGTTGTAAATAGAAACAAAATAAAATAAATAAAGCAACAGAAAGTTTATAATTTTGCTGACCTAAAAGCAAAAAGAATTAAAAAATAAAGCAAAAAACAAAAGAAAATAAATAATACAGAAAACAAAACAAAAAAACTGGAAAAAAAAATAAAAATAGCAACAATAAGTATTTTGTTGTAAGTAGAAACAAAATAAAATAAATAAAGCAACAAAGAAAACAAAAAAAGTGCCACCTACTGGGCACCCATGGCCTGAATACGACTAGAAACCCTACCATGGGCCAGGATTCAGGCCCGCGGGTGGCCCAGTAGGCCCACAGGCACACATTGCACGGTTAGGCTCGAAAGCCTGCTTTAGAGAGGAGCTCGAGAGGGAAGGCGCACCGCACCTTATAAACAGGTGCGGCTCCCTCTCAACTAGCGAGGTGGGACTAAACATTTGGGCGCGGGGCAGCACAAGGCCTTTGGTCCCGGTTGCTGGAACCAACCGGGACTAAAGGGGGAATTAGTCGCGGTTTACGCCACCAAGCGGAACTAAAGCTTGGACTATATAACAAACACTTGTGAAAATTTTCAGTTTGCATCGCCAGTTCCCCCCTCCCCCGCCGACGACGCCGTCAGGCTGCTCCACCTCGCCGTCTATGCCGCCGCCGCCAACATCGTCGCCTCCACGAGCCCGCACCGTCCTCATCGCCGGCATCCCCAAGCCCGCCGTCCTCGTCGTCCCCGTCGCTACGTGCCTCCCCGAGCCCACCCCTCCTTGTCCCTGTCGTCGTCCGCGCGCCATCCCCGTCACCGCGTGCCGCCCCGAGCCCACCGTCCTCATCGCCGGACTCCTTCCATCGCCGCCCCCCTCGAAGTGAGCCCCCCCTTTCCCATGGTCCCGATCGAGTGCGGCCCTTGCTCTCTGCCCCTGCTCCATGGTCGCCGCCGGCCTCGACGCATTGAAGAGCAGAAGGAGAGGAGAAGGAGAGGAGAGGAGAAGGAGTGGAGCAGCAGCAAACTTTTCTGAAATTTCTGAATTTTTTTTACAGATATGAACAGTGCATATAGAGGGTGTTTGATCAAATGCTAGATGGCTTTCGGCATTTTTAGGATTTATGATATTTTTTGTGGTGAGGTACTGATGCAAGACAAAGGTGATGGCAAAATTTCAGAATTTTTTGATTGGTTTAGAATAGGTTTTCAGCAATGAATTTGAATCTGGTTCAAATTTCATTTGAATGAAATTTAAAAAATTTAAACTATGGATCAGAAGGTTTTTGGTGAAATGGAGTGTGGGTACTGTCATGAAGTTGGAGTAATTTTTGTGGTTGTAAAAGTGTTAGGAAAATTTAGAATGTGCTAAATATGTCAAAAATGTTTTTTTGTTCATACAAAGTTTTTTGTTCATAGGCAGAAAGTTTTTATATATGACTATGGATATATGAGCAATGATGATCCATGGATGTATGCATTGATATATATGAGAAACGAGTTTTCATAAAATATTTACCAAGTATATATGTATTTTTGTTCATAGCATTTTTTCCATTTATATATGTATGTGGCTATAGATGGATATATATTAGAGGTTTCCTAGTGTCAAAGTATTGAAGAAATCCATGGCTTCATCATTAGCCGGAAGTAACCAGGGCATGACAAAGTCCTCCAAAGTTATTTTGGAATGGTGTCCCGGATAAGATAATTTGCCTTTTTGTATGAATTTCAGCAAAGGCCTTCCAAATAACGATATTTGGAAGGTTCTTGCTGAACTTTGTACCAAAAAGCGAATTATCCTATCTAGGACTCCATTCCAAAATAACTTTGGAGAGCTTCGTACCATCATGCACCTGTTACTTTCGCCTAATGATGAAGACATGGTTTTGTTGAATCCTTTGACACTAGGCAATCTCCCGACCCCTCGGCAATCCTCTCGAACATGACAGGAAGAAGAGGATCGCCGAGGGGTCGAGGGTTCCAGGTGAAGGAAATATGCCCTAGAGGCAATAATAAAGTTATTATTTATTTCCTTATATCATGATAAAAGTTTATTATTCATGCTAGAATTGTATTAACCGGAAACATAATACATCTGTGAATACATAGACAAACAAAGTGTCACTAGTATGCCTCTACTAGACTAGCTTGTTAATCAAAGATGGTTATGTTTCCTAACCATGGACAAAGAGTTGTCATTTGATTAACAGGATCACATCATTAGTTCAATGATCTGATTGACATGACCCATTCCATTAGCTTAGCACCCGATCGTTTAGTATGTTGCTATTGCTTTCTTCATGACTTATACATGTTCCTATGACTATGAGATTATGCAACTCCCGTTTGCCAGAGGAACACTTTGTGTGCTACCAAACATCACAACGTAACTGGGTGATTATAAATGAGCTCTACAGGTGTCTCCAAAGGTACATGTTGGGTTGGCGTATTTCGAGATTAGGATTTGTCACTCCGATTATCGGAGAGGTATCTCTGGGCCCTCTCGGTAATACACATCACTTAAGCCTTGCAAGCATTGCAACTAATGAGTTAGTTGCGGGATGATGTATTACAGAATGAGTAAAGAGACTTGCCGGTAACGAGATTGAACTAGGTATGGGATACCGACGATCGAATCTCGGGCAAGTAACATACCGATGACAAAGGGAACAACGTATGTTGTTATGCGGTCTGACCGATAAAAGATCTTCGTAGAATATGTAGGAGCCAATATGAGCATCCAGGTTCCGCTATTGGTTATTGACCGGAGACGTGTCTCGGTCATGTCTACATTGTTCTTGAACCCGTAGGGTCTGCACGCTTAAGGTTACGATGACAGTTATATTATGAGTTTATACATTTTGATGTACCGAAGGTTGTTCGGAGTCCCGGATGTGATCACGGACATGACGAGGAGTCTCGAAATGGTCGAGACATAAAGATTGATATATTGGAAGCCTATGTTTAGATATCGGAAGTGTTCCGGGTGAAATCGGGATTTTACCGGAGTACCGGGAGGTTACTGGAACCCCCCAGGAGCTATATGGGCCTTAATGGGCTTTAGTGGAAGAAGAGGAGAAGCAGCCAGGGCTGGGCCGTGCGCCCCTCCCCTAGTCCGAATAGGACAAGGAGAGAGGGGGCCGGCGCCCTCCTCCTTCTCTTTCTCTCTTTTCCCACCTCACAAATCCTATTCCAACTAGGTTTGGGGGAGAAGTCCTACTCCCGGAGGGAGTAGGACTCCTCCTCGCGCGCCCTATGATGGCCGGCCAGCCTCCCCTCTTGAGCCTTTATATACGGAGGCAGGGGCACCCCAGAGAGACACAAGTTGATCCACGTGATCATATTCTTAGCCGTGTGCGGTGCCCCCTTCCACCATAGTCCTATATAATATTGTAGCGGTGTTTAGGCGAAGCCCTGCTGTAGCAGTACATCAAGATCGTCACCACGCCGTCATGCTGACGGAACTCTTCCCCGACACTTTGCTGGATCGGAGTCCGGGGATCGTCATCGAGCTGAACGTGTGCTAGAACTCGGAGGTGCCGTAGTTTCGGTGCTTGATCGGTCGGGCCGTGAAGACATACGACTACATCAACCAAACGCTTCCGTTGTTGATCTACAAGGTATGTAGATCATACTCCCCCCTCTCGTTGCTATGCATCTTCATGATCTTGCGAGCGTAGGAATTTTTTTGAAATTACTACGAAACCCATCAGTGGCATCCGAGCCTAGGTTTTATATGTTGATGTTATATGCACGAGTAGAACACAAGTGAGTTGTGGGCGATATAAGTCATACTGCTTACCAGCATGCCATACTTTGGTTCGGCGGTATTGTTGGATGAAGCGGCCCGGACCGACATTACGCGTACGCTTACGCGGGACCGGTTCTCCCGACGTGCTTTGCACATAGGTGGCTTGCGGGTGACAGTTTCTCCAACTTTAGTTGAACTGAGTATGGCTACGCCCGGTCCTTGCGAAGGTTAAAACAACACCAACTTGACAAACTATCGTTGTGGTTTTGATGCGTAGGTAAGATTGGTTCTTGCTTAAGACCGTAGTAGCCACATAAAACATGCAACAACAAAAGTAGAGGACGTCTAACTTGTTTTTGCAAGGGCATGTTATGATATGATTGCATGTGATGTTTATCTTTTATGCATCTTATCTTGCTTTGATTGACGGTAGCATTATAAGATGATCTCTCACTAAATTATCAAGAAGTGTGCTCCCTGAGTATGCACCGTTGCGAAAGTTCTTCGTGCTGAGACACCACGTGATGATCGGGTGTGATAGGCTCTACGTTCAAATACAACGGGTGCAAAACAGTTGCACACACGGAATACTGAGGTTATACTTGACGAGCCAAGCATATACAGATATGGCCTCGTAACACGGAGACCGAAAGGTCGAGTGTGAATCATATAGTAGATATGATCAACATAGTGATGTTCACCAATGAAACTACTCCATCTCACGTGATGATCGGACATGGTTTAGTTGATTTGGATCACGTAATCACTTAGAGGATTAGAGGGATATCTATCTAAGTGGGAGTTCTTTAAGTAATATGATTAATTGAACCTAAATTTATCATGAACTTAGTACCTGATAGTATCTTTCTTGTCTATGTATGATTGTAGATAAATGGCCCGTGCTGTTGTTCCGTTGAATTTTAATGCATTCCTTGAGAAAGCAAAGTTGAAAGATGATGGTAGCAATTACACGGACTGGGTCCGTAACTTGAGGATTATCCTCATTGCTGCACAGAAGAATTACGTCCTGGAAGCACCGCTGGGTGCCAGGCCTACTGCTGGAGCAACACCAGATGTTGTGAACGTCTAGCAGAGCAAAGCTGATGACTACTCGATAGTTCAGTGTGCCATGCTTTACGACTTAGAACCGGGACTTCAACGACGTTTTGAACGTCATGGAGCATATGAGATGTTCCAGGAGTTGAAGTTAATATTTCAAGGAAATGCCTGGATTGAGAGATATGAAGTCTCCAATAAGTTCTATAGCTGCAAGATGGAGGAGAACAGTTCTGTCAGTGAGAATATACTCAAAATGTTTGGGTATAATAATCACTTGATTCAATTGGGAGTTAATCTTCCAGATGATTGCGTCATTGACAGAATTCTCCAATCACTACCACCAAGCTACAAGAGCTTCGTGATGAACTATAACATGCAAGGGATGAATAAGACTATTCCCGAGCTCTTCGCAATGCTGAAAGCTGCGGAGGTAGAAATCAAGAAGGAGCATCAAGTGTTGATGGTCAACAAGACCACTAGTTTCAAGAAAAAGGGCAAAGGGAAGAAGAAGGGGAACTTCAAAAAGAACAGCAAACAAGTTACTACTCAAGAGAAGAAACCCAAACCTGGACCTAAGCCTGAAACAGAGTGCTTCTACTGCAAGCAGACTGGTCACTGGAAGCGGAACTGCCCCAAGTATTTGGCGGATAAGAAGGATGGCAAGGTGAACAAAGGTATATGTGATATACGTGTTATTGATGTGTACCTTACTAATGCTCGCAGTAGCACCTGGGTATTTGATACTGGTTCTGTTGCTAATATTTGCAACTCGAAACAGGGACTACGGACTAAGCGAAGATTGGCTAAGGACGAGGTGACGATGCGCGTGGGAAATGGTTCCAAAGTCGATGTGATCGCAGTCGGCACGCTACCTCTACATCTACCTTCGGGATTAGTATTAGACCTAAATAATTGTTATTTGGTGCCAGCGTTAAGCATGAACATTATATCTGGATCTTGTTTGATGCGAGACGGTTATTCATTTAAATCTGAGAATAATGGTTGTTCTATTTATATGAGTAATATCTTTTATGGTCATGCACCCTTAAAGAGTGGTCTATTCTTATTAAATCTCGATAGTAAAGACACACATATTCATAGTGTTGAAGCCAAAAGATGCAGAGTTGATAATGATAGTGCAACTTATTTGTGGCACTGCCGTTTGGGTCATATCGGTGTAAAGCGCATGAAGAAACTCCATACTGATGGGGTTTGGGAACCACTTGATTATGAATCACTTGGTACTTGCGAACCGTGCCTTATGGGCAAGATGACTAAAACACCGTTCTCCGGTACTATGGAGAGAGCAACAGATTTGTTGGAAATCATACATACAGATGTATGTGGTCCGATGAATATTGAGGCTCGTGGCGGATATCGTTATTTTCTCACCTTCACAGATGACTTAAGCAGATATGGGTATATCTACTTAATGAAACATAAGTCTGAGACATTTGAAAAGGTCAAAGAATTTCAGAGTGTAGTTGAAAATCATCATAACAAGAAAATAGAGTTTCTACGATCTGATCGTGGAGGAGAATATTTGAGTTACGAGTTTGGTGTACATTTGAAACAATGCGGAATAGTTTCGCAACTCACGCCACCCGGAACACCACAGCGTAATGGTGTGTCCGAACATCGTAATCGTACTTTACTAGATATGGTGCGATCTATGATGTCTCTTGCTGATTTACCGCTATCGTTTTGGGGTTATGCTTTGGAGACGGCCGCATTCACGTTAAATAGGGCACCATCAAAATCCGTTTGAGACGACGCCTTATGAACTATGGTTTGGCAAGAAACCAAAGTTGTCATTTCTGAAAGTTTGGGGCTGCGATGCTTATGTGAAAAAGCTTCAACCTGATAAGCTCGAACCCAAATCGGAGAAATGTGTCTTCATAGGATATCCAAAGGAGACTACTGGATACACCTTCTATCACAGATCCGAAGGCAAGACTTTTGTTGCTAAGTTCGGAAACTTTCTAGAGAAGGAGTTTCTCTCGAAAGAAGTGAGTGGGAGGAAAGTAGAACTTGACGAGGTAACTGTACCTGCTCCCTTATTGGAAAGTAGTGCATCACAGAAAACTGTTTCTGTGACACCTACACCAATTAGTGAGGAAGCTAATGATAATGATCATGAAACTTCAGAACAAGATACTACTGAACCTCGTAGATCAACCAGAGTAAGATCCACACCAGAGTGGTACGTTAATCCTGTTCTGGAAGTCATGCTACTAGATCATGATGAACCTACGAACTATGAAGAAGCGATGGTGAGCCCAGATTCTGCGAAATGGCTTGAAGCCATGAAATTTGAGATGGGATCCATGTATGAGAACAAAGTGTGGACTTTGGTTGACTTGCCCAATGATCGGCAAGCAATTGAGAATAAATGGATCTTCAAGAAGAAGACTGACACCGATGGTAATATTACTGTCTACAAAGCTCGACGTGTCGCAAAAGGGTTTCGGCAAGTTCAAGGGATTGACTACGATGAGACCTTCTCACCCGTAGCGATGCTTAAGTATGTTCGAATCATGTTAGCAATTGCCGCATTTTATGATTATGAAATCTGGCAGATGGATGTCAAAACTGCATTCCTGAATGGATTTCTAGAAGAAGAGTTGTATATGATGCAACCGGAGGGTTTTGTCGATCCAAAGGGAGCTAACAATGTGTGCAAGCTCCAGCGATCCATTTATGGACTGGTGCAAGCCTCTCGGAGTTGGAATAAACGCTTTGATAGTGTGATCAAAGCATTTGGTTTTATACAGACTTTTGGAGAAGCCTGTATTTACAAGAAAGTGAGTGGGAGCTCTGTAGAATTTCTGATATTATATGTGGATGACATATTACTAATTGGAAATGATATAGAATTTCTGGATAGCATAAAGGGATACTTGAATAAGAGTTTTTCAATGAAAGACCTCGGTGAAGCTGCTTACATATTAGGCATAAAGATTTATAGAGATAGATCAAGACGCTTAATTGGACTTTCACAAAGCACATACCTTGACAAGATTTTGAAGAAGTTCAAAATGGATCAAGCAAAGAAAGGGTTCTTGCCTGTGTTACAAGGTGTGAAGTTGAGTCAGACTCAATGCCCGACCACTGCAGAAGATAGAGAGAAGATGAAAGATGTTCCCTATGCTTCAGCCATAGGCTCTATCATGTATGCAATGCTGTGTACCAGACCTGATGTGTGCCTTGCTATAAGTCTAGCAGGGAGGTACCAAAGTAATCCAGGAGTGGATCACTGGACAGCGGTCAAGAACATCCTGAAGTACCTGAAAAGGACCAAGGATATGTTTCTCGTATATGGAGGTGACAAAGAGCTCATCGTAAACGGTTACGTTGATGCAAGCTTTGACACTGATCCGGACGATTCTAAATCGCAAACCGGATACGTGTTTACATTAAACGGTGGAGCTGTCAGTTGGTGCAGTTCTAAACAAAGCGTCGTGGCGGGATCTACGTGTGAAGCGGAATACATAGATGCTTCGGAAGCAGCAAATGAAGGAGTCTGGATGAAGGAGTTCATATCCGATCTAGGTGTCGTACCTAGTGCATCGGGACCAATGAAAATCTTTTGTGACAATACTGGTGCAATTGCCTTGGCGAAGGAATCCAGATTTCACAAAAGAACCAAGCACATCAAGAGACGCTTCAATTCCATCCGGGATGTAGTCCAGGTGGGAGACATAGAGATTTGCAAGATACATACGGATATGAATATTGCAGACCCGTTGACTAAGCCTCTTCCACGAGCAAAACATGATCAGCACCAAGGCTCCATGGGTGTTAGAATCATTACTGTGTAATCTAGATTATTGACTCTAGTGCAAGTGGGAGACTGAAGGAAATATGCCCTAGAGGCAATAATAAAGTTATTATTTATTTCCTTATATCATGATAAAATTTCATTATTAATGCTAGAATTGTATTAACCGGAAACATAATACATGTGTGAATACATAGACAAACAAAGTGTCACTAGTATGCCTCTACTAGACTAGCTTGTTAATCAAAGATGGTTATGGTTAAGTTTCCTAACCATGGAGAGTTGTCATTTGATAACGTGGATCACATCATTAGGAATGATGTGATGGACATGACCCATTCCATTAGCTTAGCACTGATCGTTTAGTATGTTGCTATTGCTTTCTTCATGACTTATACATGTTCCTATGACTATGAGATTATGCAACTCCCGTTTGCCGGAGGAAAGAGGAACACTTTGTGTGCTACCAAACGTCACAACGTAACTGGGTGATTATAAAGGAGCTCTACAGGTGTCTCCAAAGGTACATGTTGGGTTGGCGTATTTCGAGATTAGGATTTGTCACTCCGATTGTCGGAGAGGTATCTCTGGCCCTCTCGGTAATACACATCACTTAAGCCTGGCAAGCATTGCAACTAATGAGTTAGTTGCGGGATGATGTATTACAGAAGGAGTAAAGAGACTTGCCGGTAACGAGATTGAACGAGGTATGGGATACCGACGATTGAATCTCGGGCAAGTAACATACCGATGACAAAGGGAACAATGTATGTTGTTATGCGGTCTGACCGATAAAAGATCTTCGTAGAATATGTAGGAGCCAATATGTGCATCCAGGTTCCGCTATTGGTTATTGACCGGAGACGTGTCTCGGTTATGTCTACATTGTTCTTGAACCCGTAGGGTCCGCACGCTTAAGGTTACGATGACAGTTATATTATGAGTTTATACATTTTGATGTACCGAAGGTTGTTTGGAGTCCCGGATGTGATCACGGACAAGACGAGGAGTCTCGAAATGGTCGAGACATAAAGATTGATATATTGGAAGCCTATGTTTGGATATCGGAAGTGTTCCGGGTGAAATCGGGATTTTACCGGAGTACCGGGAGGTTACTGGAACCCCCCGGGAGCTATATGGGCCTTAATGGGCCTTAGTGGAAGAAGAGGAGAAGCAGCCAGGGCTGGGCCGCGCGCCCCTCCCCTAGTCCGAATAGGACAAGGAGACAGGGGGCCGGCGCCCTCCTCCTTCTCTTTCTCTCTTTTCCCACCTCGCGAATCCTATTCCAACTAGGTTTGGGGGAGAAGTCCTACTCCCGGAGGGAGTAGGACTCCTCCTGGCGCGCCCTATGATGGCCGGCCGGCATCCCCCTCTTGAGCCTTTATATACGGAGGCAGGGGCACCCCAGAGAGACACAAGTTGATCCACGTGATCATATTCTTAGCCGTGTGCGGTGCCCCCTTCCACCATAGTCCTCGATAATATTGTAGCGGTGTTTAGGCGAAGCCCTGCTGCAGCAGTACATCAAGATCGTCACCACGCCGTCGTGCTGACGGAACTCTTCCCCGACACTTTGCTGGATCGGAGTCCGGGGATCGTCATTGAGCTGAACGTGTGCTAGAACTCGGAGGTGCCGTAGTTTCGGTGCTTGATCGGTCGGGCCGTGAAGACGTACGACTACATCAACCAAACGCTTCAGTTGTTGATCGACAAGGTATGTAGATCATACTCCCCCCTCTCATTGCTATGCATCATCATGATCTTGCGAGCGTAGCAATTTTTTTGAAATTACTACGAAACCCATAACCAGGGTCGTCGAGGGTTCAAGGATCGCCGAGGGGTCGAGAGAGGTTTCCTAGTGTCAAAGTATTGAAGAAATCCATGGCTTCATCATTAGCCAGAAGTAACTAGGGCATGACGAAGTCCTCCAAAGTTATTTCGGAATGGTGTCCCGGATAGGATAATTTGCCTTTTTGTATGAATTTCAGCAAAGGCCTTCCAAATAACGATATTTGGAAGGTTCTTGCTGAACTTTGTACCAAAAAGCGAATTATCCTATCTAGGACTCCGTTCCAAAATAACTTTGGAGAGCTTCGTACCATCATGCACCTGTTACTTTCGCCTAATGATGAAGACATGGTTTTGTTGAATCCTTTGACACTAGGCAACCTCCCGACCCCTCGGCGATCCTCTCGAACATGAGAGGAAGAAGAGGATAAAAAAAGAAGAGGAAGAAGAAAAAGAAAGAGGAGAAGAAAGAATAGAGGAGTTCTTCTCCTCTATTCTTTCTTCTCCTCTTTTTTTCTTCTTCTTCCTCTTTTTTTATCGGGAACGAGGGTCGTCGAGGGACATAGATGTAGTGTCGTCGTTGTCGATATACCCCCTCCCGATAGCTTCAACACGTGGGGGGGGGTCGATATTACCCCCTCCTTGAAGCGTTCTCGAGGCCACCCCAAACCCTTGAAGCATTATCGAGGCCACCCCAAACCCTAGAGAAGCAGCGTCGAGGCCACTAATTAATATATATGATTCCTTACTATGATTAGGTAGCTAGTTCTACGTTTGCCACTAATATATCCATCTGTCATTTTTGAATAATAATTGCCATGTTGTAAATATTTGTAGAAACTATGGACACCGCCCGAGATGAAGCAAAAGAAGCATTGTTGAGGGACATAATCGCAGAAGGAAGTGATGCCGTCTCATTGGTTCTCAACGACACCGATGGTCTGGAAGGAGAGGGTGAAGAAGCTGGCTACGGTGACCAAATGCCGGTGCAAGAAGAAGAACATGAGGACGGCTCCAGTGACCCAATGCCTGTGCAAGAAGGAGACTGTGATGATGGCTCCGGTGACCGAACCGAGTCCGGCCAGGTATACATATTAGTTAATCCTGTGCTGACTAGCTAATTGATGCATTCATTGTTTTGGTATGTACACATATTAATTAAGTCTTTGTTCTTTTTTCTAGCCCTCTGGATCGAGCACAACTTCGGTAAAGAGATGAGGCCCGAAGAAAAAGTTGAGCTCGGATGAAAGGTTTGAGATCATAGCAATCGCGCCCGACGGCCAACCGATTGAACCCATCCCAACAAAGAACGCATTTTTTGTTCAGTGCGGGGTTCTGGTTAGGGATAAGATCCCGATGAGCATGCAGCAATGGTTTAAGCCGGCTACAGAAGACCCTGAGGTGTCTTATGTCAATGATATGCAGAAAAATGATCTTTGGACTGAGCTGAAGTCAAATTTCACCCTACCGCCAGAGGATAATCCAGAGAACCCAGTTAAAGAGCAATTAATCAAGTCTTTTGCTCTTAAGAGGATGGCAGAACTATTCAGGAGGTGGAAGAAAGAGCTGAATAAGTTTGTCGAAAATAATGAGACACCAGAATTCAAGGGCAGATATGAGAAGATCAGAGATCAGTGGCCCGCATTTGTGGCCCACAAGACATCGGAAAAGAGTAAGAAGATGTCGGCGATAAACAAGCAAAATGCTGCGAAGAAGAAGCATCACCATCGCACGGGGTCAGGTGGCTACCTCGTAGCCCGGCCTAAGTGGGCTAAGACTGAGAATGATCTGATTGATAAAGGGATCGAACCAGAGACAATTAACTGGCCAGACCATTGCCGGACTTGGTTCTTCGGGGCTGGCGGAACCTTGGACCCTGTAACAGGGAAGTGCATTTGGACGAACGATCAACTGGACATACCAGTCAGGAAGCTTTAGCAGTATATCGAAGCAGCGCAGCAAGGGACGTTCTTTCCAGACAGAGAGAACGACGAGCTCACAATGGCCCTCGGGAATCCTGAGCACCCTGGACGGACACGAGGCACGCCAGGCTCCATTCCGTGGAAGCTTGGGTTTCCGGACGCTGGCGGATACAAATCCCATGAGAGGAGGAAAAAAGTGTAGCAGACCCAAATGCAGGCGCTGCAAGCAAGGGTACAAGCGATAGAGGAACGAGAAGCAAATCGCAGCAAACGTACTGCCGAAGCTTCCCCCGAAGCTACCCCGCCATCTCAGCGGAGAAGCAGCGTGGCTTCCACCGAGCTGCTTCAGCTGGAGCATGCCTTGACGGCTCCTGCCAGCTATCCCGTGGATGCTATCACGGAGTCTCAAAATTGCCACCTTATGACGCAATGGATGAATTTGAAGGTCAAGGCGACTGTTGGCTCTGTTTATCCTACTGAACCCGAGCGCAACTTTTCACTGCCGGCCGATTCCAGAAGGATATGCTAGGGTGATGGTGGATGAAATAACGAAGGGATTTGAGGACCTCCAGCTTGACCACCCTACCGGTGAAGGGGAGACTAGGCTGGGGTCTGCTCTGAAGACTCCATGCCTATGGCGGAAGGAGCTCATCAACCTTCCGAACTGGACGCCTCCGCCTCCTCCGGCAAGTCAGGGCACTCCGCCTCCTCCACCGCCTCCTCCTCCGGCGAGTCAGGGCACTCCGCCTCCTCCACCGCCTCCTCCTCCGGCGAGTGATGATCAGGGCACTCGACCGGCTCCTTCTCCAGCGTGTGGCGGAACTCCGGCTCCTTCTCCGCCTGCGCCGACGCGCCCGAGCAGCCAGCCTCCTCCTTCTCCGCCTCGTCAGCAAGGGCAGAAGAGACCTGCCGCCGCTCCGGCTACTCCGGCGCGTCGTAGTCCTTCTCCTCCGCCTCGTAAGCAAGTAAAGAAGACAACCGCTCCGTCTGCTCGGCCGGCGTCTAGCAGTACAGCCAGAGGCGGGAGGACATACAGATTCGGTCCTTCTCTGAAGACTCCAGAGAAGTTACCATACGAGAGGACCCCGGAGGACAAGACCGAGATCGCACGAACCGAAGTGGATGACTGGTTTCAAGGGTTGAAAGCAAAGAGACATCCACTTCCGGAGGAGAAGGTAGATCCGGTGAAAGCGAAGCGCACTCTGGCTGCCCTGACAAAACCACCCAAGTCTCCGCCGAAAGGAAACTATGAGCGCATTATTGGAAAGGAATTTGCCGAAGGAGAGCGGTCGAGAAGTACTGTCAGTGATCAAAGGCTGAACGAACGACGAGCTGGGAAACAAATTGCCCAGCTCGGCGAACAAGCGAAGCAATCGTGCCCCCCGCTCAAGGTGCCTAGCCACAATGTCGCTAATATTCCGAGGATGGTGCCCGGTTATAGCAATCTTGCAGATTACCTGCCCGGCGATGTACATTATGAACCCATGGAGGTGCAGATACAAAGATACGAGTACGGGAAGCCTCTCGTCAAAGATGAAAGATCTCTATCAACGATGATGCGAAGATTGCATGATTGGTACTTGAAAATCTGCAGAGACTCTGGGGGGAGGAGTACTTTGTATGTGAAAGTTAAAAAGGAGCATGACCTCATTGGAATTGAACTGTTGCCTGTTCCATTTGAGGAGTTCTATCAGTTTTTCAATCAATTGGCCCTCGATAAAACAACGGTCGCTTGCTACTGTCTGTAAGTAGTACTACTTCTGTCATTAAGTCTCTCTATATAGCTCAGCTCTTTCATTGCATGTATTTATAATCATCCTCACTATATTATGCAGATTGAAGATCGCCGAATTGAAGAAAAGACAAGTCGGTGATATTGGGTTCATTAACACATATCTCATAGATGCAACTCAGGTTAAATTTCATGCCGCAGCTACCGACGCCAACTTGCTACGATCGTTGGTAATAAATGAAAACAAAGATATAATACTCTTTCCTTACATCTTCAAGTGAGTGTTACTGTCTTGTGCGTATCCGGTTTCCCTTATATATTAGTCAAGGTTATAGTAATGCAATTGATGAGTTGTGCATGCGTGTGCAGTTTCCACAATATTCTCCTAGAGATTAAGCTTGAGCAGGGACTAGTAACCGTCTTAGACTCAAGACGAAAAGATCCCCAGGACTATGCAGACATGACTCAAATACTCGAGAAGTAAGTTAAATCGATCATTATCCACCATATCACTAACTTTGTTCATTTCCTGATATATCAAGTAATTGTTTTCTTCGTCCGGCAGGGTTTGGAGAAAATTCACCAGAAAAGCTCCAGGACTGCCGAAGGAGCTGCAATTTAGACACCCGAAAGTAAGTACTACATTAGCATGTTCCGCGCATCTACTAGTCATTCAAGCGCTAGTTTCATCAATACCATTTGGCATTCTTGCTTATCAGTTTGATTGACCTCTATTTCTTTTAAAGTGGTTGTGGCAGGAACAAGGGAATGATTTCTGTGGATACTACATTTGCGAGTCCATCCGCCACATGACCTGTGAGCGTGGCTACACTGACAAACAATATGAAGTACGTAAATAACAACATTCACAATTTTATTTTATTACCATCATTTGTGTTGAGTTTCATTCATTCATATATATATATATATGTATTGACCCCCTTCTTTAAATTAGATGTTTCGAAAGCGGGATGAACTCCTAGCACTAGCTCGCATGCGAGCAATTCAAGAGGAATTGGCGGCATTCTTTCTTGACCACGCGATCCCTAAAGACAGAGAATTCTATGTGGACCCTGAGTCCGTATGATTATATTTGTAAGAGATAATTATTGTATATATGTAGCCGGTAGTGTCGGATAGATATACGAGAACTTGTTGTTCGACCAATCTCTCGGAGAAGGAGAGGTGGTCGATATCACTTCTCTCTGTATGCATATATGTTCATGACGATCTTCTGTTTCCTTCGTTTGCTTAATAGGTAGCTAGTGTGTCTAGTCCTCTCTATACGTATGTATAGTACGTAGCGTCGACCAAGCACGGACATAAGAGAGGACACTTCTCTCTGTTAAGTATAGCTAGCTAACACAATATATGAAACACTTTAATTAACCATACAAAACCCCCAAATCCTCCCCCCCCTTTAGAAAAGAAAAACAAAAACCCTAGCCCTTGAAAAGCTGACGCGTGGATGCTTTTTGGTTTCGGTTCGTGCCACCAACCGGGACCAAAGGGTCTCCTGCCTGGGCTCCGCGCACAGGCCACGTGGAGGCCCATCTGTCCCGGTTCTGGATTGAACCGGGACTAAAGGGACAGGGCATTAGTACCGACCCTTTAGTCCCGGTTCCAGAACCGGGACAAAAGGCCCTTACGAACCGGGACAACAGGCCCTTTTTCTACCAGTGTACACAGACCCAAGCCAAGAAGCCTATAGGAAAGGGTAGAAATGTAACTCCCCCTCACATTTCAGACAAATGCGTCCGTAAGACATGGTTCCACTCCCCTCCCAATTTCCCCCGCCCGCCCCCATTCATACCTCGTGGGCGCCAAATCACCTTCTCCCCGGGAAGCTCCCTTCTCCCGAGCCGCGAAACCTCAGCCCCACCTCCATGGCGCCCCCACCGCACCAATTTCATAGCCGCCCTCCTCCATAATGCCGGAGACGCTGTCCATTTGTCGTCGTGCACTAGGTCGTGCGCCTCTTACTCCGTGCTGCTGGTGCTGCCTCGACGACGGCCGCGCGAACCGTACCGGAGCCGATTCACCCCTACAATTGTTCACGGCGCCGGAGCGGCTCCAACTTTGGATCCGTCTAGAGTCCTGGCACTGCTTCTGCGTAGCCGTCGACCGTCGCGACATCGCTCTTTCCCTGCCATCGGTCGCCACCGCAGCCGCGCCGGCCTCACCGACTCGGCAGCTGGACCTGCCTACTTCACCATGCCGCGAGATAGGTCACACCCTCATCTCAAATCACTTTATTTAGGCGTCAGTTGTCCGAATTTTTATTCTGGGCCAATCGATTTGCAACGGGAAGCAGCACCCCTCGAGGCGGCGGAGCTCCTAGGCTGTCGGTTGGCTAGTGTCTAACCTAAGGGCGCGGGGCGACAAAGTTCGCCGTGGAAGCAACGCTTAGATGGCTATCTTTTAGAGTTGTGTGGGTTGAAGGTACTGCCACCGCCGGATCTGGATGACGGGAAGACTTTGTGGATTGGCCCGGGGGCGGCACAACCACGACAGTGCGGTGGGGCGGGGAGCGGGGTTTTGGCCGGGGCCACAGACGGCGGAGGCAGGCTGCTCTGCCATTGGTCGCTGGCTCTGCGGGGAAGATTCCGAACAGTGTCAGCCGGGAGGCACAAGACGGCAAGCCATCCGGCGTAGATCAGACAGTACCAAAATAAAATAAAATCGTGTGACCCCAATTTAGTATTCAGTCAATAGACGTGTGACCACTCACGTACCTTGCCGTTGATCTCTTAGTATATTTCCTCAGATCAAAGAGATATGTCGTTCTTAACATTATGCGTTATCTGCATCTTCAGACACACCGTCTTCCGACTCACTGCAGCTGCACCAACAAGGGAGGCATACACCAGAAGGGAGCTATAGTCCCCACTCAACAGTTCCCTGCATCAAATGCGCGTGCCTGACATGCACAGCCACAACAACTTCAGGGCCATCCACAAGTCAGCACATGATGCTCACTCCTATGGATGGCAGCCAGATAGGTTGTACCCTCATCTTACTTGTGTGCAACATTTATGGCTTTGTTATTCATCTAAGCATGGAAAATAGATCATCACATTTCACTGTATATTCATGCTGATCTCTTACGGGTCTTGTTCAGGAGTTAACGCTGTTCCATAGTTCAGCTAAGATACTTGTTCTTTAGGTAACACTGTTCCATAGTTATCATCCATCAGCCAATGCTATCCCACAGGCTGGTGATTATAGTATTATACCACTTCTAGTATTTCCTATGTTGTTCTTTAATACTTTTGTGTGCCATCTAGTTAATCTCGAGTACAAACGATACATATTTTGTAGCTTTCATCTGTGTTCTCCCTTTAGTTTATGATACCTGTTGCTGCTAGTTAACCCCAGTCCTACTATTTATGTCGTATCCTACAGGCACTCATTACATAAATCTAACTACTAGTTGTCTTTCATGCATGTCAGATATAATTGCACACACTGATATATCCACAAGAACCTCATGGAGCAATGTAAAGGCCAATAAACTTGATGTCAATGATACCTAATATGATGGAACATGTAAAGGCAGTTCTTCAGAAGACTTGCAGAAAGATGATGAATCCTCTTCACCCCACAAGGTCCTTGCTCTAACTTGGCCTGTGATATGGGTACAACATGCATATAATGTCCTGGAGTGTATCTACTCTGTTACAATGCCATGTGCTTAGCATGCTGATCGTGCATGTAAATATGTCATGCCTTCTTGTTTTTCAGTACCTATTCCATTCATGATAACATGTTTTCAAATTTAAGTACTGTCATTCTACTCTATCGCAATGCCATTTGCTTAATTTAGACATCATGCTTCTGAATATCTTATGCATTGTTATTCATCAGTATGTACTTCATCTGTCTACCATACCATGTTTTTTTTACATTGAAGTGTTGTTCTTGTGCTCTCTTGCAATGCCATCTTATTTTCCCAATCATACATGTGTAGGTTGCCTTAGTTATTTCTGTATGTATTCCGCTAGCATACAATTTTACATTCAACTAGTGTTTTTTTGCTGTGTTGTCCTGTCGTATCCCTAGCTCTTACACCATACTTCCTCCGTCCGGATTACATGTTGCCGAAATGGATAAAAAAGGATGTATCTAGAACTGAAATACGCCTAGACCCATCCGTTTTTTCCGGATGGAGGGAATATATGTCAATGTGTCATGCCTTTCTATTCTTCAGTACCTATTCCATCTCTCTGTTGCCGCATGTTTTATAATTAAAGCACCATTCTTCTATACAAGGCATGCAAGGGGAAGACGACTATGTTAGAATCTGAAGGGTTACAAACAAGGCCTTTGGAAAAGATCCAAACGCGAGGAGATAATAAACCAACTCCAGTTTTTAAAGATAATGCTCCAGCACAGAGAAACCCAACTCCTACTGATAATAAGCAGATTCCAGTGGCCAAAGAATGTCAACTCCATTCTAAGAAGCGTGTGCGTATCCTCCTCGTATCCTCGCATGTTTCTTACCTGTCTCTCTTTTAGAAAATAAGGTTAAACGATACAAGACTTCCTCCATTGGGATCGTATTCGAGGAAAATATCTTGCGGGAATTCTCTGTGCTCCGGTGCTGATGTAAGTACGTGTTGTATATCACTATATTTTTACATCAACATATATTTTGTTAATCGGCCTGAATCTAACCTTTATCTGATCTAAAATTAGTTGTAGCAAAATGTTAAAGGCGCCAGTGTTGATTTTTGTAAGGAAAACTGCCTGGTAGTTTTGCGTACTGAGCTTCATGAATGTGCTATCTCATATCACGCACATTACTGAATTGTAGTGCTTCTCTGGTTGCTCATTCATTCATTGTGTCAATGTTGCTTTCGTATTACCTTACCTGGCTCATGATAGCTGTGCCATATTGTGTTAATTTGGTGTAGTCTAGTTGCCCAAACGTTCGTTGTGTCAATGTTGCTTTCCTATTGTCTGACTTGGCCAATGATAGAAATGCTAGTGTGTTAATTTTGTGCAGGCTGCTGAAGATAAGAAGACAAACTCTGAAAACAGCAAAGCAACCCCATTGTTTCTTTCCAGTAAATGTAGGCCAGGTAATATGGCAATAACTCATGATTAATCTGTTTGGTTCCCATCCTAATTTATGTTATGATGCAGTGGTCAAGACACTCTTCACTATCAATAATACAAGCCTGCCAAAATCGTCATCTGAATCTGTTCAGTATCCTCTGTCTCGAATGCGACGGAATAAATGTATGTTTGTGAACCAATTAATGGCTGAAGCAATGATGGAAATGGTGGATGAATCAGAGGTGCAGAGTCGTGCGACACAACAACTGATCAATGTTTTCAGAAACAGTGTGGCAAAGCAGCAAGAACTTGCCCACATGCTTATGGGCGTCATCTGTGCTGAGGTTGCAGATTGTAACGTTGTAGATGGTTAGGTTCCGCTCATTTATTTACACTGGCATCAATCTTTGATTGCCCAGTGGATGTAATTTCCTGTAATATATTCTGGATGTGCAATGTTATTCCCTGTATGTCGTACCTTTGCTCGTCGTAATGGGCTCAAATTATCTAATTTGGCCTAAAGACATGAACGAACTGTAGTGGGCCAATTAAGTTAACTAGTCGTCGACCCGTGCATTCGCACGGGCTAGCCTACTTAGAATGTTAGCATACAACTTTTGTAAAAACACAATTAAGTTGTTATTATTCTATGAAATTACTTAATCATTTTATTGCGGCGCAAACATAAACTTTCATGTAAGGCGCTACATGGTTTTTGTGTACCCATTTATATTAGTACACGAACCAATGGATTTAGAGCTAATCTTAGAGTACGTCATCGAGTTTAGAACATTTGTGTCATAATTTATTTCACATCTGGAAAACTGCACAAAACAATTAGTAGCTAGTGAACAACTCATGCACGGTCTAAAACTAATACACATTAATGTTATTATAAAGCGTAAAAGCATTTCTCATCAGACATGTGTTTTGTGAACATGGATATTCATGGATGTGAGCCTAGATGGGTAAGAACATGCCTGTGACCAATATTCGAACTGGTGGGATGACATCACTGCTTCATCATCAAAGGATGTCCATAAGTGGAGGAGTGGGAGGGCGGTCTATGCCATATGGAATATATGGAAGGAGAGGAACATGCATATTTTCTCGGGCACCCATATGACGCAGCTTGGGGTGGCCATGTTAGGTCTGTAGGACATTATGCAGTAGGCTAGTATTTCAAACATGAGTAAAAAGCATAAACCACAATCCTATATTTCATATTCTAGATTTATAGGAGGGATCTGTTTTTAGTTCTACATTAAAATTTCAAATGAAAGATATTATGACAATAACAATGCGAACTGCAAAGACTTTGGACAACATAAAATTTCATAAATTTTAGCTCTATCATAGAGAACTATTTTAGAGGAGCAAATATCCCACGTAAGCACAACCATAGGAAAATCATTTAAGCACAGTGCACTTTGATCACCTATAAAAGACAATAATTCCAGAAATATACTGATACATTTTCGTACCTTGGACAATTATGGCGAATACAAAAATCCAGTCTTTACGTTTCAATCATCATAAATGGCAGCTACTCATTAGCAGAATGATACTAACTTCTAATAATGATCTTCTAGTACAATTATTTCTAGCGATCAAATACATCACATATCGGTCATAGACAGCAAAACATATTGACATAAAACATCTTACCTTAATATAATGGTCTTATTGGTCAAGGGACGGAGAGATAATATCAGATAGCTTAATACAACTTAAACGTGCAAGGTAAATCCGATGAATGATAAAGGAGGAGAATGAATACATTACAACATAGCAACATATGTATCATGATGCTTACAGCCTTACATCCGAAGTAACTAATTTGAGAAATGTCAAAGTAGCTATACCCCCTTTCTCATAACCTAGTCGTTTTGAAGTTTGGTCAAGTATAATGGTCTACTATTTTAGCTGAAAAAGATGAAATCAGATAAATAACAACAACCAGGAAAACTTATAGCTCACCTCCAAATTGAACTTCAGTTGTTATAGAAAAAACATGTTGGAAAACTAATGATTCACAAAAAGGGCACTAAATTTGTCTCAACCTCGCAAACCATTGTAACACGCACAACATTGAAGGTAAGCACACAGATTCTTAAATTAAATGCAAGGAAACATGGTAAAGAAACATAATTTCTTTGATCATCCATACGAAGTTGACACTATAAAATTTGGTGATTGATACCAATGGACGAGAAGTTATTCAAGCTTACAATTAGAATCTCACAAATGCAATACAATAACAAAGGAAAAATGGATAATGTCTCAGACCAAAGCACTTAGCATACAATTTTTTTTCCAGTAGTATATCAGTATATTTGCTGGCTAAAATTATGTATTGCTATAACCTGAAGATAATGGACATGCAGAGGCCTCTTATTTGTGAAGCTCACACTACTATTAAAGAATAAATCGACATCCGAATTGCAGATCTTAAACACATGAAATGAAAAACAGAAGGCAATGTAATGTACAATGCATGACAATTAACTAAATAAAGAATCACGGCTGCAGAACAGATCAATCAAAGTGTGCATCTATAGGCCATTTGAGGTATGATTAGAAATAAGTAATCATAACAAAATATATTCCCTAAAGTAGTGAGTACTGAATACTGGCAGACACGGACGTCAAACTCGCTTCGGCCGCGCCATTCCGTGTAAACTGCTTTAGCTTGAAAGCTCTATTGCACCAGCAACAATAGGTGACATCACCATGGTTCTTTGCCAACTATGGCGCTCCTCTGCTCGACTATGCCAGGCCACATGTGCCTTGCACGTCTTGGCCTACAACACAAGCTCAGCTGGCAGGATGTTTGCATATCATGTCGAGCATGCTTAGGCGGCATATGTCTGCTTAGCCTGCGGAGGAATGTGGGCAAATAAAAGCACATACACGGACGTCAACTAATCCCACGTTTTGATCTTATATGGCAGCTGCGGACACGTCGCCGACACATCTACATCCAAACTATGAGCCAATGAATAAACCCTTGATACCCATTTCACATGCACCATATTTCTTACATCTTACAATGTTAAAATTACACTTAAAATGCTACCAAAGCTGTATCCTGCAGCCCTGCACCTCTCAATTATCCTTGTAGAAAGTTAGTCTGAATAAAGTTAAGAAAAACCAATTCTGCTTTCATTTGTTAGATTACATGCAAGTTACCAATTGTTTAAAAAGAGTATTAGTATATACTCAAGCACTAACCAAGTTTTAGAAATCTACAAACCTTGGAAAGAGAGGAGATCAGCATCATCCAGTGGCTTTGATTTGCCGTCGACTTTTCCTCTTTCCTGGAAGGAGATGTTAGCAATATCTTACATCTATTTCTCAAAACACAGCAGTGGTTACGTGAGAGACTGGGCGGACGTAGGGTTGGGCGATTGAAGCTCTGGCTGATTATCTTCATGTTACTAATGGAATTGTACATATATATGTGAGGCATATATACCTAGGTGGCCTACAGGTTGTGCAGGAGAAACAGAAACAGCAAGATGTTACTGTTACTTAGTGAGTATATCTTACACACATAATATCCTAACTTTGTCAACATTGAACTGTAAATCTTCACTGTCTAGCCAAAAGAAATTAATTAGCTGACATCATTGTTTTCCTAGGCAATATTTCAAACACATGGTGAGCACGCAGATGGGGGAGGGATACTTGGACGATCTGGCTAGAGGACATCGGCATAATGCGAACACTTGTTGCAATGGTAGGACTAACATACCTGGAGGTTGATATTGTCCTCGTGGAAGTCATGGACCGTGAACTCAAGCTCCTGCTAATTGGATGAAACATGCATGGTGGGCATCCAGCCTAATCGAACTTGAAGCTTTGTAGATTCAAAGGATACAGTGGGAATGATCTTGGAGATGGTGGATCTACCATGGCTTATTTTGAGAGAGAGAGAGAGAGAGAGTCCTTGATTTTCTCAAAGCACTGCAGCGTCAATGGAGGATGAAGCTCGTCATGTGCATCCCAGCCACGCTTTTTTCGAAGATTATTTCAACACATACGGGAGAGAACAACAACACGAAGAGGAGGCTTTTATGCCTTGCGGCTGGATCAATCGGAGGAGGATTCGTGAGCCACGTGTGGTTTGCTGCCCGATTGAACTCATCGCCACACGAAGAGGAGGCTTCTATGCCTTGCTGCTGGATCAATCGGAGGAGGATTCATGAGGCACATGTGATTTCTGCCTGCGATTTCAATTTTTTGTTTCCTTGGTTGCGAAGGGAGGAGGAAGGCGAGGTAAGGGGGATCGGGTCTCAGAAGAAGTTTTACGTGAGGAGTCAGGGCCTAGGCAACGTGGGGTGGGATTGGAGATTTTTTTCTTGCAGGCTTCCATTGATGATTATTTGTACGGAATTAGATCTTACCTGCAAGAAAAAAAACAAATTGGATCTGAACAATTATGATTCTGACCCACCAAATCAATGGTCTCTGTTTTATAAATTTCTCTAATTAACATAGGTAATTAGATCTTCCCTGCAAAAAAAACAGATTAGATCTGAACCATTATAACTCGGCCCCACCAGATTAACGGCTCCTAATTACTGATTAATGTGGTAATTTCTTGGGAGTCTGTAATTAGTATAGGTATAGATAGATAGATAGATAGATGGGCCGTTAATAGGCTGAAAGTTAATGGTCGGCCCTCTTACCTCCCGGGTCGTTAACAGGCCGACATCGAAGCGGGCAACATGTGGCCCCAATTTATTTCATGGGCCGTTAACAGGCCATTACTAAGTTTGGGCTACATATGACTCAACTATACTGTAGGCCTTTAGCAGGCCGAAAGAGACAGCGGGCTTGTATTGGACCATGAAGAGCATGGGCCGCTAAGAGGCCGAAAGTCAGGTCGTATTGTAAACGGCCCAACTGTGTTGTAGGCCTTTAGCATGCCGAAAGAGAAACCGGGCTGGTATTGGACCATGAAGGGCATGGGCCGTTAAGAGGCCAAAACTAAGGTCCGACTACAAATGGCCCAACTCATTTATGGTCCGTTAACAGGCCGAAAGGCACACAGGGCCGGGAATTGGCCCAACACTTAAATGGGTCGCTAAAAGGACAAAACTCAGGTCCGACTACAATTGGCCCAACTGATTTATGGGCCGTCAATAGGCTGAAAGTGACAACGGGCCAGAAATTGGCCCAACACTTAAATGGGCCGCTAAAAGGCCGAAACTCAGGTCCGACTACAAATGGCCCATCAGATTTATGGGCCGTCAACAGGCTGAAAGACACACCGGGCTGGAAATTAGCCCAACATTTAAATGGGTCGCTAAAAGGCCGAAAGATGTACATCCTGAAAATTGGCCCATCCATTAAATGGACCGTTAATAGGCCGAAATCTCATCGGGCCGATATTGAGCCCAAATATATAGCGGGCTGTTAACGGGCTCAAACTGACGATGGGCTGCAATGGTGTCAAATCTTTAACAGGCCGAATTGGCACATCTTGTATGGGTCGTGGGCCTAAATGGACATGACACAAATAGGCCTTATATGGGTCGGCCTGCTAATTTTTACTGGGCCGGCCTTTTTCACCGGAATGGGCCACTGTTGGGCCGTGGCACGTGTCGATCTATCATAGGCGCCTCCTGTCCAATGAGTGGATGACATCTGTCCGAACGATGAGCCAACACGTGTTTCCTCTAGCCAATGATGATTTTACACGTGGAAAATCCCCATTGGTCGGGGCTGTTAACGGGTTATCGGATCTAAAACCCGACCCGATAGCTTAACGGCGTTCCGTTACGGTGGATGCCATGTGTCGGTCACCCTTGACGAAAGCACTTCTGTGACGCGTAATTTATCATCATGGAAGTGGACAATCCCGTGATGATAATTTTGGTAATGTCATGGAACACTTCTACGACAGCACAGGTATGACTATCTTGATTCTGTCATAAATTTGTCATGGATGTACATGCATGACAAAAAAAGTGACGTACTGTGACAAACACGTATCATCATGGAAGTGTATTTTTTTTGTCGTGCACTCTCCACCGGTCGCACACCTCCTTGCTTTACAAAGGCTTCGCCTCCATCGCCCTCCTTAGGCATCACACCGGATCCACACTGGCCGCAATCAGGATGCTCCACAAGGACATGGATATGACTCACGGAACACCGTGCACACCGCTTCCACACAAACGAATCATTGCCAAGACGAGCACTTGGACACGACGACGACTCACAAACGCAACGACGACTGACCGTGCAAATTCGCATGACTCCTTGACTCATTCGATTGCCCCGGATGATGATCTCGATGAGCTCCAGCGCCGCACCTTGGCACCACCTCTCCCATCAACGACCTCCTTCCGCCACCTTACTGACAACGGCCTGCCGTCTCTCTCCTTGTCGCTCCACCGAACGACGGTCGCTTTTTCCTCCTCTTCTCTGCGTCAACCAGCGATTTCATGGCCCACACCTCCTCATCGCTGCACCATGCAGCGACCATATCACCCGCCCCGAGGCACTAATCGGATTGTGACCCCAGGCAAGCAGGGCTTCCTATCGACCCAGCTCTGATACCAATTGTTGGAATTTCTCCCACAGATCGATCACATCAAAACACGATGAACACACGCGCACAAAAACTTTGGCCAAGGGCCCTTTTCGTGCCCCTTGTTCTCTTTATTTCTTTTCTCTTTTTCTCCATGATTGTTACGAAGCAATAGCCTGCCCACGTATATATACACGTCTGGCCAAGCCCTCATGCTCAACTCTCTGCTAATTTGACTCTATTTTCTAATCAAACTCATACTAGTATGCCAATACTAGACACGCCAACTAAACTCTAATCCAAATCGGACTCCTACTACGTGCGCTTTACCACACAAGGACACCTAATCTAACTAGCCGGAACTAGTACTAGGTCTCCTCATGCCAGTAGCTAGCTTAGGACCGAAATCTTTACCTAAACCAGATGACGAATCAAGATTACTCAAACATTCTCTCCCTAATCTTGACTTGTCATCTTCCTTTACTCGTTTTGATTTTGACTCGCTGAATATCCACATCTCGTCGACTCATCGCCTCAACCGCCATATCTGTACACTGAGTATGACCCGTCTGGAAACACGCAGAACCTCCTTGTTCTACAATGTTGTGCCACCGTCATTGCTTGGCCGCTGCCTTGCAGTCGGTCTGCACCATACTCCTTGTACTTGCTTGCAATAGATCCACTCTCCACCGGTCGCACACCTCCTTGCTTTACGATGGCTTCGCCTACCATCATCCGCCTTCGGCATCACACCAAATCCACACTGGCCGCAATCAGGATGCTCCACGAGGACATGGACATGACTCACGGAACACCGTGCACACCGCTTCCACTCCAACGAATCATTTCCAAGACGAGCACTTGCACACTACGACGACTCACAGACGCAATGACGACTGACCATGAAAACTCGCACGACTCCTTGACTCATCCGACTCCCCCGGATGATGATCTTGATGAGCTCCAGCGCCGCACCTCGGCACCACCTCTCCCATCAATGACCTCCTTCTGCCACCTTGCTGACGACAACCTGTCGTCTCTCTCCTTGTCGCTCCACCGAACGATGGTCGCTTGTTCCTCCTCCTCTCAGCCTCACCCAGCGATTTCATAGAATGCACCTCCTCATCGTTGCACCACCCAGCGACCATATCGCCCGCCCCGAGGCGCTAATCGGGTCACGACCCCAGGCAAGCACGACTTCAAATCGACCCAGCTCTAATACCAATTGTTGGAATTCCGCGCACAAATCGATCACATCAAAACAAGATGGACACACGCGCACAAAAACTTTGGCCAAGGGCCCTTTTTTGCCCCTTGTTTTCTTTATTTCTTTTCTCTTTTTCTCCACGATTGTTATGAAGCTATAGCTTGCCCACATATATATACACGTCTGGCCAAGCCCTCACGGTCAACTCTGTCCTAATCTGACTCTATTTTCTAATCAAACTCATACTAGTATTGCCTATACTAGACACGCCAACTAAACTCTAATCCAAACGGGACTCCTACTATGTGCTCTTTAGCACACAAGGACACCTAATGTAACTAGCCAGAACAAGTACTAGCTCTCCTCACGCCACTAGCTAGCTTAGGACCGAAACCATTACCTAAACCAGATAACTAATCAATATTACTCTAACATTCTCTCTCTAATCTTTACTTGTCATCTTCTTGTACTTGTTCTGATTTTGAGTCGCTGAATATCCACATCTTGTCGACTCATCGCCTCAACCGCCATATCTATACACTGAGTATGACCCATCTGGAAACACGCAGAACCTCCTTGCCCTACAATGTTGTGCCACTGTCATTCCTTGACCGCTGCCTTCACTAGTAGAAAACAGGGCTTTGGTCACGGGGCAATATTCACATTAGTCCCGGTTCAGTCACAAACCGGGACTAATGTGAGCATTGGTCCCAGTTCGTGCGGCTAAGGCTTTAGTCCCGGTTCACCTGAGCCCTTTAGTCCCGGTTTGAGACACGAACCAAGACTAAAGGGTGCGATGCCCTTTAGTCCCGGTTTGTGTCTGAAGCCGGGACTAAAGATTAGACATTTAGTCCCGGTTTGAGACACGAACCGGGATTAAAGGGTGCGATGCCCTTTAGTCCCGGTTTGTGTCTCAAACTGGGACTAAAGGTCCCATTTTCAAACTCTACCCCCCTGGTGGATCGCCTTTTTTGTTTTGAAAAAATCAAATGAAAATGATAAAAACTTCAAAAAATAAAATCCTTCGAGAGGTAGTTATATTACTACATCTACTAGTTAGGAAAATTTAAAAACTTAAATTTGGACATGTTTTGCAAAAAATGTAGGGAAAATGTAAAACGGCTATAACTTTTGCATACAATGTCGGAAAAAACATGTAATATATCAAAATGTTCGGAATGAAAATCCGCTTCCGATTTTGACAGCCCATGGCCTGTTTGCAAATTTTTAGAATTCTCAAATTCTAAAAGGAAAAAAAGTTATGCTCAAATTTTAGTTTTTTTTTGAATTTTTGTTAAATCTGGTCAAACTATGGTCAAACTACTTATTCAAGAAGTATTAGTGTTACTAAATAATTATTCAAGAATATTAGTGTTACTAAATAATTATTTCAGTTTTTTTGAATTTTGGTCAACTATGGTCAAACTATGGTCAAACTACTTATTCAAGAAATATTAGTGTTACTAAATAATTATTGATTTTTAGAACAATAGTTTCGAACTCAAACAGTGAAATGTTTGACTTCATGCTCAAGCTAAATTCCTGAGGGTTAATAGGATTGACATCTTACTATTGTTAGGAAAACAACAAGTGCAGACTTGGAAACAAGGGAGAATAGAACCCGGAAGTTAAGCGTGCTCAGGCTGGAGTAGTGAGAGGATGGGTGACCGTTCGGGAAGTTAGATGATTTGGAATGATGAGGGGTGATTAGAGA
>NC_053023.1:15655427-15700605 GCF_003073215.2 Triticum urartu
CCGTGCAGAGCGCCCGCATGCTCCGCGTGAACGAGTAGCCGGAGGCCGAGGACAACCACGGTGCGGAGACACACGTTGGCAGCTATGGCTGGTTCACGTCGGCAGCCAAAGATGACGAGGCCGTCTCGTCCCGCGAGCAGTGATAGTTTTTATTTATGTTGTTTTTAGGGATCTTTTGCTGTGTAAAAACATATATTGTTATGCAAGTCGCCTGACTCTCATCATTTGGGCCAGTCTACCATTTCATGCGGTTGGATGAATATCCTACGTCTCCTAACCCTTCTTCCTCACCTCTTCTTCTTCCCCAACAGACCACCGCACGGGCCGTACGGATCCACCCCAACATGTAGTTGGATAAACATAATGTATGAACGAAAATTATCTGTCAGCGGTAGCACGTGTCGGTGAGGTGCGTTCGCTTGGTTGGGTTTGCGGCGAGCAGGAGCGACTGTGTGAGGGTGCGGTGCGACCACGACATGCAGGAGCGACCGTGTGGGGGTGCGGTGCGACCGCGACAGCCGTGCGCAAGTGTACCTCCTTTTCATTTTGAAAACTTTAGGCAAGCTTGGCAAAAATGTGTGGCGAATTATGGCAATGCAAGGCCTAGACCCAAACAGGATAAGTACGTACGTACGAGGAGTACTAGTGTTAAAAAAGAAAGGCGGGGTTTTCCTTCGCGGAATTAATCGATACAAATCCTCGTTTGACATGTCAATTAATGTGTATTTTTTCTCCAAAGCCCAAATAGCTAACCATCTCACTCCTCATCTCTTGATTAATGCAGCTCCATGCAAACAAACCTTCTCACTTCTGCATGCATGCATGGGTATATTAATGTCCTTGGTTTCTAGTACGAGGCAAACCCCATCAATTTTGCCTCGATTAGCGTTAGTGGCCTTTTGCAAATTGTAATTTTGATATACTATCCTTGTGTACAAAAAATGGAGGTAGTAACTATTTGACTTCCTTCCATATTGCGGTGACATCGACGATATCTCGAACGTTGTGGTTTGGCGAAGTGCGATCGACGGAGAACACCATTGAGGGAGACCACGGTAAGTCATTCGCAAGTGCAACCTACAAGCCGAGGCAACCGCCTTATTTGCATCTAGGAAGTCCGTTGAACCAAAGGACACGTAAATGTACTAGTACAACTAGTACACAATAGCGTCATCCGTCCAGCTTAGTGCGGTGAGGTGGTTTCTCCAAGAAGACGATGGAGAAGCAGAGTCAGTGAAGAGTGAAATGATGGTTGCTTCGTCCGTGCTTTGTGATTTGATGCCTCACTGCTTTGTGATCTGTGATAGAAGGGACAGGGGAGTAGACTCTATGCTCTATACTGTACATGCGTCCAAGCACGGGAGAAAGAGGAGAGACGTTGCATTTTTCTATTCCTTCAATCAATCAATCAATCAGGGAGCTTTGGTTCCATCTTTTTGGCTTTGGCAGCACCGTCCACAATGGTTCCCATCGATGACAAAAGCTATTTTCACATTTGGCTACACATTGTGGATGCCCTTAACCGTACCACTTGGTTTTCCTCCTGTGTGCTATCTATACAAATCTCAATTATATTGATCTAAAAAATTATAGAATCAAGATTAGTAAAAAGGAGGTGATTTTGCCGCGCGGATGGTCGGGAGGTTTCTTATTTTTAGAGGACGTTGGCCTGGCGGTTAGCTAACATGCGGTCCCATGTGTCAGTGCTTTACCAAGCCGATCCGCGTCCCACATGAGGCATAACAATGACAGAAGCAACACGTGGTTAACTTGAAGAAGATGAAGGAGAAGCGAATTCAGCAACGAGTGAAATGATGGTTGCTTCATCCCTCCAACTTCTTTTTTTACTAGCATTATTATTAATTCGTCCCTCCAACTTAACTGCGGGAAAGGTGCAGCTTTGTGATTTTACGCCTCATTGCTCATTACTACGCCGGCGCCATGACTGGGGTGCTTCACCCCTACTGCTCTGCAGTGTATTTCGGTATGGCATGTGGACCCGGTAGCTTGATGTCCCACATGTCGGCGAAAGGGACTAGAACATTTATGAAAGCGAGCGCTCCACTCTTACGACGGAGGAGTACACGACACGGTGGTCCAGTGAACTGTCACTTGTACTATATAGGACTATAGTTTTGCTGTTTCGCACGATCCATCGATACAAACCCGATTAAACAGGAAAGGGCAGGATTTTTCCCGCGCGGTAGATGATACTGGCCATACATTTCAAAGGCAATTTCAATGTATGCAAACAGAATAATTAAGTAACAATATGAGATCTAGTAAAACTAAAAACACATATGATTTATTGTGTTAGAGTGTAGTAGTAGTGCTGTATTGCATAGTTGTTAGCTGTAACATGCTAGAACGTGTAGAGATGTAGTTTTGGAGGGCCTACAGAGAGAAAGCATAGTACGGTCACCGACGCTCATTACGGTCACTATATACATTTTGCGGTGATTATACGGTCACTTGCTCACCGTTCAGCATCGGATTGCACTCTGTTGACCGGCCAAATAGTCTGCGTGGCACCATGTTGACTAGTTAAATTGACCACGTTCCTTGTGGCCCCACCTGTCAGTTCGCATAGGAAAAAGGTCATATAAAGAAAAATTTACGCAGGCAAGACAAGACTCCAAACCATGTGCGGGAATCACCTGGTTGTGTATGTGTCTGCTAGGGCCTGATGTGTGCACATGCACGTGTAGGTTGAGCACTTGAGTGTGAGAGTGTGTGTTGGTCGTGTGGTGTGTGCATGCATGCATGCGTGCGTGTGTGTGTGAGTGTTGCGTGCGTGTGTGGCTACGTGTCTACGTGTGAGTGTTGCGTGTGTGCGTGGCTGCATGTGTTCATGTGAGTGTTGCGTGCATGCAGTTCGTGTGCATGCATGCGTGTGTGTATAATCACCACACCAACTCTTGTGTTAAAACAGACGGCTCAGCATACCAATACAAGGCCACCTTGTCCGCTGTGCCCGCGGTCATGACTTCGAACCACCATCCAATATTTTTTTGTCATTTGTTTCATTCTTCCTAGCAAGATGCCCGTGCGTTGCATGTAACATCAAGATGCATTTGTATGACTAGTTTATCTTGTGAGAGAAAAGGATGAACGAGGGAAGGCCTTATTTGCAAATGTGGAGAGGTGTGTGGGTATCTTTTTGCAAAATTGCCATAGTTTCCTTCCTATTTGTCAGATATAAATCAGACGGCCTATATTGCAGGATGGCAGGCATACCATCATCACCAACTCTGTTTTTATAAGAGTGTAGATGTAGAGTAGATACAAGCCGACAGGTGGGTCCAATGGTAGTGAGATAATGTGATACAACACTAGAGGTGCCATGTGGAGCGTTTAGCTGGTGAACTAGTCGTGTCTTGAGCAAATACAGAGCTGTACGGTGAGCCCATGACTGTATAATAACCACAAAACATAAATGGTGACCGTAATGAGTGGATTCTGAAGTCCAATGTACATATCGTGCTTTCGCTTCAAATACAATGATCGTCACTGTATATATCGCGAGAGAAAGATAAAACATGCGTGAATGTGTTGGGGGCGTACTTTTAGAGGACCTGGAGATAGTTTGTGTGCGTACGTGAAAGGGGCGTAGAGGGGGTGTATGCGATGGAGAGAGAGATGCTCTTCGTTTCTCTTTATTATGACTAACTTTATATATAGTATAAAAATATAAAAATTCACAGTGCGGAATAAATATCATTGTGGGCACCATGCAATGCAAATTAGTGTTCATACTCCTCCATATAACTTTGTAATGTTGTATATATGTAGAAATTCTAAAATATTTTTTGGCCATAGTTTATTCAAAAGGAATGTTGTATGTGAAATAAATGTGAAAAGAGGGCTTTTTAGATCAATGGGGTACGTGATGTAACATGTGTGAATGTGTAGTTGATGTATTTGGCAGGGCCTAGACATGTATGTGTGTATTACGTATTCGAGAGAGGCATGGATAGAGGGGCCGACGGGGGGAGGGGGCGTGGGAGAGATAGAATGAGAAATGAGAGAGGTCTAGAGAGAGAGAGATGAATATGATGTCACGGCGAGAGATGCCCTTGAGTGTGTATATGCAAGGGGGGGATAGACGCATGAGGAGAATTTTTTTGTGGTGTCTGTGTTGGTATGTCTGGGTGTGAGAAGATAACGAGATCTGGGGGCAGAGGGTGTGTCACCGCATGAGGTTCGGTGGGCCTAGGTGAGGCCCTTGGTACTGTTTCGTCCCGCGCCACATTGGTCGTCCCGTGACACATTTAGGGAGACCCATGGATGACTAGTCTTACAAGACAAAGATAGCAGAATCGTGAAGGACTTTGTGTCCACTGACAAAGCTGGCTAGGATTTGTAACCCTAGGTCCTCGGACTAAGGTAACCCCTTATCTCTGATATTACTATTCATCCAACCTAACTTTAAGGGACATCCTACAAAATTCTATGCTAGAATCATACTCGTCGATTAGGAAGAGAGGTCTGAGACAATGCGTGAGAGACAGGCCTAAAGATAATGTGTGTACGGGAGACACGTAGGCAGGTCTATGTATATAGAAAGGGTCGATGGGGATTGTGCGTCTGTATGCTTGTGAGAGGAAGAGTGCTTGTGATAAAGGTTAGTGAAAACAGTCGTAAATGGTTATGAGAGGGAGGGAGGCTTATATATCGAGAGCATATCTGCGAGAAAGACACCTCGGGAGAGAGTGTGTGAGCATGTGTGAGAAACCACCGATGGAGTGAAACTACACATAAAAGACTGATGTACACATTGATTAAAAATATAAATTGTATCCAAATATTAGGATGGGATCATGATATTTGCAATTCGCGTAAGGAACGGTCATTGATCCATCAGACATCTAGATTCTATCGAATTTGAGCATGTCTATGTTATAATTCGACATAATTGATCCACACAGTTAGTATTTTGAACTCCAGACAATGCATCACTTTAGCAATCGAATATAAACGTGAGTATAGTTCATGTTGTGTGTGTAAAGCACATTATACATACGAAAGTTACACAATGAACATTATAAATAGCTAGCTATGAACTAGCATACATTTGAATTCAACTTAAGGTGGTTTAAAAAAATCAAATTCAACATGAAGTCCATTCAATTATTTGAATTCAATATCATGGCATTTGTAAATCATACCTAAATTATGGGGGCACCAATCTTTGCTCTGCTTTTGTACATAATAGCATATATAGTCATGTACAAAATAGATTCAAATTTAGCTCCTCCATTCCAAAATAATCGTAGTTATAGGATTTTCAAGTGTCAAAATTTCAAAAAGAAGTGGATAATTTAATGAGGTTTCCAAACATATATACAAGGTCAAATTTAACGTTGTCTATTTAGGTCAAACCTCAATGTTTCGGAGTACTCTAATCGTGAATGCTTCTGTTTCAAAATTTCAAACGAAGTGCCAAAAGAGCCTCAACTCGCCCCAAACCGTGTGAGACCAATTTTTGGTAGTAGAAGGAAATTACTTTTCTAACTCCGACCCGTGAAACCTACCGGCCTGACGTCCAAAGGTCTAAACCGGGGTAGGTTTGTAGCTTCATCTAGACGCCACACAACCGCTTCCGAAAAACATTCATACACAATGGCCGCCTAGCACACATGCGCGCGGCCGAAATTGCTCCCGCCCACTATTTGGGACACCTGGGATTACCATCCTACCCCCGACCCGCAGTAGGTCTGAAATTTAAGAGGGGGGCAAAGTTTATAATTTCTCAAAATTTCAAACAAGCGTGTCCCATCTGTTCAAAAAAGCGAAAAATAAGCGCGTTCCAGACCGAAACATGGTTCTCCCTTAGCTCCCCCACCCCTGCCCCCTGTCTGATTCCCCATTCATACTCTGTGGGCGCCAAAACTACCTCTCCACCAGCCGCGAAACCCCGACGTCCTCCGTCCGCCACCCCATCCCACCCATCAACCGCCGCCCTCCTCCATCACGCCGGAGCTGATACCCCGAACCACAACCTCAACTGCAACGCCCTCCACGGCTAGTAGTTGAAGCCGAGGCCGAGCTGTCCGTACTCGAGCCAGTTCAACCATGCCGTCCTACGCCTCATTGTTGCCACTCCAACTTTGCCACCGTCCACCGCACCGGAGCTGTTCCTGCTACGCCATCCTTCGCCGCCTCAGATCTGCTTCCCATCCGCCGACATACGGCCACAGCAACACAGGTCAACAATTTGGCTATGGGTTCCTCCAAGGTTGCACCCTCCTCCAAAACATTGGTTCCCCCAGCAAAAAGAAGGAAACCGCCGCGACATATGGAGGACACAACACTGGCAACCGGAAATGGTACCCCTCTTCCCTTATTCGTGCAAATCTTATGTGTCTGCTTGCATGGTATGCATCCCACAGAAGACGCTAGTTGACCGCTTCTTATTGATACTAGATGTTCCTAGTAACTCGTGGTGCACAAGGTTTCTCCTCATATACTATTTCACCTTAGCTAGAGGTCCGTCGCCCCTGGATTTGAATTCCTAGTCAGTTGATTCCCAATTAAAGGAAGCATTCCCCGGTGTAACAGGCGCTAGTCTGCCTATTATGCCAAGGAAGCAGCGCCTCAGTGTTTATCTTAGGGGCGTGTGGGGCCTAGAGCTGCTGACGCCCGATCTGGAGGTCGGCTGGGATTAAAGGGATAGCCAGGGGCGCTGCCAAGCACGGTGGTAGTGTGAGGTCGAGGGGAGGGCGGGGCGGCGGAGGCAAGGGTCTGGGTCGGTGGTTGCTGGCGGTTCGAGAAAGATCGTCAACAGTGACTGGCGGGTGGTAGACGAAGGCCATCTGTCCGTTCCTTATAGATCGGACGGTTCATAAAAAAATTGGCTGTCCTATTTATTTTCAGTCGACTGTTATTTTGATAGGACCACATGTGGTGGTGTGCTGGAGGAGTACCTGCATTTCCCAGCCATCCCTGTGCTCATATATTACAAAATCATACGGAGTAGAATCTAATTTTGTTTGCCATGCAATGTTGTAGAGCTATCATATGTCTCCTGTCATTTATTTTTCAGCCACCTGCTATCTGCTACTTTTACAGTGCACTAGTTCTGCACACACTTCACTCATACTCTCACTATTATGTTTTTATGCAAGGGTATTTCAGACTCTGCCTTAACAGAAGCAGAAAAGAAAAGAGAGAAGTCGCTCCAGCTTCGTACGCGGCTAGGACAGACACGTTTCAGCACTTTAAAGGGTGTAGTGTCAGCAGATGGAGACGGTAAACGTAGCTCTAGAGTTGATGATCTCGCTCGTAATGAACCACCATCCCAGGTGCCTGATCTAACTTCGCGGTGTCATATGTGGTTGCATGTTGCATATGGTGTCTAGCTTGTATTCGAAAGGCCGAAGTTGGTCTTTATTAAGATAAGGAAAGATATTTACATGAACCACCATCCCGGTAGCACCAGAAGACAAATAGCTAGTTAGGGCACTGGCCGAGCTAGTGACAAGCCCAACATTGACAGTCATCACCTGGAAGCCAACTAAAAAGCCACGATGGTGGCGAAGCAGCCCACCTCCCACCAGGCTCTCAGGTCCTAGATGGTCACGCTCACCACTCCAGCCGGATGTCTAGCTTGTATTGCTTCCAATTTGGTTAAATTGCATATGCTTAGCTTACACATTATACGTTTGAATATGACATGCCTTCCTATTTTTGGCACATACCAGTACATTTGTCTATTAACCATGTTCTTACATCAAACTAATGTTCTTGTGTATCCCTCATCAATCACTTATGATGAGGCAGTCAGGCCGGTGGACTACTATGAGTAAAGATCCTCATTTAAAGAATGCAACGTCAGCCTCCCCACATGATTCTCAAGAAACAACAAGGCTAGATGAAGATAGTGAACGTAGCTTTGTTGATTACCGCATTTCCCCTACACGAGCATCGCATGTGCTTGCTCTAACTTGGCAGCGTGATATGTGGTTGCATGTTGCATATGGTATCTTGATTGTAATTCTTCCAATGTGGTTAAACTGCATGTGCTATTCTGCTTAGTTTATACATTATACCTGTTAATGTGACATGCCTTCCTGTTTTTAGTACATAGTACATCTGTCTATTAAGCATGTCCTTACATAAAACTATTTTTTTGTATCCCACATCAATCAATATGACGAGACACCTTTAGTATATGCAGTGCGATATTAGTTGCATCTTTCATATGATTTATAGCATGTGCTGCTTCTAATTTGTTGAAATGCTATTTATGATGGGACGCTTTTAACTTGGCAGAGTCATATTGGTTGCATCTTTCATGTGGTATCTATCTTGCATTGATTCTTATTTGTTGAAATGGCTTCTGCTTAGTTTACACAAACAGTTGTGAATATGCCATGTCGTCCTGTTTTTCATACGTATTCCATCCTGGTATCATGTGTTTGCCTTACATCAAAGTAGTGATTGCCAGTATCATGCACGAATGAGTTATGCAGAGTGAATTTTATTGCTTTTTCTTGTTGGTTTCACTTGACAATTCAAAATCAATAAAGCGGAAGGAAGTTAGCAAGGCAGCGGATAACGGTGCTCCTTCCAAACGGAGGGCCTCTACAGATTCTACTCCTCCAACCCCCCAAGATGATTTGCAAGACAACGCATGCATAGACACTCAACGTAGATGTGTTGATGATGAGAATGTCTCCCCTAGTGCACCATCACAGCTACTCCCTCTAACTTGGCACTGTTATATGTGGTTGCATGTTATGTATGATGTCTAGCTTGTATTGCTTCTAATTTTGTTGAATTCCATATGCTTACTTTACACATTATACTTGTGAATAAGACATGTGTTCCCATTTCTAGAACATACATTATCTGTCTATCACACCATGTTCTTACATCAAAGTACTACTGTTGTGTAACCTGCAACAATCACTTATCATAAGACACGTTTGACTTGGGAGTGTGATATAGGTTACATCTCGCATTCTTTTCTAGCTTGTACTACTTCTAATTTGTTGAAATAGCACTTATGACGAGACAGTTCTAACTTGGTAGTGTGATATTCGTTGCATCTTTCATATGGTGTCTAGCTTTCATTGCTTCTAATTTGTTGAAATGCCTTCTCCTTAGTTTACACATCATAGCTATGAATATGCAATAATGTCCTTTTTTGTTACACATTCAATCGTCCTATCATGCGGTCGCCTTACATTAAAGTAGTGCTCATCAGCATCCTGCATCAATGAGTTCTGAAAAGCGAATTTTTATTCATTTTTCTTGTGTGTTTGAATTGACAAGGCAATAAAACTAATAAGCGGGAAGGAAAAAAAATAAGACAGGTACTGATGGCGGTCTTCCGGCGAAACCGGCATCCTAGGTGCTTTCTCTAGCTTGGCAGTGTGATATTGTCTTGCATGTTACATACGGTGTCTAGCTTGCATTGGTTCTTATTTGTTGAAATGGCTTCTGCTTAGTTTACACAAACAATTGTGAATATGCCATGCCGTCCTGTTTTTCATACATATTCCATCCTGGTATCATGTGTTTGCCTTACATCAAAGTAGTGATTGTCGGTATCATGCACGAATGAGTTCTGAAGAGTGGATTTTATTGCTTTTTCTTGTCGGTTTTACTTGACAATTCAAAATCAATAAAGTGGAAGGAAGTTAGTAAGGCAACGGATAAAGGTGCTCCTTCCAAACGGAGGGCCTCTACCGGTTCTACTCCTCCAACCCCCGAAGATGATTTGCAACACAACACATGCATAGACACTCAACTTAGCCGTGTTGATGATGAGCACGTCTGTAGGATCGAGAAGAGGTGTCTAGAGGGGGATGATTAGACCCTCAACAAAGAAAAGTAGCAGTTTTTAAATTCTTTAAGTTAAGGTGGAGTTTTAGCACAAGTTTAAACATTCACAATACATTTCAAGCAAGCATGGCAAGAGTATATGAGCAGCGGAAAGTAAAGCATGCAACTTGCAAGAAAGAGAAGGGATGGGATTGGAGTGTGCAAATGCAATTGGAGACACGGAGATTTTTGGCGTGGTTCCGATAGGTGGTGCTATCGTACATCCATGTTGATGGAGACTTCAACCCATGAAGGGTAACGGTTGCGTGAGTCCACGGAGGGCTCCACCCACGAAGGGTCCACGAAGAAGCAACCTTGTCTATCCCACCATGGCCATCGCCCACAAAGGACTTGCCTCACCTGGGCAGATCTTCATGAAGTAGGCAATCTCCTTGCCCGTACAAACTCCTTGGTTCAAATCCACAATCTTGACAGAGGCTCCCAAGTGACACCTAACCAGTATAGGAGACACCACTCTCCAAAAGGTAATAGATGGTGTGTTGATGATGAACTCCTTGCTCTTGTGCTTCAAATGATAGTCTCCCCAACACTCAACTCTCTCTCACTGATTTGGATTTGGTGGAAAGATGATTTGAGTGGAAACCAACTTGGGGAAGGCTAGAGATCAAGATTCTTGTGGTTGGAATGGAATATCTTGGTCTCAACACATGAGTAGGTGTTTCTCTCTCAGAAAATGAACGTTGGAAGTGTAGGCACGTTCTGATGGCTCTCTCCACAAATGGAGGATGGGTGAAGGGGTATATATAGCCTCCACACAAAATCTAGCCGTTACACACAATTTACCAAACTCGATGGGACCGAATTATGAAACTTGGTCACACTGATTTAGTTCAAAATGTGAACATTAGGATTTTCGGTGGGACCGATATGATCAATGTTCTAGGGTTAGGGTAAAACCTCAACTCGGTTTGACCGATTACACAAACTCGGTGGGACCGATTTTGGTAATAAGCAAAACAGAGAGTTGGTCAAGCAAACTCGGTGGGACCGATTGCATATCTCGCTGAGACCGAAATAATTGCAACAGGCAACAGAGAGTTTGCAAGCCCATCTCGGTGAGACCGAACTGATTAGCATTTCTGACAGTGGCTATGTCAAGTGAACTTGGTGGCGCCGCATAGATCAAATCGGTGGGGCCGAGTTTGACTTTTGGTTTGGGACATATGTGGAAATGAGAAAGTGGTTGAGGGCTTTGGAGCATATCACTAAGCACTTTGAGCAAGCAAGCCATTAAGCAACACCTCATCCCCTTTTAATAGTATTGGCTTTTCCTATGGGCTCAATGTGATCTTGGATCACTAAAATGAAAATGTAGAGTCTTGAGCATTTGAGCTTTTTGTCAATCTTGTGTCCTTAGCATTTTGAAGGGGTTCCACATCCTCTTGTCCAAGCCACTCCACTGTTGAACTCATCTGAAATATACTAGATAAAAGTATTAGTCCAACAAGAGATATCTTGACATTAATTACCAAAATCACTCAGGGAGCACTTGTGCTTTCAATCTCCCCCTTTTTGGTAATTGATGACAACATACATCAAAGCTTTAGATAAGGATATAGAGAATATCAAGTAAAGCTTGGGAAGGACATGTAACATGCATAGGCTCCCCCTACATGTATGCATTCATGTAAATATTGAATATAAGAGCATGTGAATGCATAAGCATGATAGAGCAAGCAATGAGTTACATGTATCTTGGCTATATGCATCTGAGCAAATGATGTAGATGCAGGAAATATACCTTATTGTTCATGAGTCCTTGCAAACAATATGTACAGTAGGAAGAAATCATCATGCACATGAGTGTGATGCATATACTTACCTTGTGGTCTTGAGCTGGCTTTGAAAAACATGAACCTGAGTAAACAAGGTTAGATAACACAAAAACATCTACTGAACAGAGAAAGCAGTAAACCACAAGAGTACCAAGATTGGGATGACATGTTGAAAGTGAGTTCTAGATACTCTATTTAAGTATAGACATGTCCCCAAATAGGTAAAGATATGCAATGAATCCGAAGATTTCCTTCCTTAGATGTCTTTCTCCCCCTGAATCTTGTATGGAAAATGGGAGAAGATAGGGAAACGAAAACCAGAGCAAAACATAACAACACAGTCATAACACATACTAACATGCCTTCCCCTCTTAAAGACATGTGACTTCTCTCCTCTTGAATACCAGGCATCTGGGGTCTCTCTCCCTTTGATCTAATTGAGCACTCTCCCCCTTCGATGTGATCTCTCTCCCCATTTGACATCAATTTCCAAGAAGGGTCTTCTGGAATGTGAGTCGAAAGGGTTTGGTCCTTGAGTCACAAAACAAAGGAGCATATAGAATTTGATGCAGGTAGAGGACAAGAATCATTGAGTGGAGCTGGAACGAGTATGAAGGGTGCAAATGGCAAAGTGTTTTCTCAGCATTGAAATTGGCAACACTGAGTTGTGTTCTTCGGTGGCACTGAAGTAGTTCGGTTAGAACGAAAAAGACAAACCGGTGAGGCCGAGTTCAATATAGAGAGGAAACAGTTGTCATCTCAGCTCACTAGGCAAATAAGATCTCACAAAGATTTGCAAGGAATTAACTGAAAGATTTGCAATGAATTGGATGCAGGGAATGCAGAAACGAACAGAGAAAATAAAAAGATCTAGATGAAGTTTTTTTGATTAAAGAAGGGGGAAAATATGCAGGAGACAAATCCAAGAACTCAGAGGAACACTAGAGAACTTCATCTAGAAATGGTCGGCGACAAAGTCACTTATGTTAGAGTATATTGACTAAGGAGTCAAGTGAGAACACTTGATCGTAGGTCATACTCATCGTTTAAGCTCAAAATGGGTTTACCATTTTTCGTTTAAGCATTTTGATGTATTCACATCTCGTTGAGCTGCTTTGACACATGACTTGGGGTAAAACTTCTCTAAGATGGAATAACATACCTTGGATGGTGGTGTTGATCTTGATCATGTAGTTGAACTTGTGTGGGATGCTCAAGGTTGATGTAGCTCATCAAGAGTTGGGAGCACCGCTTGTAGTTTGAGTTCATCTACCTACATGGGTTAGTCTTGCAAGGAAGAGCACTTGTGTATACAAGTTGACAGTTGTGAGATTTGGTACCAAATGAAATTTGATATAGAAGAATTGTCAAAGGATATGTTGAAGGGTTTCATGCTTCCTTGTCTTCAACTACCATATTGTAGAGACTTGGTATGTAGAGATTGCTCAAGATGTGAGTGTTTTGCAATCTCATAGATTTAGAATCATCCAAGTACCTACAAGGGTTAGATAGCATGCAAGGGTGCAAATATATCCAAGACATATGATCATCATCATAAGAGAAATATCAAGGATTAGTTAAAGGCTCATGCCTTGCATGTATCCAAATGGAGTTTCTACTCTAAGTTTGAGGCATCAATGATGTTCAATTCACCTCTCAAACGGCAAAATACTTTCTCATCAAGCAGTTTGGTGAATATATCCGCCAATTGCTTATCAGTACGAACATGCTTAAGATCGATGTCCCCTTTGGCAACATGATCTCGAATGAAATGATGATGAACTTCAATATGCTTAGTTCGAGAATGTTTCATGGGATTATGAGCAATCTTAATAGCACTTTCATTGTCACAAAGCAATGGAACATGTTTCACATAGATGCCATAATCTTTAAGAGTTTGGGTCATACAAAGTAATTGAGCACAACATGAATAGGCGGCAACGTATTCCTCTTTGGCAATAGATAAGGATACTGAGTTTTGTTTCTTGGAGGACCAAGACACAACAGATCTACCAACAAATTGACAAGTACCCAAAATGGACTTTCTATCAACCTTGTCTCCGGCATAGTCCTAGTCGGAATAGCTAACAAGATCAAAAGAAAACCTCTTAGGATACCAATTGCCAAAATTTGATGTGTGAATTAAGTATCTCACTATCCTTTTTACATCCTTGAGATGACATTATTTGGGGCCGCTTGATATCGTGCACACATGCACACACTTAGCATAATATCGGGACCGGAGGCACATAGATATAATAATGAACCAGTCATAGAGCGATAAACCTTTTGGTCAACCGGCTCGCCATCCTTGGTCAAGTCAAGATGTCCACTAGTAGGCATGGGTGTATTCATACCTTTGCATTCTTGCATGTTGAACTTCTCGAATAAGTCCTTAGTATACTCTATTTGGGAAACAAAGGTACCCTCCTTAGTTTTCTTGATTTGCAAGCCAAGAAAGAACTTGAGTTCACTCATCATAGACATCTCAAACTTCTCCGACATTAGATTTTCAAACTTTTCACTAAAATGAGGGTTAGTTGAACCAAATATGATATCATCAACATAAATTTGGCACACAAATAATTCACCATTAACCCTCTTAGTAAAAAGAGTAGAATATATCTTTCCAATCTCAGAGCCTTTTTCAATAAGGAACTTGGTCAAGCATTTATATCACACTCTAGGAGCTTGTTTAAGACCATAAAGAGCTTTGTGAAGTTTGTAAACATGGTCAGGTTTCTTAGGATTAACAAAGCCTGGAGGTTGTTTAACATAAACTTCCTCCTCAATTTCACCATTTAGAAAACCACTTTTAATGTCCATTTGGTACAAGGTAATATCATGGTGATTAGCATAGGCAAGTAAGATGCGGATGGACTCAAGTCGAGCAATGGGGGCATATGTCTCACCATAGTCCATACTTTCAACTTGAGTGTAGCCTTGGGTGACGAGACGTGCTTTGTTGCTAACTTCTTGTCCATCTTCTTCTTGCTTGTTGCGAAACACCCATTTGGTACCGATGATGTTGTGGTTGTTGTTGGGCTTCTCAACCAATGTCCACACTTGGTTCCTCTCAAAGTTGTGTAGCTCTTCATGCATGGCATTTATCCAATCCGGATCTTCCAGTGCTTCTTCAACCTTCATAGGTTCAATGCTAGAGATGAATGAATAATGTTCACAAAATTTTCCAAACGAGTTTTAGAGCGAGTGATTCTCCCGGTTTGGATATCATTGAAGATTTTCTTGATGGGATGGTCTCGTGAAACTCTTGCTCGAACTCGTGGGAGCTTTTGTTTGGGTCGGGGAGGAACATCTTCTTCATCATCTTGTTCTTCCTCTTGGTCTTCTTCATTATTGATGTTGTCGTTCTCTTGTCAAGGTGGAGAAGGAGGTTGATGAGGTTCATCTTGGTGTACTTCCTCGTTTTCTTCATCTTGGTGTGTCCCACTTGTGGATGCCTCCGTGTCAACTCTTGGTTCACCTTGTCGTGAGGTAGAAGCTTCCACTTGGATGGACAAGGTACTCTCCTTCACCTCCATTGGACGAATCTTGCCAATAGACAAGTCTTGGATTGCTTCCGAGGGGTCTTTGTCTCCTACATCAATTGGCAATTGCTCTACTTGCGAGCCGTTAGATTCATCAAACTTCACATCTACCGTCTCTTCAACCTTTAGGGTGAAATTGTTGTAGATACGGTAAGTGTGAGAGTTTGAGCCATAACCAAGTAGGAAACCCTCATGAGATTTAGGAGCAAATCTAGAACGATGATTCTTATCAAGAATATAGCACTTTGATCTGAATACTCGAACGTATCCAACATGGGGTTTGTTACCGGTGAGAAGCTTGTATGCCATCTTGCTAAGTAGCTTATGAAGATACAAGCAATTTGTTGCATGACAAGCTGTCTCAACCGCTTCCGCCCAAAAGTTTTTTGGAGTCTTGTACTCATCAAGCATCGTTCTCGCCATCTCAATAAGATTCCAGTTCTTCCTCTCACCAACTCCATTTTGTTGAGGCATTTACTAGCCGAGAACTCATGTGAAATCCCTTCTTCATTAAGAAAGGTATCCACATTTGCGTTCTTGAACTCCGTTCTGTTGTCGCTGCTAACCTTCTTGATCTTCACTTCAAATTGATTTTGGGCCTTCCTAGCGAAGTTCTTGAAGATCTTTTGGACCTGTGATTTATCATCAAGGAAGAACACCCACGTAAATCTTGAAAAATCGTCGACTATGACTAGACCAAATGAGTTTCCGCCGAGACTTTTGAAGGCATTGGGACCAAAGAGATCCATACGAAGTAGCTCGAGCGGTCTTCTCGTGGTCATGATGTTCTTCACGGGGTGACTTCCTCCAACTTGTTTTCCTGCTTGACAAGCACCGCACAATCTATCCTTGTCAAAAATAACATCTTTCACTCCAAGGATATGATCACCTTTAATAAGCTTATCAAGACTTCGCATGCCCACATGACCTAACCTTCTATGCCACAACCAGCCTTTAGAGGATTTAGCAATTAGGCAAGTTCTAGGTTGAGCCTTTTCAGTGAAGTCAACAATGTATAGATCACCTCAACGTAAACTGGTAAAGACCATATTATGATTATCTCTACGAAACACTTGGCAATCTACTTCAGTAAATAGGACATTGAAACCAAAGTTAGCAAGTCTAGATATGAAGAGTAAATTATAGCCAAGGGATTCAATGAGCATAACATTTTGTATGGATCTATCATGTGAGATGGCCACCTTACCAAGGCCAACCACCTTACCCTTTGAGTTGTCACCAAAAGTAACATACTTTTGAGGGCCATTGTTTTTAGCAAGCTCACGAAACATATCCTTGTCTCCGGTCATGTGATCGGTACATCCACTATCAAGGACCCATTCCTTTCCACCAGCCATGTAGCCGCGAAGATTAGCCATAAGAACAAAATGTCTCATAGACTCATCGAGATAATAGTCACTATCATCATCCTCATCATAGTATCCATGTTCAACATCATCTTGTGATTGATCAACTCCTAGAGAGAGTGATTCATTAGATAAATGATCATCACAATGTTCGTCTTTATGAATTCTAATAGCTTCGGAGATGATATTACTAATGATTCCAACATCTCCTTTGGCACGCATGAGGTTAGTAAGCTCAAATAGACAATCACCAAACTTAGGATCATTGGAATTCATCTTACTCAAAGCAATAGACTTATGAAGAATCTCATCTAAGTTTTGCAAGGAATAGTTTGGAAATCGTTCCTCAAGAAATCTCCATATGGTGTAGGCACAATCAAGAGCAGGCAAGCTAGCAATCAAGTTTGTAGGTAATCCTCTAGTGATTAAATTGATAGTTCTAAGATTACGGATCGTATTAATAGACTCATCAAGGGTAGCATGCAAGGGGTCAACAAGGGGTGCACAAGGGGTAGTAATGTACTTTTTCAAGTGATATTCATTGAAAATCTCAAGCATCTCAATTTTTCCACTCATGAAAGAACTCTCCATCAAGTATAGGCACTCTACGTCTAAGACTCCCCAACGTAGACTCATCCATCTTCCTACAATGGTGATTAAACCAAAGCAATGGAGACCAATGCTCCGATACAAATTGTAGGATTGAGAAGAGGTGTCTAGAAGGGGGGGGGGGTGATTAGACCCTCAACAAAGAAAAATAGAAGTTTTTAAATTCTTTAAGTTAAGGTGGAGTTTTAGCACAAGTTTAAACATTCACAATACATTTCAAGCAAACTTGGCAAGAGTATATGAGCAGCGGAAAGTAAAGCATGCAACTTGCAAGAAAGTAAATGGATGGGATTGGAGTGTGCAAACGCAATTGGAGACACAGAGACTTTTGGCATGGTTTCGATAGGTCGTGCTATCGTACATCCACATAGATGGAGACTTCAACCCATGAAGGGTCCACGAAGAAGCAACCTTGTCTATCCCACCATGGCCATCGCCCATGAAGGACTTGCCTCACTTGGGTAGATCTTCACGAAGTAGGCGATCTCCTTGCCCGTACAAACTCCTTGATTCAACTCCACAATCTTGACAGAGGCTCCCAAGTGACACCTAACCAATCTAGGAGACACTACTCTCGAAAAGGTAATAGACGGTGTGTTGATGATGAACTCCTTACTCTTGTGCTTCAAATGATTGTCTCCCCAACACTCTACTCTCTCTCACTGATTGGGATTTGGTGGAAAGATAATTTGAGTGGAAACCAACTTGGGGAAGGCTAGAGATCAAGATTCTTGTGGTTGGAATGGAATATCTTGGTATCAACACATGAGTAGGTGGTTCTCTCTCAGAAAATGAATGTTGGAAGTGTAGGCACGTTCTGATGGCTCTATCCACAAATGGAGGATGGGTGTAGGGGTATATATAGCCTCCACACAAAATCTAGCAGTTACACACAATTTACCAAACTCGGTGGGACCGAATTATTAAACTCGGTCAGACTGATTTAGTTCAAAATGTGAACGTTAGGATTTTTAGTGGGACCGATATGATCAACTCGGTGGGACCGATGTGCTAGGGTTAGGGTAAAACCTCAACTCGGTTTGACCGATTACACAAACTCGGTGGGACCGATTTTGGTAATAAGCAAAGTAGAGAGTTGGTCAAGCAAACTCAGTGGGACCGATTGCATATCTCGTTGAGACCGAAATAATTGCAACAGGCAACAGAGAGTTTGCAAGCCCATCTCGGTGAGACCGAGATCCCATCGGTGAGACCGAACTGATCAGCGTTTCTGACAGTGGCTATGTCAAGTGAACTCGGTGGTGCCGAATAGATCAAATCGGTGGGGCTGAGTTTGACTTTTGTTTTGGGACATATGTGGAAATGAGAAAGTGGTTGAGGGCTTTGGAGCATATCACTAAGCACTTTGAGCAAGCAAACCATTAAGCAACACCTCATCCCCTTTTAATAGTATTGGCTTTTCCTATGGACTCAATGTGATCTTGGGTCACTAAAATGAAAATGTAGAGTCTTGAGCATTTGAGGCTTTTGTCAATCTTGTGTCCTTAGCATTTCGATTGGATTCCACATCCCCTTGTCCAAGCCACTCCACTGTTGAACTCATCTGAAATATACTAGATAAAAGTATTAGTCCAACAAGAGATATCTTGACATTAATTACCAAAATCACCCAGGGAGCACTTGTGCTTTCAACGTCTCCCCTAGTGCACCATCACAGGTGCTCCCTCTAACTTGGCACTATTATATGTGGTTGCATGTTATGTATGATGTCTAGATTGTATTGCTTCAAATTTAGTTGAATTCCATCTCTTACTTTACACATTATACTTGTGACTAAGACACGTGTCCCTGTTTCTAGAACATACAATATCTATCTATCACACCATGTTCTTACATAAAAGTACTATTGTTGTGTAACCTGCGACAATCACTTATCATAAGACACGTTTGACTTGGTAGTGTGATATAGGTTACATCTCGCAGTCTTTTCTAGCTTGTACTACTTCTAATTTGTTGAAATGGCACTTATGACAAGACAATTTTAACTTGGTAGAGTGATATTCATTGCATCTTTCATATGGTGTCTAGATTTCATTGCTTCTAATTTGTTGAAATGCCTTCTCCTTAGTTTACACATCATAAGCTGTGAATATGCAATGGCACTAATGACGAGAGACCTTTAACTTGGTAGTGTGATGTTTTTTGCATCATGCATATGATTTATTTCTTGTACTTCTTCACATTTGTTTAAACACCAGTTATGACGAGACACTGTTAACTTGGCAGAGCGATATTTGTAGCATATTTCATATGGTGTCTACCTTCCATTGCATTGCTTCTAATTTAGTGAAATGTATTTTGCTTAGTTTACACATCATAGTTCTGGTTATCTCATGCCGTCTTGTTTTTCGTACATATTACATCCTCCTATCATGTGGTTGTCTAACATCAAAGTTTAGTTCGTCTGTATCACGCATCAATTTGTTCTAAAGAATTAAATTATTATTCCTTTTTCTTGTCAGCTTGACTTAACATGGCACAGAGAAAGAGGAAGGGACAGAGAATGACAGGGGATGGTGTTAGTACTAGGGATACATGGAAAGTGAACTGGAAGAATCCTGCAGATTCTGCTGGTACTGATGGTGCTATAGAAGGTCAAAGTCCAATGGGAAATTGTACAAACAGGGTATCCCGTGCTACATGAGCTGCAGAACAAGCCAAACAGAAACAAATAGGTGCCACCAAACAAGCAGAGACAACCCTAGTTGTTGCAACACCTTCCACAGTACCACCAGCTGCACGAGTTACTCGTTTGTCAACCCGGCTAGCAGCATGTTCCCAAGCTCCCTTGTCACCTGACACTACTTCCGAAGCACTCTTGACACAAGACGAGTTGGCAAGATCAGATAAACTTTGTGAGCTTCAACAGCAAGAAGGTAGTTGCTGGAGTCAAGTTACAGTTGCATGTATCTTTATATGTAGTCTCACAGTTTGATGTACACTAACACTTCCTATGTTCGTTGTTGGACTAGCACCTAGGCGCAAGAGGAAACAAACATCAGGGATAATGCTCGATAGGTTAACTAATTCTAGAGGAGGAAGAATGGAGATCCGTTTTGAGGCAGGTTTAAAAAGGCCATGTGATGCTATAGAGTCAGCCAAGTTAGTATCAGAGGCAGTGGTTGCTGTTAGGTGTCATGTGTGTATCCTCCCAACATGGATTCAGTACAGGAATGACAAAGACGAAACCCAGCTCAACACCTTCCTGGACCATTTATCTGTAAGTATGGTTATGTATGGAAACTAGTAATATCGTCTTGCCCTGTCCCATACTTTCTAGGTTGCTGATAATGAGACTCGCATAATTTTCAATAGATGAGGTTCAAGTTGGATAGCCAAGTTGATGCAACTAGACAAGCTTGCACCCATGTTTTCAAGTCTGCTCTGCGACAGTATCAGTATAACTTGAGAAAAACTCACTTTGAAGGCAAGGCTAACAGTGAACTTGCCCAATCATCTCGAGTGGAAAATATATCGGATGAAGACTGGAGAGGCCTCGTTAAACACTGGTCTGATCCAAAGTATCAGGTACATTATATATATGTGATCATATCACATGTTGAAGTCCTATTTATGCATGTGCCTCACAAATCCAAAGAACAAGGCCTCACACATTAAACACTGGTCTGATCCAAAGAACAAGGCCAACCGTACGAAAGTGAAATTCCAACAGACGACAGGATCTCATAGCTATATTGCACACTTCAAGGCTCTTGTAGTTAGCTGCTGTTTCACTCTTTTCACTGTACCACATTATCAGATCTATATTGACTTGTTCCAAATGCAGAGGAAAGCCCGCAAGGACCAAAAAGTACATGAACCAAATGCTGTGGAAATCTTCAAGGACTGTCACACCAGCAAGACGAAGGGCATGACTACACCAGTCAAAGCCGCTGTTGTAAGTCCTTAATCCTCATGCCTTTTAACTACTACTCACTCTGACTTGTGCATTGAACAGCATGGTTTGCAGCCAATGTCTATTACTCTTTTCAATTTTATACACAATTGTCTTAGCGTATCATTGCACCTTACAAGGTTTAAAAGAGAGGAGTGATGTTCCTTTGATCTTGATCTGTAATCTAGTTCCTTGCTGGACTTGCCCACACAACGTTACAATTGCATGTTTGTCTATTCTCAGTTGTTTTGTGATATGAATGATGTCATACTATGCTTACGGTATTATAAACTTTGTCTCTTTATCCTTAGCTGTCAATATAATGTGAAGAAATAGACAATACATTAGCCATGGTACATGGTCATATGTTTGGAACATGGTTTTTTTATGTACATTGTAGTAAAATACAACTAATATTTTACATGGGTTCACTAGAATAATTTCTGTATGTAGACCAAACCTTTCTTGTTTGGTTTTGCTGCCTCCTTAATATCTTCTTTTCTGGTACTACTAATGTAAAAAACTCAACTTTTCAGCAAGCTATGGAAAAAATGGTGGAACTGCCACCTTCTGAAGGTGACGAGGCAACTATAACCACCATGTCATGTCTTGCTGCAGTGGGCCAGTACCTGTCCACTAACAGTGCGAAAAGCACGTTCCTGCGTAATACTGGGTTGGTTGTTAAGGCAATCTCGTCCAAACAGCCTCATGATCAATATATGCAAGCTCAAACCAATGTTATATCTGCGCTCGAGACACAAGTCCATTCCCTAACAGAGACCCTTTATGAAACAAGGACAAACATTGTTCGATGTCGTCAAGATATGCTTGTTTTTGAAACCAAACTATCAGACATTTGCTATGTTGTTCAGGAGACTAGGAGAAATGAAGGCGAAGGGTGCTCCATCGGACAATACAGCATGAAAAATGTAAAAGTCAGGTCAAATGAACCGAGCTTCTGAACTTCTGGTGGTGCATTTATCTGCCATACTATTAACTTTTATGCCAAACTTCCTTTTGTTTTATGGATGTAATTTGATTTGTTGTGATACAAAGTTTGTTCTTAACGTGCAGCCACCGGCTGAAGAAAACAGCAACCCATTTTTGTATAGTGTAGGATGTTCCCTATATTTGCACTGGTGGCGATCTTTGATGCCCAGTGGATGTAATCTGTGCAATCGCCTTAATAGCATAGCATTAGTTTCGGGCTTATTATTTCCTAGTCTTCTTTTTCACTAGTTTGCTAGTGGCCGCAACAACGATGGGCCATATACGGACCGTGGTAACCTTGACCCTGCTACAGGCCGTAGGATCCATGGGCCTCCTACGGGCCGTCAGATAAATGGGCCTCCAATGGGCCGTAGAATCGGTGGGCCTCGGGCCGTTGGATAAATGGGTCCACATGGGCCGCAAACGGGCGTAATTGGTATTGACCCAACATGGTAACGGGCCGTTAACAGGCCGAAGGACAGCAAAGGCTTAATTCTATCACAGGCATAATGGGTCATTAATGGGCCAGAATATAGGATGGGCTGGAAACGGCACAACGGGTTAACAGGCCACAAACGGGCCGATTCTTGCCATGGGTTGAATTTGGCCCATTAGGAGAACATGCCAGTAACAGGTCAGAAGTAATCGAGCGCCGGAAAGAAGCCCAAGAACGTATGGCCGTCAGTAGGCCGAAAGCTAATACGGGTTGGAAACGGCCCATGTGAATCATGGGCCGTCAATGGGTACAAAGAAATTTATTGTTCATTATGGGCTAGAGTCACCGTGGGCCACTAGAGGGCCTAAAGTTACGAAAGGCCTCATATGGGTCGAAAGATGCCGTGGGCCATACATGGGCCGAAAGTGAAATAGGCTGGTGTTATATTCGACGGCCCACATGACGTTGTTGGGCAGATTTTAGGAAGGCCCTTGATACGTCTCCGTCGTATCTACTTTTCCAAACACTTTTGCCCTTGTTTTGGACTCTAACTTGCATGATTTGAATGGAACTAACCCGGACTGACGTTGTTTTCAGCAGAATTGCCATGGTGTTATTTATGTGTAGAAACAAAAGTTCTCGGAACGACCTGAAACTTCACGGAACGTCTTTTTGGAAATAATAAAAAATCCTTGCAAAAGATGAAGACCAGGGGGCCCACACCCTAGCCACGAGGGTGGGGGCGCGCCTGCCCCCCTGGGCGCGCCCCCTACCTCGTGGGCCCCCTGGAGCTCCTCCAACCTCAACTCCAACTCTATATATTTGCTTTTGGGGAGAAAAAATAGGAGAGAAGGATTCATTGCGTTTTACGATACGGAGCCGCCGCCAAGCCCTAAAACCTCTTGGGAGGGCTGATCTGGAGTCCGTTCGGGGCTCCGGAGAGGGGAATCCATCGCCATCGTCATCATCAACCTTCGTCCATCACCAATTTCATGATGCTCACCGCCGTGCGTGAGTAATTCCATCGTAGGCTTGCTGGACGGTGATGGGTTGGATGAGATTTATCATGTAATCGAGTTAGTTTTGTTAGGGTTTGATCCCTAGTATCCACTATGTTCTGAGATTGATGTTGCTATGACTTTGCTATGCTTAATGCTTGTCACTAGGGCCCGAGTGCCATGATTTCATATCTGAACCTATTATGTTTTCATGAATATATGTGAGTTCTTGATCCTATCTTGCAAGTCTATAGTCACCTACTATGTGTTATGATCCGGCAACCCCGAAGTGACAATAATCGGGACCACTCCCGGTGATGACCGTAGTTTGAGGAGTTCATGTATTCACTATGTGTTAATGCTTTGGTCCGGTACTCTATTAAAAGGAGGCCTTAATATCCCTTAGTTTCAACTAGGACCCCGCTGCCACGGGAGGGTAGGACAAAAGATGTCATGCAAGTTCTTTTCCCTAAGCACGTATGACTATATTCAGAATACATGCCTACATTACATTGATGAATTGGAGCTAGTTCTGTGTCACCCTAGGTTATGACTGTTACATGATGAACCGCATCCAGCATAATTCTCTATCACCGATCCATTGCCTATGAGCTTTCCATATATTGTTCTTCGCTTATTTACTTTTCCGTTGCTACTGTTACAATCACTACAAAATACCAAAAACATTACTTTCGCTATCATTACCTTTTGCTACCGTTACCACTACTATCATATTACTTTGCTACTAAATACTTTGCTGCAGATATTAAATTTCCAGGTGTGGTTGAATTGACAACTCAGCAGCTAATACTTGAGAATATTCTTTGGCTCCCCTTGTGTCGAATCAATAAATTTGGGTTGAATACTCTACCCTTGAAAACTATTGCGATCCCCTATACTTGTGGGTTATCAAGACTATTTTCTGGCGCCGTTGCCGGGGAGCATAGCTCTATTCTTTGAGTCACTTGGGATTTATATCTGCTTATCATTATGAAGACCTTGAGAGATCCAAAAACCAAGATTTATCCCTCAACTACGAGGGGAGGTAAGGAACTGCCATCTAGCTCTGCACTTGATTCACCTTCTGTTTTGAGTAAGCTTGCGACACCTGAACCTGCTTCTGCTATTGATTCTGATATGTCGCATGTTATTGATGATGCCACTTCTGCTATGCATGGTACTTATGATGAAACTGCTTCTATGCTTGATACTACTATGCCACTTGGTGAATTTCTTGATGAACAACTTGCTAGGGTTACAGAGAATGAAATTATTGAAACTGATAATATTGATGAAAGTGATGATGAAGACTCTCCCCTAATAAATATGAATTGCCTGTTATTCCTGAGGGTTATGTTCTGGATGAAGAATCTGCTAGAGCTATTTTAGCTTGCAATGATAGATATGATCTAAAGAGGTTATTAGCTAAATGGAAGCAGCAATCCCTTAATGCTAGAATGAAACCTGACCCTGCTTTTGCTACTTCGCCTATTTGTGTTACTCATAAGGATTGTGAATTCTCTATTGATCCTAATATAATTACTTTGGTTGAATCTGATCCTTTTTATGGCTATGAATCTGAAACTGTTATGGCACATCTTACTAAATTAAATGATATAGCCACCCTGTTCACTAAAGATGAGAAAACTCGCTACTTTTATATCCTTAAAATATTTTCGTTCTCATTAAAGGGTGATGCTAAGATATGGTTTAATTCTCTTGATCCTGGTTGTGTGCGTAGTCCCCAGGATATGATTTACTACTTCTCTGCTAAATATTTCCCTGCTCATAAGAAACAAGCTGCTTTAAGGGATATATATAATTTTGTGCAAATTGAAGAAGAGAGTCTCCCACAAGCTTGGGGGAGGCTTCTCCAATTACTTAATGCTTTGCCTGATCATCCTCTTAAGAAAAATGAAATACTTGATATCTTTTATAATGGACTAACCGATGTTTCCAAACATTACCTGGATAGTTGTGCTAGTTCTGTTTTCAGTGAAAGAACACCGGATGAAGCTGAAATTCTATTAAATAACATGTTGACTAATGAAAATAATTGGACACTTCCTGAGCCTATTCCTAAACCAACTCCGAAGAAGAGAGGTGTTCTATTTCTCAGCCCTGAGGATATGCAAGAGGCAAAGAAATCCATGAAAGAAAAGGGTATTAAAGCTGAAGATGTTAAGAATTTACCTCCTATTGAAGAAATACATAGTCTTAATTTACCGCCTGTCGAAGAAATGCATAATTTTAACCCATCTCCTATTGAAGAAATACATGGTCTTGATAACCCAACACAGGTAGCAAAGGTAAATTCTCTCTATAGATATGATAAAGCTGAAATCCCATTTACTAAGTTTGCTAGCCCATGCTTAGATGAGTTTGATAAATTTATGGTTAAGCAAGAAGACTTCAATGCTTATTTTGGTAGAGAATTAAAACACAGTGCTGATATGCTTGAACACTTGGGTGATTATATGGCTAATGTCAAAGGTGAACTTAAACTTATTAGTAAACATGCTTCTATGGTTACTACTCAAGTAGAACAAGTACTTAAAGCTCAAAATGATTTGCTCAATGAACTGAATAGTAAGAATAATGATTATGCTGTTAGAGTGGCTACTAGAACTGGTAGAATGACTCAGGAACCTTTGTATCCTGAAGGCCACCCTAAGAGAATTGAGCAAGATTCTCAGAGAAATAATATAGATGCACCTAGTCCTTCTAAAAGGAAGAAAAAGAAAAATGATAGGACTTTGCATGCTTCTAGTGAACCTATTACTGAAACACCTGAGAATCCAAATGATATTTCTATTTCTGATGCTGAAACACAATTTGGTAATGAACCTGAAACTAGGGATAATGTTAATTATAATGTTCATGTTGATGCTCAACCTAGCAATGATAATGATATAGAAATTGAACCTACTGTTGATCTTGATAACCCACAATCAAAGAATCAATGTTATGATAAGAAAGACTTTGTTGCTAGGAAACATGGTAAAGAAAGAGAACCATGGGTTCAGAAACCCATGCCTTTCCCTCCCAAACCATCCAAGAAAAAGGATGATGAGGATTTTGAGCGCTTTGCTGAAATGATTAGACCTATCTTTTTGCGTATGCGATTAACTGATATGCCTAAAATGAATCCTTATGCTAAGTACATGAAAGAAATTGTTACTAATAAAAGAAAGATACCGAAAGCTGAAGTTTCCACCATACTTGCTAATTATACTTTTAAGGGTGGAATACCAAAGAAACTTGGAGATCCAGGAGTACCCACTATACCATGCTCCATTAAAAGAAACTATGTTAAAACTGCGTTATGTGATCTTGGAGCCGGTGTTAGTGTTATGCCTCTCTCTTTATATCGTAGAATTGATTTGAATAAGTTGACACCTACTGAAATATCTTTGCAAAGGGCTGATAAATCAACTGCTATACATGTCGGTATTTGTGAGGATGTGCCTGTTGTGGTTGCAAACGTTACTATTTTAACGGACTTTGTTATTCTTGATATTCCCGAGGACGATAGTATGTCCATTATTCTTGGAAGACCCTTTTTGAATACTGCAGGGGCTGTTATTGATTGCAACAAAGGCAATGTCACTTTTCATATTAATGGTAATGAGCATACGGTACACTTTCCGAGGAAACAACCTCAAGTCCACAATATTAATTCCATTGGAAAAATTCCATTGATTATTTTTGGAGGTTTTGAATTTCCTCTTCCAACTGTCAAGAAGAAATATGATATTCTTATTGTTGGGGATGTGCATATCCCCGTTGAGGTAACCTAATGTTATTCGAAAATTCTCCGGTTCCATGTTATTCGGAATGAGTTTGTTAACAAGACCTGATCAACCTTGTTAGTGGATTCCTTTTGATGATCATGAGATGGATGAATTTAGAAAACACAACTCTCTGTAACCTCCTTTTACTTTTTGTTATTTATATTAAATAAAATAAGAATAGTATTTTCTGTCTGTTATCTGAATATCTGTGCAATATAAAAATACCCCGAAAATAAAAGTTATACAAATGCCCTGAAATTTAAATATGATTTTTCTGGAATATTTGAGAATATTTGGCACTAAGAACACAACAGGGGGGGCATCCACCTGGCCACGAGGGTGGAGGTCGCGCCCTACCCCCTGGGCGTGCCCCCTGCCACGTGGGCCCATGGTGGCCCTCCTCCACTTATTCCTGCACCCACACACTCCTTCTTCCTCCCACAAACACAATTATCCAGTTCAAACCCGATTCCAAGCTCATTTTGCTGCCATTTTCGATCTCCTTGCTCAAAGCACCTCTCACAAAACTGCTTGGGGGGATTGTTCCTTGGTATGTGACTCCTCCATTGGTCCAATTAGTTTTTGTTCTAGTACTTTTTTCATTGCAAATTTGTGCTGCCTAGGTGACCCTGTTCTTGAGCTTGCATGTCAAATTTATGTGGTTCCAAGTAGTTTTGATGCATGATATAGGCTCTAGGCACTTGTAGGAGTAGTTGCTATCAATATTGTTGAGCTTGGTTCACTTTTATTTTAAGTTACTAAAAATTTCAGAAATTTTTCAGAGGAAGAAATATGTTTAGGAAAATGTATCAAGGTGGCTCTTCAAGGAAACAAGAACCCAGGCTTGCAATGCGTGATGTTGATGATGAGCCACCAAGGGACGCTCCAGTGCGGCCTTGTGAATGGCCTTCAGAGGACTTTATGGATCAAGCGGAAATCAAGGAAGAATTTAACGCATATTTGCATAACGCTGATCTTGTGAGCTTCGAGGAGGAAAAGTGCCGCCAGTACCACTATCTCACTAGTTCCTTTGTAAGGAGGTTTGAATTTTCATCTTCACACAATTCTCCAACTGTCCTGTTTGATCTTTATGAAAAATCTTATATGATGGACTTAGAGGATTTTACCATTGCTTGCAAACTTCCACAATGGGGTAGTGTTAGGAACCTCGCAAATCTGAATTTAGAGATTTTCTTGCTAGTATAACTGTGGGGGAATCTAGAGATATAACACACGCTACCATAGGGAGCATTCACTTTCGTACTATACATTATTTTGCTCTCTTCATAGGTAGATGCATCAATGGTAAAGATGAAGCATGTCACATGTGTGTCTGAGACCTCAGTATTCTTAGGAGTGCTGTGTTAGGAGATAAATCTTATAATTTGGGAGCTATTGTTGCACGTAGGTTGCATCTTAATAGATTTAATGGAGATTTCTTTGGTGGAATTTATGCAACCCGCATAGCTAATTTTCTTGGTATAACCATACGTGAAGATGATATTGAGTTGCCCCCTGCTTATTTGGATTATGAGGCTATGGTTCGTCATCAGTTTGTTGAGAGGAACGATTAGTTCCTCCAGTACCGACTAATCTTTGACAGATGACGCACCTATCACATCACTCTCCCTGCTTCTACTTTCTTTGACTTTCAGGCAAAAAGGAGATATTTTATAACCAGAGAGGAGGCGGAAGAGTATAAGAGGAGAGCTGAGATAGCTCACCTCCAAGCTGCAACCCATGATGCAATGACTGCTGCATCGCAGTACGACCCCAGTTACAACTTTGGATATCCGCCAGGCCAGCCGTGGCCATAGACCAACTTAGGCCAAAAGCCTAAGCTTGGGGGAGTACGTATTTCTCACGGACATTACATTTATGTTCACACACTCATTGTTAGATGTCGGTGCTCATACTTTTTCATTGTATCACCCATGCTAGTTTATTTCCTTTTTATGCTTTCTTCCTGTGTGTTTAATAAACCTTAAGAAAAACAAAAAATTAGTTGTAGCTTTTAGCTAGTTTTAATTTCCATGCTTGTAGTAGTAACTAAAAAGAAAACCCAAAAAGATTTCATGTTCTTCTTTTTGCTTGTTGGGAGCTTTCCCGTGTAAATAGTTTTATTTCTTTTCTTTTCTTTGGGGGTCGATAGGAGAAGACCATAATTAAATTGTTGAAGTGGCTCTTATATGCATTATTGTTGATCTGACAAAAGAGCCCATATTGCCTTGTCTCCTCTTGTTTATTGAATGCTTGCAGATTCCAGCTTAGTCCAATGCACGTGCACTATTATTATTATTATCCACGTCGTTCGGTCATGCAAGTGAAAGGCAATAATGATGATTATATGATGAACTTATTGAGATGAGAAAAGCTGGTATGAACTCGACCTCTCTTGTTTTTGTAAATATGATTAGTTCATCGTTCCTGATTCAGCCTATTATGAATAAACATGTTTGCAATGACAATTAGAGATCATAGTTTCTTGTGCCATGCTTAATTAGCTAGGAGCTTATAATGGTTTACCTTGCGTGCCAACATGCTATTAAAATGGTTGTGGTGTGGTATGATAGGGTGGTATCCTCCTCTGAATGATTTAACTGACTTGACTTGGCACATGTTCACGCATGTAGTTGAAACAAAATCAACATAGCCTTCATGATATTTATGTTCATGGTGGATTATATCCTACTCATGCTTGCATTCGGTGTTGATTAGTTTTAATGCATGTTCATGACTGTTGTCGCTCTCTAGCTGGTCGCTTCCCAATCTTTTTCTAGCCTTCACTTGTACTAAGCGGGAATACTGCTTGTGCATCCAATTCCATAAACCCCAAAGTTGTTCCATATGAGTCCACCATACCTACCTATATACGGTATCTACCTGCCGTTCCAAGTAAATTTGTATGCGCCAAACTCTAAACCTTCGAATAAATATCCTATTTTGTATGCTCGAATAGCTCGTGTATCAACTAGGGTTGTCCTCATCTTCCATGTTAGGCGGGTTATTCTCAAGAGGAGTGGACTCCGCTCCTCACTCACGAGAAAGTGGCTGGTCACCAGGATGCCCAGTCCCATGCTTTATGCAAACTAAATCAAAATAATTGCAAACAAAACTCCCCCTGAGACTCTTGTTAGTTGGAGGCACTCGTTGTTTCGAGCAAGCCATGGATTGATGCTTGTTGGTGGAGGGGGGTATAAACTTTACCATTCTATTTGGGAACCGCCTATAATGTGTGTAGCATGGAAGATATCGCCATCTCTTGGTTGTTATGTTGAAAATGAAAGTATACCGCTCAAAATATTATTCACCTCTATTTCAAAACCGAGCTCTGGCACCTCTACAAATCCCTGCTTCCCTCTGCGAAGGGCCTATCTATTTACTTTTATGGAGTCATCATCCTCTTATTAAAAAGCACTAGTTGGAGAGCACCGCTGTCATTTGCATTCATTACTGTTAGTTTACATTGAGTATGACTTGACTGGATCTCTTTTACCATGAATTACAATGTCTAGTCAGTCCTTGATCTTTAAAGGTGCTCTGCATTTATGTTTTGCGGTCTCAGAAAGGGCTAGCGAGATACCATCTTGTTATATCATATTATGATTGTTTTGAGAAAGTGTTGTCATCCGAGATTTATTATTATTGCTCGCTACCTCATTATGCCATTGATATGAGTAAACATGAGACCTAAGTGTTATTGTGAGTATGGTTAGTTTATAATATTTGCTGAAAACTTGAATGTTGGCTTTACATATTTACAACAATAAGAGCAAACAGAGTTTGTAAAAGTTTTTCTTTATCACTTTCAGTTTGTCAACTGAATTGCTTAAGGACAAGAAAAGGTTTAAGCTTGGGGGAGTTGATACGTCTCCGCCGTATCTACTTTTCCAAACACTTTTGCCCTTGTTTTGGACTCTAACTTGCATGATTTGAATGGAACTAACCCGGACTGACGCTGTTTTCAGCAGAATTGCCATGGTGTTATTTATGTGTGATACGTCTCCAATGTATCTATAATTTTTGATTTCTCCATGCTATATTATCTACTGTTTTGGATGTCTATGGGCTTTATTATACACTTTTATATTATTTTTGGGACTAACCTATTAACCCAGAGCCGAGTGCCAGTTTCTGTTTTTTTTGCCTATTTTAGGGTTTCGAAGAAAAGGAAAATCAAACGGAGTCCAATTGACCTGAAACTTCACGGAACTCATTTTTGGAAGGAAAGCATCCCGGGAGACTTGGAGTCTACGTCAAGGAAGCTTCGAGGAGGCCACGCGGTAGGGGGGCGTGCCCACCCCCTCTAGGCGCGCCCTCCACCCTCGTGGCCCCCCTGACGTACTTCTTCTGCCTATATATCTCCATATACCCTAAAACTACCGGAGAGCACAATAGATCGGGAGTTCCGCCGCCAGAAACCTCCGTAGCCACCGAAAGCCAATCTAGACCCATTCTGGCACCCTGCCGGAGGGGGAATCCTTCTCCGGTGGCCATCTTCATCATCCCGGTGCTCTCCATGGCAAGGAGGGAGTAGTTCTCCCTCGGGGCTGAGGGTATGTACCAGTAGCTATGTGTTTGATCTCTCTCTCTCTCTCGTGTTCTTGAGGTGATACGATCTTGATGTATCGTGAGCTTTGCTATTATATTTGGATCCTATGATGTTTTCTCCCCCCTCTACTCTCTTGTAATGGATTGAGTTTCCCCTTTGAAGTTATGTTATTGGATTGAGTCTTTCAATATTTGAGAACACTTGATGTATGTCTTGCGGTGCGTATCTGTGGTGACAATGAGATATCACGTGATTCACTTGATGTATGTTTTGGTGGCAACTTGCAGGTTCCACCCATGAACCTATGCATAGGGGTTGGCGCACGTTTTCGTCATGATTCTCCGGTAGAAACTTTGGGGCACTCTTTGAGGTTCTATGTGTTGGTTGAATAGATGAATCTGAGATTGTGTGATGCATATCGTATAATCATACCCACGGATACTTGAGGTGACATTGGAGTATCTAGGTGACATTAGGGTTTTGGTTGATTTGTGTCTTAAGGTGTTATTCTAGTATGAACTCTAGGGCTGTTTGTGACACTTATAGGAATAGCCCAACGGATTGATTGGAAAGAATAACTTTGAGGTGGTTTCGTACCCTACCATAATCTCTTCGTTCGTTCTCCGCTATTAGTGACTTTGGAGTGACTCTTTGTTGCATGTTGAGGGATAGTTATATGATCCAATTATGTTATTATTGTTGAGAGGACTTGCACTAGTGAAAGTATGAACCCTAGGCCTTGTTTCAACGCATTGCAATACCATTTACGCTCACTTTTATCATTAGTTACCTTGTTGTTTTTATATTTTCAGATTACAAAAACTATTATCTACTATCCATATACCACTTGTATCACCATCTCTTCGCCGAACTAGTGCACCTATACAATTTACCATTGTATTGGGTGTGTTGGGGACACAAGAGACTCTTTGTTATTTGGTTGCAGGGTTGCTTGAGAGAGACCATCTTCATCCTACGCCTCCTACGGATTGATAAACCTTAGGTCATCCACTTGAGGGAAATTTGCTACTGTCCTACAAACCTCTGCACTTGGAGGCCCAACAACATCTACAAGAAGAAGGTTGTGTAGTAGACATCAAGCTCTTTTCTAGCGCCGTTGCCGGGGAGGTGAGTGCTTGAAGGTATATCTTTAGATCTTGCAATCGAGTCTTTTAGTTTCTTGTTTTATCACTAGCTTAGTCTATAAAAGAAAAATTACAAAAATGGAATTAAGTTTGCCTCATACGCTTCATCTTTTTAATATCTTTCATGAGTATGATGGAAAGGATAATTGTGCTCAAGTGCTAGAAGAAGAAATCTATAAAATGTTTGGCACTAAATATTTGAATGATTAGCATGATTGCAATGTTGCTAGTACGAATTCTTTGAATATCCACGATGCTAATGATATGCAAGCCACAAGCTTGGGGAAGCTATGTTTGATGAAGATGATATTTTTTGTCCCCCAAGTTTTGATGAGCAAATTTATTATGATGAAAGCATGCCTCCTATCTATGATGATTATTGTGATGACACGTATGCTTTAAAGAATAATGATAACCATGAAACTTGTCATCATGATTTTAGCTTTCAATTGGATTATGCCTCACATGATAGTTATTTTGTTGAGTTTGCTCCCACTACTATTCATGAGAACAAGTTTGCTTATGTGGAGAGTAATAAAAATTCTATGCTTGTAGATCATGAAAAGAATGCTTTGTGTGCTGGTTATATTGTTGAATTCATTCATGATGCTTGATGTCTACTACACAAACTTCTTTTTGTAGACGTTGTTGGGCCTCCAAGTGCAGAGGTTTGTAGGACAGTAGCAAATTTCCCTCAAGTGGATGACCTAAGGTTTATCAATCCGTAGGAGGCGTAGGATGAAGATGGTCTCTCTCAAGCAACCCTGCAACCAAATAACAAAGAGTCTCTTGTGTCCCCAACACACCCAATACAATGGTAAATTGTATAGGTGCACTAGTTCGGCGAAGAGATGGTGAAACAAGTGGTATATGGATGGTAGATAAAGGTTTTTGTAATCTGAAATAATAAAAAAAGCAAGGTAGCAAGTGATAAAAGTGAGCGTAAACGGTATTGCAATGCTAGGAAACAAGGCCTAGGGTTCATACTTTCGCTAGTGTAAGTTCTCTCAACAGTACTAACATAATTGGATCACATAACTATCCCTCAACATGCAACAAAGAGTCACTCCAAAGTCACTAATAGCGGAGAACGAACGAAGAGATTATGGTAGGGTATGAAACCACCTCAAAGTTATTCTTTCCAATCAATCCGTTGGGCTATTCCTATAAGTGTCACAAACAGCCCTAGAGTTTGTACTAGAATAACACCTTAAGACACAAATCAACCAAAACCCTAATGTCACCTAGATACTCCAATGTCACCTCAAGTATCCATGGGTATGATTATACGATATGCATCACACAATCTCAAATTCATCTATTAAACCAACACATAGGACCTTAAAGAGTGCCCCAAAGTTTCTACCGGAGAATCACGATGAAAACATGTGCCAACCCCTATGCATAGGTTCATGGGCGGAACCCGCAAGTTGATCACCAAACATACATCAAGTGAATCACGTGATATCCCATTGTCACCACAGATATCCACGGCAAGACATACATCAAGTGTTCTCAAATCTTTAAAGACTCAATCCGATAAGATTACTTCAAAGGGGAAACTCGATTCATTACAAGAGAGAAGAGGGGGAGGAGAAACATAAGATCCAACTATAATAGCAAAGCTCGCGATACTTCAAGATCGTGCCAAATCAAGAACACGAGAGAGAGAGATCAAACACATAGCTACTGGTACATACCCTCAGCCCCGAGGAAGAACTACTCCCTCCTCGTCATGGAGAGCACCGGGATGATGAAGATGGCCACCGGAGAAGGATTGCCCCCTCCGACAGGGTGCCGGAACGGGTCTAGATTGGTTTTTGGTGGCTACGGAGGCTTCGGGCGGCGGAACTCCCGATCTAATCTCTGTTCTGGAAGTTTTACGATACATAGGTATATATGGGTGAAAGGAGTACGTCGGTGGACCGAAGGAGGGGGGCACGAGGCAGGGGGCGCGCCCTAGGGGGGTGGGCGTGCCCCCTGCCCTCGTGAGCTCCTCTTCATCTTCTGACGTAGGGTCCAAGTCTATCCGGTAGGTTTCCTTCCAAAAATAACTTCTCCAGTTGATTTCGTTCCATTTCGACTCCGTTTGATATTCCTTTTCTTCGAAACACTGAAATAGGCATAAAACTGCAAATCTGGGCTGGGCCTCCGGTTAATAGGTTAGTCCCAAAAATAATATAAAAGTGGAAAATAAAGCCCAATATTGCCCAAAACAGTAGATAATATAGCATGGAGCAATCAAAAATTATAAATACGTTGGAGACGTATCAAGCATCCCCAAGCTTAATTCCTGCCCGTCCTCGAGTAGGTAAATGATAAAAAATATAATTTTTGATGTGGAATGCTAGTTGGCATAATTTCAATGTAAGTCTTCCTACTTGTGATATGAATATTCAGATCCGAAAGATTCAAGAAAAAAGTTCATTTTGACATAAAAATAATAATACTTCAAGCATACTAACTAAGCAATCATGTCTTCTCAAAATAACATGGCCAAAGAAAGTTATCCCTACAAAATCATATAGTCTGGCTATGCTCTATCTTCACCACACAAAATATTTAAATCATGCACAACCCCGATGACAAGCCAAGCAATTGTTTCATACTTTTAATGTTCTCAAACTTTTTCAATCTTCACGCAATACATGAGCGTGAGCCATGGACATAACACTATAGGTGGAATAGAATGGTGGTTGTGGAGAAGACAAAAAGGGAGAAGATAGTCTCACATCAACTAGGCGTATCAACGGGCTATGGAGATGCCCATCAATAGATATCAATGTGAGTGAGTAGGGATTGCCATGCAACGGATGCACTAGAGCTATAAGTGTATGAAAGCTCAACAAAAGAAACTAGTGGGTGTGCATCCAACTTGCTTGCTCACGAAGACCTAGGGCATTTTGAGGAAGCCCATCATTGGAATATACAAGCCAAGTTCTACAATGAAAAATTCCCACTAGTATATGAAAGTGACATAATGAGAGACTATATCATGAAGATCATGGTGCTACTTTGAAGCACAAGTGTGGTAAAAGGATAGTAGCATTGTCCCTTCTCTCTTTTTCTCTCATTTTTTTATTTTTATAATTTTTTTATTTGGGCCTTTCTCTTTTTTTGGCCTCTTTTTTTCTCTTTTTTATTTGGGCTTCTTTGGCCTCTTTTATTTATTTATTTTCGTCCGGAGTCTCATCCCGACTTATGGGGGAATCATAGTCTCCATCATCCTTTCCTCACTGGGACAATGCTCTAATAATGATGATCATCACACTTTTATTTTTCTTACAACTCAAGAATTACAACTCGATACTTAGAACAAGATATGACTCTATATGAATGCCTCCGGCGGTGTACCGGGATGTGCAATGATTCATGAGTGACATGTATGAAAGAATTATGAATGGTGGCTTTGCCACAAATACGATGTCAACTACATGATCATGCAAAGCAATATGACAATGATGAAGCGTGTCATAATAAACGGAACGGTGGAAAGTTGCATGGCAATATATCTCGGAATGGCTATGGAAATGCCATAATAGGTAGGTATGGTGGCTGTTTTGAGGAAGGTATATGGTGGGTTTATGGTACCGGCGAAAGTTGCGCGGTACTAGAGAGGCTAGCAATGGTGGAAGGGTGAGAGTGCGTATAATCCATGGACTCAACATTAGTCATAAAGAACTCACATACTTATTGCAAAAATCTATTATTTATCAAAACAAAGTACTACGCGCATGCTCCTAGGGGGATAGATTGGTAGGAAAAGACCATCACTCGTCCCCGACTGCCACTCATAAGGAAGACAATCAATAAATAAATCATGCTCTGATTTCATCACATAACGGTTCACCATACGTGCATGCTACGTGAATCACAAACTTCAACACAAGTATTTCTCAAATTAACAACTACTCAACTAGCATGACTCTAATATTACCATCCTCATATCTCAAAACAACCATCAAGTATCAAACTTCTCTTAGTATTCAACACACTCATAAGAAAATTTTACTAATCTTGAATACCTAGCATATTAGGATTTTATGCAAATTACCATGCTATTTAAGACTCTCAAAATAATCTAAGTGAAGCATGAGAGTTCATCTATTTCTCCAAAATAAAACTACCACCATGCTCTAAAAGGATATAAGTGAAGCACTAGAGCAACAACAAACTACTCCGAAAGATATAAGTGAAGATCAATGAGTAGTCGAATAATTATGCAACTATGTGAAGACTCTATAACATTTAAGAATTTCAGATATTGGTATTTTATTGAAACAGCAAGCAAAGAAAAAGAAAATGACATCAAAGAATAGCAAACATCATGTGAAGAAGCAAAAACTTAGGATCAACCGATACTAACCGATAATTGTTGAAGAAGAAAGGTGGGATGCCAACCGGGGCATCCCCAAGCGTAGATTCTTGAGACTTCTTGAAATATTATCTTGGGATGCCTTGGGCATCCCCAAGCTTGAGCTTTTGTGTCTCCTTAATTCCTCTCATATCACGGTCTCCCTAAATCTCAAAAGCTTCATCCACACAAAACTCAACAAGGACTCGTGAGATAAGTTAGTATAAACCATTGCAAAAACCTTATCATACTCTACTGTAGAAAATAACTAAAATTATTATTCATCATTGAATACTAAATGCCTCTGCATATATAATAGTCCTATCCTCAAATAGAATCATTAAAGAAGCAAACATATGCAAACAATGCAAACATAACAGCAATCTGCCTAAACAGGATAGTCTGTAAAGAATGCAGCAACATCCATACTTCCCTAGCTCCAAAAATTATGAAATAAAATTCCCACTGTAGTAAATTTATCAGATCTTAATATGCAAAAGGTTTCAACATTTTATCACATTCTGACTTTTCTAGGGAATTATTGCAACAGCGGTAAACTTTCTGTTTTCAAACAGCAACATGTACACTTGTAACATAGGCATAGTAAAGGCTATCAATGCCACTTTTATTGAAATAAAAGATGCAAAAAATTGTTCTAAATAACAGAAAGCAAATCCTAACAAAATAAATTGACGCTCCAAGCAAAACACATATCATGTGGTGAATAAAAATATAGCTCCAAGTAAAGTTACCGATGAACGAAGACGAAAGAGGGGATGCCTTCCGGGGCATCCCCAAGCTTAGGCTCTTGGTTGTCCTTGAATATTACCTTGGGGTGCCTTGGGCATCCCCAAGCTTAGGCTCTTGCCACTCCTTATTCCATAGTCCATCGAATCCTTACCCAAAACTTGAAAACTTCACAACACAAAACTTAACAGAAAACTCGTAAGCTCCGTTAGTATAAGAAAATAAATCACCACTTCAAGGTACTGTAATGAACTCATTATTTATTTATATTGGTGTTAAACCTACTTTATTACAACTTCTCTATGGTTTATAAACTCTTTTACTAGCCATAGATTCATCAAAATAAGTAAACAACACATGAAAACAGAATCTGTCAAAAACAGAACAGTCTGTAGTAATCTGAATCAAACGTATACTTATGGAACTCATAAAATTCTCAAATAAATTTTGGACCTGAGGAATTTATATATTAATCATATGCAAAAAGAATTAACTAAATAGCACTCTCCAAATAAAAATGGCAGCAATTCTCGTGAGCGCTAAAGTTTCTGTTTTTGACAGCATGATCAACAAGACTTTCCCCAAGTCTTCCCAAAGGTTCTACTTGGCACAAACACTAATTAAAAGCATAAAACATCTAAACAGAGGCTAGATGAATTATTTATTACTAAACAGGAACAAAAAGCAAGAAAAATAAAATTGGGTTGCCTCCCAACAAGCGCTATCGTTTAACGCCCCTAGCTAGGCATGATGATTTCAATGATGCTCACATAAAAGATAAGAATTGAAACATAAAGAGAGCATCATGAAGAATATGACTAGCACATTTAAGTCTAACATACTTCCTATGCATAGGGATTTTGTGAGCAAACAACTTATGGGAACAATAATCAACTAGCATAGGAAGGCAAAACAAGCATAACTTCAAAACTTTAAGCACATAGAGAGGAAACTTGATATATTGCAATTCCTACAAGCATATGTTCCTCCCTCATAATAATTTTCGGTAGCATCATGAATGAATTCAACAATATAACCAGCACCTAAAGCATTCTTTTCATGATCTACAAGCATAGAAAATTTTAACTACTCTCCACAAAGCAAAATTCTTCTCATGAATATAGTGGGAGCAAACTCAACAAAATAACTATCATGTGATTGAAAATTGAAATCAAGATGACAAGTTTCATGGTTATCTATTATTCTTTAAAGCATACGTGTCATCACAATAATCATCATAGATAGGAGGCATGCTTTCATCATAATAAATTTGCTCATCAAAACGTTGGGGGACAAAAAATATCATCTTCATCAAACATAGCTTCCCCAAGCTTGTGGCTTTGCATATCATTAGCATCATGGATATTCAAGGAATTCATACTAACAACATTGCAATCATGCTCATCATTCAAAGATTTAGTGACAAACATTTTATAGATTTCTTCTTCTAGCACTTGAGCACAATTATCCTTTCCATCATACTCACGAAAGATATTAAAAAGGTGAAGCGTATGAGACAAACTCAATTCCATTTTTTATAGTTTTCTTTTATAAACTAAACTAGTGATAAAACAAGAAACTAAGAAGACTCGATTGCAAGATCTAAAGATATACCTTCAATCGCTAACCTCCCCGGCAACGGCGCCAGAAAAGAGCTTGATGTCTACTACACAACCTTCTTCTTGTAGACGTTGTTGGGCCTCCAAGTGCAGAGGTTTGTAGGACAGTAGCAAATTTCCCTCAAGTGGATGACCTAAGGTTTATCAATCCGTAGGAGGCGTAGGATGAAGATGGTCCTCTCTCAAGCAACCCTGCAACCAAATAACAAAGAGTCTCTTGTGTCCCCAACACACCCAATACAATGGTAAATTGTATAGGTGCACTAGTTCGGCGAAGAGATGGTGAAACAAGTGGTATATGGATAGTAGATAAAGGTATTTGTAATCTGAAAATAAAAACAGCAAGGTAACAAGTGATAAAAGTGAGCGTAAACGGTATTGCAATGCTAGGAAACAAGGCCTAGGGTTCATACTTTCGCTAGTGTAAGTTCCCTCAACAATACTAACATAATTGGATCACATAACTATCCCTCAACATGCAACAAAGAGTCACTCCAAAGTCACTAATAGCGGAGAACGAACGAAGAGATTATGGTAGGGTACGAAACCACCTCAAAGTTATTCTTTCCAATCAATCCGTTGGGCTATTCCTATAAGTGTCACAAACAGCCCTAGAGTTCATACTAGAATAACACCTTAAGACACAAATCAACCAAAACCCTAATGTCACCTAGATACTCCAATGACACCTCAAGTATCCGTGGGTATGATTATACGATATGCATCACACAATCTCAGATTCATCTATTCAACCAACACATAGGACCTCCAAAGAGTGCCCCAATGTTTCTACCGGAGAATCACGACGAAAACATGTGCCAACCCCTATGCATAGGTTCATGGGCGGAACCCACAAGTTGATCACCAAAACATACATCAAGTGAATCACGTGATATCCCATTGTCACCACAGATATCCACGGCAAGACATACATCAAGTGTTCTCAAATCTTTAAAGACTCAATCCGATAAGATTACTTCAAAGGGGAAACTCGATTCATTACAAGAGAGAAGAGGGGGAGGAGAAACATAAGATCCAACTATAATAGCAAAGCTCGCGATACATCAATATCGTGCCAAATCAAGAACACGAGAGAGAGAGAGAGAGAGATCAAACACATAGCTACTGGTACATACCATCAGCCCCGAGGAAGAACTACTCCCTCCTCGTCATGGAGAGCACCGGGATGATGAAGATGGCCACCGGAGAAGGATTGCCCCCTCCGGCAGGGTGTCGGAACGGGTCTAGATTGGTTTTTGGTGGCTACAGAGGCTTCTGGCAGCGGAACTCCCGACCTAATCTCTGTTCTGGAAGTTTTACGATACGTAGGTATATATGGGTGAAAGGAGTACGTCAGTGGACCGAAGGGGGGGCCACAAGGCAGGGGGCGCGCCCCCTACCCTCGTGAGCTCCTCCTTCATCCTCTGACGTAGGGTCCAAGTCTAACCGGTAGGTTTCCTTCCAAAAATAACTTCTCCAGTTGATTTCGTTCCGTTTCGACTCCGTTTGATATTCCTTTTCTTCAAAACACTGAAATAGGCATAAAATAGCAAATCTGGGCTGGGCCTCCGGTTAATAGGTTAGTCCCAAAAATAATATAAAAGTGGAAAATAAAGCCCAATATTGCCTAAAACAGTAGATAATATAGCATGGAGCAATCAAAAATTATAGATACGTTGGAGACGTATCAATGCTACTGAAAATTATTATGAGGGAGGAATATATGCTTGTAGGAATTGCAATAATATCAAGTTTCCTCTCTATGTGTTGAAAATCTTGAAGTTATGGTTGTTTTGCCTTCCTATGCTAGTTGATTATTGTTCCCACAAGTTGTTTGCTCACAAAATCACTATGCATAGGAAGGGGGTTAGACTTAAATGTGCTAGTCATATTCTTCATGATGCTCTCTTTATGTTACAATTCTTATCTTTTATGTGAGCATCATTGAAATCATCATGCCTAGCTAGGGGCGTTAAATGATAGCGCTTGTTGGGAGGCAACCCAATTTTATTTTTTGTTCCTTGCTTTTTGTTCCTGTTTAGTAATAAATAATTCATCTAGCCTCTGTTTAGATGTGGTTTTATGCTTTTAATTAGTGTTTGTGCCAAGTAGAACCGTTGGGAAGACTTGGGGAAAGTCTTGTTGATCTTGCTGTAAAAAACAGAAACTTTAGCGCTCATGAGAATTGCTGCCATTTTTATTTGGAGAGTGTTATTTAGTTAATTATTTTTGCAGGTGATTAATAGATAAATTCCTCACATCCAGAAATTTATTTGAGAATTTTATGAGTTCCAGAAGTATACATTTGATATATATTACTACAGACTGTTCTGTTTTTGACAAATTCTGTTTTCATTGTGTTGTTTACTTATTTTGATGAATCTATGGCTAGTAAAAGAGTTTATAAACCATAGAGAAGTTGGAATACAGTAAGTTTAACACCAATATAAATAAATAATGAGTTCATTACAGTACCTTGAAGTGGTGATTTATTTTCTTATACTAACGGAGCTTACGAGTTTTCTGTTAAGTTTGTGTTGTGAAGTTTTCAAGTTTTGGGTAAAGATTCGATGGACTATGGAATAAAGAGTGGCAAGAGCCTAAGATTGGGGATGCCCAAGGAACCCCAAGGTAATATTCAAGGATAACCAAGAGCCTAATCTTGGGGATGCCCCGGAAGGCATCCCCTCTTTCGTCTTCGTTCATCGGTAACTTTACTTGGAGCTATATTTTTATTCGCCACATGATATGTGTTTTGCTTGGAGCGTCAATTTATTTTGTTAGAATTTTCTTACTATTATTTAGAAAAATGTTCTGCATATTTTTACAATAAAAGTGGCATTGATAGCCTTTACTATGCTTATTTTAGAAGTCCACATGTTGCTGTTTGAAAACAGAAAGTTTACCGCTGTTGCAATAATTCCCTAGAAAAGTCAGAATGTGATAAAATGTTGAAACCTTTTGCATACTAAGATCTGATGAATTTAATACAGTGATAATTTTCTTTCATAATTTTTGGAGTTAGGGAAGTATGGATCTAGCTGTATTCTTTACAGACTGTCCTGTTTAGGAAGATTGTTGTTATGATTGCATTGTTTGCATATGTTTGTTTCTTTAATGATTCTATTTGAGGATAGGACTATTAAATATGCAGAGGCATTTAGTATGCAATGTTGAATAATAATTTTTGTGATTTGCTACAGTAGAGGATGATAAGGTTTTTGCATTGATTTATACTAATTTATCTCACGAGTCCTTGTTGATTTTTGTGTGGATGAAGCTTTTGAGATTTAGGGAGACCGTGATATGAGAGGAATTAAGGAGACACAGAAGCTCAAGCTTGGGGATGACCAAGGCATCCCAAGGTAATATCTCAAGAATTCTCAAGCGTCTAAGCTTGGGGATGCCCCGGTTGGCATCCCACCTTTCTTCTTCAACAACTATAGGTTAGTTTCGGTTGATCCTAAGTTTTTGCTTCTTCACATGATGTTTGGTATTCTTAGAATGTCATTTTATTTTGCTTTGCTTGCTGTTTGAATAAAATACCAAGATCTGAAATTATTAAATGTTAGAGAGTCTTCACATAGTTGCATAATTATTCGACTACTTATTGATCTTTACTTATATCTTTCGGAGTAGTTTGTCATTTGCTCTAGTGCCTCACTTATATCCTTTTAGAGCACAGTGGTGGATTTGTTTTATAGAAACTATTGATCTCTCATGCTTCACTTAGATTATTTTGAGAGTCTTAAATAGCATGGTAATTTTCTTAAATAATCCCAATATGCTAGGTATACAAGATTAGTAAAAACTTTCTTATGAGTGCATTGAATACTAAGAGACGTTTGATGCTTGATGATTGTTTTGAGATATGGAGGTAATAATATCAAAGTCGTGCTAGTTGAGTAGTTGTGAATTTGAGAAGTGCTTGTGTTGAAGTTTGCAAGTCCCGTAGCATGCACGTATGGTAAACGTTATGTAACAAATTTGAAACATGAGGTGTTATTTGATTGTCTTCCTTATGAGTGGCGGTCGGGGACGAGCGATGGTCTTTTCCAACCAATCTATCCCCTAGGAGCATGCGCGTAGTACCGAGGTTTTTGATGACTTGTAGATTTTTGCAATAAGTATGTGATTTCTTTATGACAAATGTTGAGTCCATGGATTATACGCACTCTCACCCTTCCATCCTTGCTAGCCTCTTCGGTACCGTGCATTGCCCTTTCTCACATTGAGAGTTAGCACAAACTTCGCCGGTGCATCCAAACCCCGTGATACGATACGCTCTGTCACATATAAACCTCCTTATATCTTCCTCAAAACAGCCACCATACCTACCTATTATGGCATTTCCATAGCCATTCCGAGATATATTGCCATGAAACTTTCCACCATTCCGTTCATCATGACACATTCATCATTGTCATATTGCTTAGCATGATCATGTAGTTGACATAGTATTTGTGGCAAAGCCACCATTCACAATTCTTTCATACATGTCACTCTTGGTTCATTGCATATCCCGGTACACCGCCGGAAGCATTCATATAGAGTCATACTTTGTTCTAGTATCGAGTTGTAATCATTGAGTTGTAAATAAATAGAAGTGTGATGATCATCATTTTCTAGAGCATTGTCCCAAGTGAGGATTAAAAAAAGGAGAAAGGCCATAAAAAAGGCCCAAATAAAAAAATAAGAGAAAAAGAGAGAAGGGACAATGCTACTATCCTTTGCCACACTTGTGCTTCAAAGTAGCACCATAATCTTCATGATAGAGAGTCTCTTGTTTTGTCACTTTCATATACTAGTGGGAATTTTTCATTATATAACTTGACTTGTATATTCCAACAACGGGCCTCCTCAAGTGCCCTAGGTCTTCATGAGCAAGCAAGTTGGATGCACACCCACTTAGTTTCTTTTGTTGAGCTTTCATATATTTATAACTCTAGTGCATCCGTTGCATGGCAATCCCTACTCCTTACATTAACATCAATCGGTGGGCATCTCCATAGCCCATTGATTAGCCTCATTGATGTGAGACTTTCTCCTTTTTGTCTTCTCCACATAACCCCCTCATTATTCTATTCCACCCAAAGTGCTATGTCCATGGCTCGCGCTCATGTATTGCGTGTAAGTTTATAGGTTTGAGATTACTAAAGTATGAAACAATTGCTTGGCTTGTCATCGGGGTTGTGCATGATGAGAGCATTCTTGTGTGACGAAAATGGAGCATGGCTAAACTATATGATTTTGTAGGGATGAACTTTCTTTGGCCATGTTATTTTGAGAAGACATAATTGCTTAGTTAGTATGCTTGAAGTATTATTATTTCTATGTCAATACGAACTTTTATCTTGAATATTTCGGATCTGAATATTCATACCACAATTAAGAAGAATTACATTGAAATTATGCCGAGTAGCACTCTGCATCAAAAATTCTGTTTTTATCATTTACCTACTCGAGGACGAGCAGG